>NC_051313.1:96020288-96620288 GCF_015220235.1 Choloepus didactylus | reverse complement strand
TATTGTTATTCTGTTTATAAAGCATAATTTAATTAATATGGATAAAATGGATATTATGAAGAATATTATAACAGGTAAGGCACTGAGCACCTGAATTGTTCCAGTGACTAGGATAGTCTACCTATGTGATGCCAAAAAATACATCCAAAAAAAACAAAAGGACATTTTGTTACTAGCTGATAGTATATCGTCTACATTTAAGTAGAACTTTAATGAGCTAGTCTTCATGCTCATGAAAACCTCTGTTTAGTGTAACTTCCACTCCCATTTTTGCTTCCTCCCCACCCTTTCCTTTCCCCATATACACTTTGCATATTTCTCAGTCATCTTTGCTGACAGTTCCTTCTCTATTCAACTTCTAAATGTTTGCATTTCCCACCTTTGGAAGGGCTATGCCTTGGATATTTTCCCTCTTGAATATGTGCTTTCTTCATAGGTTATCCCTTTATTCAGTTATATGATATTAAACAACACCTCTATGCACATGACTTCCACATCTTTATCCAGCTTTGGTGTCTCCCTAACATCTAACCTCCTAATCAAAGAAGCAACTTCCCCTAAACATGACAAAAAATGGAGCTCTTGTTTTTTCCCCCACCATACTGTCTTCCACCATCCCAGATTTTCTGTCTCTATACATGACCCCACAATCTAGCCAAAACCTCAAGCACAAATACAGGAGTCATTCTTATTAATTCCCTTTTCTTCTCTCTCAGTGATAGTTCAACAGCAAAGTCCTCCAACTTTACCTCCAAAATCTCTCTCACGTCTATTAATCTTTATCTCTGTTGACACCAGGCTAGTCCAAGCTGTCTCTCTTCTGGACTGCTGCAGCAGCTTCCTAACTTTCTTCCCACTTACATTCATTCAGGGTACTGGAAGGAAGCAGATGGTACATACAAATGTGTGGTTAAGGAACTGAGGGGGGTGGTCAAGCAAGCCTGGGCCAGCTCAGGTCTGAGGAACAAGACAAGCAAGTGGCTATAGGAACGTGGCATGAGCAGAGACTCTGGGAAGGCCGAGCAGACCTGTTCTTCCGTTGGTCAAATCCAGTAGGGATGCAGGAAGGCTAGAGTGTCTGATTGATTCAGTCTATAAACATCAGCCTTTAAGGGTAGTGGAAAGGGGAAAGTGCATCTGGAGGGGTGGAGAATATCTAACACACACTCCACCATGGTTCTTTTACCACATAAGAAAGTGATCTTTTAGAAATGCCATTCAGACCTTGTATGGCAGTCCAGGGGTCGCAACCCACCCCCTCACCTAGGGAAAAGGGTGGAGCCTTGAGCACACAGTGGCCTGCCTGACCAGAGCACAGACATTGAAGGTCATTGAGCCTCATCATGATTGGTAATCAACTTTCAGGAGACTCAGCTGAGGCATTTATGTAAACAAATCTCACAAGGCTCTGCTGAACTTTATAAGGCTCAGGGAAGGGAGCTTATGGGAGGCAGTTGAATTTTGGATACTTTGAAGAAGAGCATATAGGATGTCCTGTTGGATTGGATATAGATTGTGAGAAAAACAGATTAAAAAACAAAAAAGAAACAAATACAAATTTCTAGTTGGTATACAGAGAAGATACTACACTGAGCTCCTTCAGGTTAAGCTTTTTTTTTTTCCTTCCCCATTAGGTGAAACTGAAAGCTCTAAAAGTTGGTTTGTCTTTTGTTTCTCCTAAAGCATATAGCAAAGTATGAGGTTCATAGAAACTACCCAATAATTATTTGATTGAGTTTAGATAAAGTACTAACTTTGAAATTTTAGAATGTTTTGGTATATATTCCTATTAATTCCTTTGCAATTTTTTTTTTTTTTTTTTTTTTTTTGGTGGTTTGAGGAATGCTTCATGTGAATCATACTTGATTTTTAAGTGCTCAAGGGACAACTTGCATATGTCACCCTGATCTGGTTGTATAAAATTGGCATTGTGGGTGGACATAATTGCAATAGATCCAGAGAAATGTATTTATGTAAAAAATGCATGGATATTCTTTGGAGAGCAAAAGCTTCTACCAGTTTTATCTGACAATGTTCTTGTTGCCTTTAGGGAAACAGATGCATGTATCAAAGATTATTTCAAAACCTTTCCACTACTACTTTGTGTGGTTAAGTAATGTACTTTCACTTGGGGTACTGAAATGCAGAAAAATTAAATTAAATACAGCGTTCTGTCCTATCTCTTAAAAACTTAAAAAATATATATTGCTGTATATATTTTATATAGTTATATATGTCTATATAAACTATATATAGATATGCATATAATAAAATAGTAAAATAAAATTGTATATATAATAATGCAAATAGTTTTTTTTGTATATGGTTGATTACTTCAGGAAAAGGATTTAAAATAGTAAAATAAAATTGTATATATAATAATGCAAATAGTTTTTTTTTGTATATGGTTGATTACTTCAGGAAAAGGATTTATGCAGATGACCTTTCAAATTCAGTTAAAATAGAGGTGTTTAAACAGAACAAAACAAAACAAAACAAAAAACAGACATTTAAATGAGTTTGAATTTAGGCCTGTTGAATAGACATGAACAATAGCTAATACATTTTTTAATTATTCAAAATATTTTCAAGAGTTTTAAGCTGATATAACAGTAAGCTAAGAGCCTTGTTACTAAAATTACATGAGACCATTAGTTATGTTTAAAGTGAATGGCAAATACACACTGTCAGTCATATCTCTTTTTTACTGTTCTATAACTCTTTATTCTAGATATACAGAAACTACTAACTTTGAAATTTTCAGTACACAATAAAAACCATAAAACATTTTCCTTTGTAAAAGTTTATTTCTTTTCATTATGCAACTGATACATTATCAATGTAGTGTCAGAAAACTGATCTGAATCCTGAAAAATAAGGCAAAATAGTGGATATTCTTTCAATGTCATATGAGCATGAGGGAATGCATTTAGCTCAATTTACCTTTTACTATTGATTAAAGGCTTGAATTTTGTGAAGTACATGGTAACGTCAAGATTTTTATTCTGTAGATACGCAGATAATTTCTGTCCAGTGGCATAGATGACCCCAAAGGTTATAGTTTATAGCCCTTTGAATGCTAACCAGGGGATTCCTTATCTGTAAGATACTCCAGTGTACCTCAAGACAGCCAATTTTCACATTTAAAATTAACCTCCAACTAATATCTTCAAGTCTAGTTTTGTTTAGCTGAGCTTATAATGTAGACTTCACATGTAATTATGAATTTTTCTTTTTTAATTTTTTAAAAAATGGATTTCTCTCAGTGTAATTAAAGATGTTTTTGTTTAATATCATTTTCATTATTTATAAACAAGTCCATCCAATAAAGATACTTTCATTTCTTTAAATCCCTTTTTTTGGAACTTCAAGTTTCTGAATTATTTATTATAAGCAGTGCTGTGTACATTGACCTTTGCTTGCCTGTTTCCTTAAAGGGTTACTTAGAGAAATGGCAAATACCCAGTCTAAAGGTAAGAACATTTTTCAGTCTCTTGATTCACATTGAAAAATTGTGTTCCAAAAATATCTTTCCCTCAAACCCAAGAGCATTCAGAATTAACATTTTAATTGCCATTTTCTTTTATGGAAAAGGAATTACATTACTTAAATGTGCATTCCAAAATCATTATCAAAGTTGAATCTTTAAAAAATATTTATTACCCATTTGTATAAATTATTTTCAAATTTATCTGCTTGTGTCCCTTGCCCATTTATGTATGATTTGGGGTCTTAGTTTTTCCTTTCCTTTATAGATATTAAAGATTTCAAGTATTTGTAATGTTTTTACAAATGTATTTTCCAGGTTTATTGCATGACTATTAATAGTCTTGGTGATTAGCAGTTTTGTTTTCTTTTTAGTGTTGCTGCTATGTTGTTTTTATGTTGTTTACTCAGAGGTTTTATATTTTTGTATGGTCAAATGTATTTACTTTTTCTTTTTTTTTTAATCAATTGATCTTATAGTTAGAAAGCCCTACCCTATAAAGATATTTAAAAATGATTAATTTCTGTTTTCTGCTCTCTTTTAATAAAATTTTCATCCTCTTTTACATTTACGTTTTACTCTTCTGTTCACCTGGAATTTAGAAAACTATTTTCTAAGATAGTTTTCCTGAGGATATTTAATTCATGAAAACTTGTGCAAAGCTATATTTTTTTTCTATTTGCTATACTTGAACAAAATGTTAAAGCTTTTAAGTCAAAATTTTTTTACCCACTGTCAAACACAACCTTTTTTTCCATTATCTTAGATCATAGTTTTTTATTCATATTTCAACCAGCCTTATTATACGATGTGTAAGAGTCTTGGATCTGTCTCCATTTTGGTGTGTGACTTTAGGCAAGACATTAAACTTCTTTGGACTTTATCATCTTCACTTTTTAAATAAGGACATTGAACAGGAATATCATTGAGTTATCTCTCAAGATCCAAAATTCTGTGAATCTACCAAGCCAGCTGCGTGTGAAATGGAGATTGTACAATCTTTTGTAGCCACATGCTGAAGGAGGCTATTGCATAGCACAAAAATTGTACTGAGAGTCACAGGATATGTATGTCCTCCAGTTCTTGCTGCATTGGTCTGAGATTTCAGAGAAGATATTTATTCCTTTTAAGGCCTCAGTTTTTTTCAATTTAAAATAAGTGGAATTGTTTAAAATATTGTGATTTAAGCACATTAGGAACATAATTGGAAAACACAGACTAAAGGAGATGTTGGGAATACTGAAAATTTCAATGATCACTATGGAATGGTTAGTGGAAAAATGAGACAGATGTACAATAGACAGGAAAAACATCTTTCAACATTTTAAGTGTTGAGTTCACATTTCAACTAAGAATTGATGATTGTTGTACTTTACTCTAGGTTGGCATATTTATCATAAATATATTTCTCCTCCTGTGTAACATAGGGGGCCCAAAACAAAGGAATAAATAAAATACTGTAGTCATTTTATGCTGTTTCTGTCAAAAAAAAAAAGCCATTAGCAGCTCAACATAAATTAAAAATTCATGGTGCACAGTTTTCTCTAGCTATTCATGGGAAAAGATGAAAATGTAAATAGGATAATTCATCTAAATGGATGTTCATTCAATTTTTTGCCTTGGTCACTATTAAAAACAAAATCCCAACCTTGTTGAGTACTTTCCCTGCTGTTCCAGGAGGAGGATTTCAGCATTACCCCATCCATTAGTGGAGGTCAGTTCAAATCACTTCTGTTGGTAGAGCCAACTCTTTACTCTTCCCTTTTGTTTCCCTCATGAGAGGGATGACTCAACTGAAAGCCCTTAAATAGTGTGAATAGGATCAAATGAAAAAAGTTTGCTGTTTTAATTTTGTTAGATTTTCTTTTTCCCCATTTGCTTTTTCTAATTAGCTCCCAAATTTTATTTTTTGAAATCATGTTTCTTATTTTCTGTCTGCCCATGTGAAGTGTGGGAGATGGGGGTGGGGGGACTGGAAAAATTAAACAATACCTGTGTCATTTGCTTCTTTGTTTCCCTATGTGTATGACTGTTTCCTTCATCAGTATGGGACCCATCATTTTTTATGGTTGGTAGGTTGGGGGTGGACATAAGGATTTACTGCAGCAAAAAATGAAAAGAGAAAGAAATAATTCGTATTCAACTTTAGACACTGATGTGGATTGAATTGTATACCGCAGTTTGGACATATTCTTGGTCTTTGTTGGCATCCTGATGGGTGTATACCTGTTGTAAATAATATCTCTTCAAGATGTTAGTTAAGGTGTGGCCCAACTAATCAGGTTGGGCTTTAATCTGGGTTACTGGAGTCTTATATAAGCAGAGAGAAAGTCAGACAGTGAGAGAAGCCATGAGGAGCAGCCTGAAGCCAAATCAAGGAAACCTGAAATGCAAAGAAGATGTAGCCATGTACATTGTAAAGCAAAGGACCAAAATGTGGAGTGGGTTTCTGTATAGGAACACAGGCTCAAGCACAATAGAAACTTTCAGCAAATGGCCTCTTTATTTTACTTACACAACATAAAAGTGTCCAAAAGAGTGGAAGAGGAGATCCCATCATGGCTGGTCTCCGAGAGAGGTCAACTCCTTAGATCAGGTGGATTGCAGTCCATCCCACCTCACTTCATGTCAGAAAGGAGAGACCCTGTGCTGCTTGAGGGTTGAGTATTTATACACCCCAGGCAGAGGGTGTACTGTTGCTGAGAACAAGCTAGGGCTGCTTGTTCCTGGTTTCCAGCTTTAAGGTATGGTCAGGCTTTTTCATTAAGCCTGGTCCCTCCCCCTGGCTGCTGAATGGAAACATACTGAAACATTTGCACACAATAAAAAAGGGGGATGGGTGGGTGCAGGGACTGAGGTGGCAGCTAGGTGTGTCCATGATCCCAGTGCAAGTATGGCTGGCAGCCAGCCCCAGAATGCCAGTCTTCTGGGAGAAAGCATTGCCTTGTTCTTGGATTTTGAGGCTCAAAGCCATGAGCCAATTAATTCCTGTTGTTTAAGCCACCCCATTGAATGGTATTGTTTTAGCTGCTAGGAAACTAAAACAGACATCCAAAATACAACTTTCAAAACTTCAGCAAGAAAACAGGCTAGGACCCTGTGTTTGTGAGATCAACTTCCTATGTATTGCATCAAGAAATAGACTTGGAATATGGAGTTTCATGTAAGTGAGGTTATGGGCAGACAGAAAATAAAATCATGGTATACATAGATTGAGGAAACAGAAATTTAGGTTACATTTTGGGATTATAATAATTTGAGCTAAATCATGGGGTAGGAAGTTTTTAGAAGCCTATAAATTGCTAAAAGTGACTTTGGAAGCATGCTTCTCTGGTTTTTCTATAGGGATCCACAACCCTTAAGAGAAGCCTCTCTTGGGTGTCACTTCCACTTGAGCTTAGTGGTGTTGGCAAAAGGCAGTTTATACTAGAGAATCTGAAGCACTGCTCCTGCTTAGCCATTGCTGGTGTGTGGTGTGAAAAGGAAACCCTAAAGCATCTACATACCCCCTTGAGGAGACTTGGGGGGATCTTAGAGATGACTTGTGGGTCAGCAGAGGCCTGGGGTTGCCTAAAGTAGAGCAAAGCAACCACAAGGTTTGGGAATGAGTATTCCTGCCATGGGAGCAGCAGGTTGCTCCTCTCCCCACTGCTCTGGCTGCCAAAGGCTGGATGGGACCATTCACGCCAATCCAGACCAGGAACTCCACAAGATCTGGTGGAGATTTGGGACCTCTGCTGCCTGCACTGTGGCCGCAAGTTCACATTTAGCTACCTCTAGGGAAGGATTTAGGTTTTATGGGTGCTAGAAATGTAAATGATTTTTGGAACTTTTAGGAAAAAAATACAAATTACAAATAGAAAATGATGCATGAACATGAACATATATATTTAGAAAGAAAAATAGATTTACAAAAGAATTTTAATTTTCAAAAGCTATCAAATGCTCCAGGAAATACAGGGAAGAAAATGACATAGTTGTTATTAATTAGCTGCCTGGCTCAACTCTATTACACTTTTTCTCCATACATTATTGATTGCTTACCTCTACATATGACAATTGTGTACTACCCCTCTACGGAGATTAGAGAGATAATTCTGTCTTTCTCTGGCACGCTTAATAGAAATTTGCTTTTTAGAAATTATCAATAGTTTAAGAAAAACACCTTTTGGTTTCAGAACTTATAATTTGTAGTGCCATGTAAATTTTTGCCATTGCCATCAAATCTGGATGATCATCTGTCAAGCTTCTGTCATACATAAGCTTTAAAATCTCAGGACATTTCAAGTCTCCTTAAATACTTAAATATACTTTGAATTCACTACATTATTCCTAGAAGTATTTCAAGACTGCTAGCAGTAGTTTAACTTGCACAAAAGTGACTGAAAATCACTAGAATATATTCCTCTAAACTCACACTACATGTATTCACAGCTCACAGCTGATTCCAAAACTTCCCAAAACCAGTACAAGAGTATTAAATAAGAGGGAGACTAGAACAGAGAGGAAATAAGGGTGGAAATAAACAGTCATCGTCATCAGTTATAATTCAAATGTATTAATTTTGCAAATTTTACAAAAACCTATCACCTTGTGACTAGATTGCCAGACTCCCTCCCAGAGCCCTGGAAGGGACTTGTACAAGTTACAGACTCTGAAGCTTAAGATTTATGAGTTTTACAGTCAATCCAGGTCTGGTTTAGAGAAGATCCCTCAGATCTGGATTAGAGCTGGGGAACCAAGGAGATCTGAGCGACCTGAATCACCTAAAGGAGAATGATTAACTTTAAAATACTTCCAATGTAATCTAATGGACAGAGGTTATCATGCTGGAATAAATTTACCTCTATTGCCCTCCCAACCCTCGCTAGCTAGGAGGGGGCTCACACAGACATTGCATCCATTAACTGAAAATAAAGAAACTGTTCTCTTTGTGCATCTGGATGTAATGTGACCCTGTTACATGTTTTCTCAAGTTATTTGTTATCTTTTGTGATCACAATATTTAATTGTATTATCCAACATTTTCTTGAATTTTCTCTTTACTTTTTTTTCCCTTATTATTAGAGCTGTAGAAAAAAGGTCTTTATGCTCAGTCAGAAGTGCTTAATATTATTCTAATGTTGAGGGATGGTGTCCAATAACAGGAGGGGTGTGATGAGAACTGACCTATGAGGTTCCATCCAGGTGCAGAAATTCCAAGAGGCCACTGCCCTTTGCTCGATCCTCTTTTCCCCAAGCTCATGATCAGGCCTAGGTCAATTCACAACGTAGATCAAGTTGCTTTTCCAACTTCCCTTTTATACTCGGAACTTCTTTGTGCCCATGGACTTGACATAACTCAGCTTTTAAAATACAAAGGCAAGGTAGTAAATTACACCAATTGATCCTCTTAAGTCTTCAAATTGGGTTGCTCATTCGGTATATTCCCATCACTGTGAAAAAATAAAGAAAATAGGAAAAAAGGTCAAAAGGTCAGTAGTGCCACGGTGATTGATTTAGAAGCTCTTATGTGCTTCTATTTGGTGAACATCTACTTGCCCAATAATAAGAAAGTATAGGATAGAATTGTAAACAGTTTTATTTTAATTGGAGAGTGTGTGGGTTCAGGTAAGTCCTTCTAGAACAGGTACCGTCTAGGCTGAGATAGGAGGAGGGGGAATTGGTCAAGGTGACTCAAGGCAATTAGGGAATAGCTTTACAGAAGTATGAGGGTGAAAACATGGCACAATTGTAGTTTAGAAAGGAAACTTGGGCTGCAAGATAGACAGTGGCTTGGAGGCAGGAATTGGGAAACAGGAATGGACCTTTTACAGGGAGGGTGGGCTGAATGGCTACTGGAAAGGGTTAGTTCTTCTCTTCCTGTAGAGGCTTGATTACTTGATTAAAGCAGAGTAACAGTTATATCATGCCTCTTGATTACCAGAATCCTGCCTTCCTAGAATTCTATCTTATTTACAAGTGGAAAGTTAAAGGAAAATGCTTAGGATATAGAGATAAAGAGAAAGGTTAGATACATACATACATACACATATACAGATATAGACATATATAGACTATTTTTTTTGCATGAACGCTAATTGCCCTTGCTCTTGGTGACTTCTGTAGCTTGCACAGAATTTGTATAGATTAAGACTTTGCAGAAAAGAAATGTAGAAACAATTACCAAAAGTCTGCTCTGATCGAGACATTTTCATATAAACTATCTCACATAATTCACAGAAAAGCACTCTGAGATGATTCTGGCTATTATCTAGATTAGAAAAGAGTCTCAAAGAATTTGAGCTTGAGGATGAACAAGCACATAGTAGGAGAGCCAGGATTCTAATCTTGGTCATCCATACTAACTTATGTTTGTTTATCTTACATTCAAAATGTAGATTTTGATTGACAATTAATCTATGCTAATACCATAGAGCAAGTCCCTAATACTTGACTTTGTGTGTGTGTTTAAATGCACATGATTGTGAATTTCAGAGCATACATAATAATGAACTGCCAGTTTAAAAATTTTCAAAATGTTTTCATTTTGACTGCACAACCTCAAATTCAAAAGAAATTTTAACAAGGGAAAAATACATTATGTATACAAGACTATGTCCCAAATTTCCAATTATTTTGATGCAGTGTGCACTCTGTCTTCAGAACAATCAATTAGTCTTGCTTCCTGATGTGAATATCTGAATGCAAATTTAAAATGAGAAGCATGTATACAACATCAGAATATAGATCAAAATCATTACCCCAGTTAGTTTGTAATTTTCCGTTTAGGACACAGTTACAATCGGGAAAAATTACATGTGCTCATGCAATAATGAAAAATACCTGTATCACTTTTGGAAAACTATCATTTATGAATTTAGAGATATTTCAGAGATGGTTTACAGTTCTGAGACAAATGATAATGTAATATCTAAATATTTACATTAAGCAAGTCTCATAAGATGTATGTTATTGTAACCTACTTCTTTAATCAATTGGGAGGTATATCTTTCAAATAAGAGAAGTAAAAGACTATAAATAAAATTAAGTGACCTTGGGTACATAAAGCACCTGACCCAATTTCTGGCATGCAGTAGTGACAATAGAGTCAGTTTACTTCTCACGTAAGAGATGGGAAAAGCAGCATTTAAAAAAATGCATAACTGGGCCAGTGGGTAAGACTTTAAGGCATCTTTTTGGGGGGACACAATTCAACCCATAAGGATTTCCTACTTCATGGACAACCTCTACTTTTCTGCATTTTTATGTCATTTTGGCAAAATTTAAAATTCCAGATATTCATTTTCCTGCCTCTTCTGTGGCTAGGTCATACTCAGACATCTTGGCCCTTTGTAGCTAGAAGCTGGTTTGGGACATGGAGGGCAGTCTGCTTGGCTTATGGGAAAGATTTTTTATCCACAGTAATAAACAGGCTGGGTTAAATAGTCCTATCTTTTGACAGGATGCTATACTGACTATTGTGGTGCTTGGAACTGCAGTAATCATCTTCTGACCATGAGGGCATACTCAAAGCTGAGCCAGTAAACTGAGTGTGGTAGCAAAGGTAGATAAAAAGAGCTGAGATCCTTGACAATAGTGTTGAGCTCTTGGAACAACTCTGGAACTCCTTTACTGGAGACCTTTTGTTGTGTGAATTAACAAAACCCTATTGTTGAAACTCAATGAAAATAGTCCATAGACTGTCAGTGAAACAGTCAGTGAAAACTCTCAGCAGAAAACAGTCAGATATTCTATTTGTAGCCAAAGGTATTCTAATTGGCCCAACCATGTGACTCTCTTGAAGGAAATACTCTGAACTCGAATTCAGTGACAGGCAGTGCAATGGCACAGGGCACAAAGGACAATGTAAGGGAAAGCTGAATTCCCAGTTGCATTAACTTTTCATGGTTAAAGTCACAGCTCTGGTTAATGAAAATTAGAATTTTGTTCATAAAAGTGTGAGCTTTTAGAAGGATTAGATGAGTTTTAAGAATTGGTAATACCTGGCATACAAGGTCATTTCTACTCATTTCCCCATTAGATGACCCCCATCTTTGTTTTTTTTTGTGAGTTTGTTTTGCAGTTCTGGTGATCTCCCTAATTATGATACACATTCAGTAACTAGAGTTTGGAATTCTTTACTGACTTGAACATTTGTATTCAAAAACATACCTCGAAGGAGGAGAAATATACCCAGGATGAATTGTACACATTGTCAAGAGAATACTGACAAAAGCTGTAAGAGATGAAGTAGGCTTGGATTTTAAAAATACTTAGTCCAGGAAACAAGAGCATTACTTGGAGTATGCTTCATTTTTTTTTTTTTTTTTTTATGGGGTTGGGCTTAAAACACAATCATGGACAACTCCCCAAAGTTTTAACAGCTTGCTGGCAGAATTGGTGTGCAGTTATACTAAGCTATGGTTGATAATGCCTACTGTGAAGGACCAGTGTTTGGCATAATTTAAACAAAGAAATTCAGAGGTATGGGGAGAAAGAATTTATATAGTAGATCTATCACTTCTCTGCCTGCTGGAACCCATGTTATGTTTCCTGTGCAATGGTTTTCCCAGTTAGTGGCCAGAGGAGAGTCTGCTAAAGGAAAGCTACCGAAGGACTAAAAGGGCCCTCCTCCTTGGTCCACTGGTGGGAGAGCCTATAACCGCAAGAAGACACGTTGATTATAATGGGGATGGTCAGTGTTGGTAGACACAAGTAGTGACTAATAACAGAAGCTTCAAGTGGGTGTGGTAATCCAGTTTAGGGAATTACTTAACACTGGAGATATTTGGTTATGACTTATAAAGATTGTAGTCCTCAGGAATGAAATTGAAACATATTCCCTAATATTCTGTTTGATCTGTATAATCAGAGACATTGTACTGTCTGATAAAAGTGGGAACTAACAAGTCATTATATCAGCAGTGTAGTGTTTAGGAGCTAGTGTCAGGCTGCCTGAGTTCAAATTCCAGCTCCACTTTCTGTCTGCTATGTAACTTTGGACCTCAGTCCCTTCAATTATAAAATGGGAATAAGAACACTACTTCAAAATTGTTGTTGTGAGAATAAGGTAATATATGTAAAGTACTTGAGAAAGTTTTGGAAATAGTAAATATCATATTTTGCTATTACGACAAGGATACTTGGTTCCCTGATTGTCCCTGAGACAATCAGAAAACCTGAAAACAAAGAACCTCTGAGAAAGGCTGTTCTAATTACTTTTATACATGTCATGGCCCATCTTCTTCAAAAAATTGAAATATTAGGAATCCCTCTGATTATTTTTTGAGAGAAGGGATACTTTAAAAGATTTTAGACACTGTCCCCAGTGGTCCATGGGAGGTTTACAGTATCAAATGATAAATGAAGTTTATCTCATAGTAAATGGTAGAAATGTTGAAGTTTTATCCAATAGCTATGTCCCAAATTTAGTATATATCTGGAAAGGGCATTTAGAAATTGAAAAAAAAAAAAAAATCATGAAGGTAGTTCTGTAACCCAGGGAGTAAATGCTATTATGGTGTTGAAGACCAAGTGGAAACTATTAGCTCCTCCTATCTGCTAAAATTATAAACCAAAGTAATACTCTATCCCCAGCAAAATCCTTCAGATTTCAGTTGCCACCAATGATTTCCCAGGTATGGTGATTTCTGTTAGCTCTTAAATTTCTCAAGTTTGATCTGGACAAAACATATTGGGTCACTGTTTACTAAAAGCTTAAACAATTTTTAGTTCTTTTTGCAGATATTTTCTGAGACCTCTTTATGGGAGTAGACTAAATACCACATGTATATCTGTCAGGGTAAGAGTTCTCTCATAAATTAGCCATAAAGAATATTGTCCACCTCTCCACTAAGGACATTATCGTTGTCCATCAATATGATGATATCACAACACCTGATGCTAGGGAACAAAAATAATTAAAATAAATGAATAAAACCAAGATAAATATTCTTGATTTAAAAAAATTATCTTCAGTGATAGAGGTTAGAAATAAAGCCCTAGAAAATTCATATATATACCTTAGTGAAGTTCTTGTAAATCTATATATATGGGGCATGCTGTAATCCACGCCATGGTTGACAGCTTTTCCTCCTTATATTTTAGAAGGAGGTATAGCATTTGTTTGATCTCTTATTTGGAGGCATCATATTCTGGATATCCTTTATTGTTTAATAATTTATTTTGATTGTTCTACCCTATTTTACTCTGTGTACCAGAACCACTGAAGAATTTTAAGCTGGCCCAGGCTGTGGTATGAGTTGCCCTTCTGCTTAGCTTCTATGACACTTTTGACTCTTAGAGGCCTGAAGTCTCTTAACAGCAGAATTCCCAACTGGTAAATCCCCAAAGGAGGATTTTTAATTGTGATCTCTGGAATGTAAGAATAAAATTATATATCTTGTAGGAAAATACCACTTCCCTTTTAAGAAAGAATATTTGACTTACTACAGACCTCTAGAAAACAAGTGTCTGATCATGAGATACCAAGTGACTCTGAGACTTGAGTTGACCATCGTGATTCACCAAGCCACATATCATCCACCAAGCCACAGGTTTGGATATAACCAGATGAAGTACACTATTAAATGGAATTGGCCCATTTAGGATCAATTTTCTGGGTACATTAAATGAATAAATTCTTATATTCATTGACTCTGTATAGCTCGCATTGCCCCTCTTCCTTTTTCAATCTATGCCTATGACTTCATAGAAAATGCTCTATGTTCAACTGAAAGATGACAAAGTCTTAAAAGATGTTGATGGGGAATTGTACATGGTACCATTCCACTATCCATAAGTGGACTGTGACAACATTAGAGCATGCATAGGAGTGACATTGAAAGATAATGGAGTAAAGAAATCCTCCCATTTAGTAGAACTTCAATAGGGCATCTTGCAGTTTTCTATGGAAGAAAGTCTAGATTAAGATCTTTGATATGGAGAGAGTAGCAGACTTTTGGCCAAATTGTCAAGAAATTAGAAAAAGTACAATTGGAATATTTGTGACCTAGTGTTTTAGATAAGGACTATGTGGATGAAACTATTAAGAGTGGAGGAAGTACGGTTGCTAACATGACCACAGACATAGGGGACTGGTGGTTTGATGGGTTGGGCCCTCTACCACAGGTTTTACCCTTGGGAAGATGGTTGCTGCAAAGGAGAGGCTAGGCCTCCCTATGGTTGTGCCTAAGAGCCTCCTCCCGAATGCCTCTTTGTTGCTCAGATGTGGCCCTGTCTCTGTAGCTAAGCCAACTTGAAAGGTGAAATCACTGCCCTCCCCCTACGTGGGATCAGACACCCAGGGGAGTGAATCTCCCTGGCAACGTGGAATATGACTCCCGGGGAGGAATGTAGACCTGGCATCGTGGGACGGAGAACATCTTCTTGACCAAAAGGGGGATGTGAAAGGAAATGAAATAAGCTTCAGTGGCAGAGAGAATCCAAAAGGAGCCGAGAGGTCACTCTGGTGGGCACTCTTACGCACACTTTAGACAACCCTTTTTAGGTTCTAAAGAATTGGGGTAGCTGGTGGTGGATACCTGAAACTATCAAACTACAACCCAGAACCCATGAATCTCGAAGACAGTTGTATAAAAATGTAGCTTATGAGGGGTGACAAGGGGATTGGGAAAGCCATAAGGACCACACTCCACTTTGTCTAGTTTATGGATGGATGAGTAGAAAAATAGGGGAAGGAAACAAACAGACAAAGGTACCCAGTATTCTTTTTTACTTCAATTGCTCTTTTTCACTCTAATTATTATTCTTGTTATTCTTGTGTGTGTGCTAATGAAGGTGTCAGGGATTGATTTGGGTGATGAACGTACAACTATGTAATGGTACTGTGAACAATCGAAAGTACGATTTGTTTTGTATGACTGCGTGGTATATGAATATATCTCAATAAAATGAAGATTAAAAAAAAAAAGAAAAAAAAAAGAGTGGAGGAAAAGCCTAGTTATCCGCCAGAAAAGGGGTGATTAACATTCAAATTGACCAAAGGATCCACATTTTGACAGTTAAGCATTTTCCTTCCTTGGCCAGCCCATTTCCTTGCAATATGTTCAAGAATATAGTGATAAAGGTGAAAAGGACAGGGCCTATGTTTGGGTCTAGTGGCTTGTTCTTTTCTAAGTAATTCTAGCTACAGTCATTGCTAAAGGACAAACTTGCCAACCATAAGCTTTGAATTTCTGAGCACTATTCTATGTTCAAAAACAGCTGTCCACTGATGGCACATTGATTACAACAATCCTTTTGCAACATTTCCATGACAATTATTTATGCATCCTGTGGCCATGTTGTCTTTGCCTAGGACCTAGGACATGGACTTACTGAATATCTCATGTACTATTAAGTTATTCCATAAATGTTATTTCATACCATGCATAGGTGATAACTTCTCGTGTTCAAAACCTGTCTGTAATATCCTTTAATTAACTGCCTCTTCTATGCTGCCTCTCCTATGGCTGGTCTCCCAGGCTAAATATATAGATTTAGGAATTGAGAGGTAATAAGTGTAGTACCTTTTGCAATTTTACATGATGACTCAATTTCAAAATATTTTCCATCCATGCATTCTGAGCTCAATGATATGAAAGTGATAGTACCTAAGGCATACATACCTATATTTATATTTTACATGAAATATAAAAATGGTTACATTGAATATTGTAAACTGTTGTTGGCACCTGGCAATCTTGGACATCTCATTTCACAATGGAACTAGTTAGTAAAAACTATCATTACCTTGTTCATAGGGGCAATGAGTCAGCTACTCTAAATGGAGCTTGGCAAAATTATGGGTGTACTAAAGGGACTCTTTGGACACCCTTTAATTTTCTACTAAAAGTCAATAGGAAAATTTGACATTCCTAAACCTCTTAGAAATTACGGTTTGTGCTAATCTATGAGGCAGTAGTCCTATGTTAGCTAAGGAAATAGCTGAAGGCAAAGAAAAGAAAAAAGTCAAATACTAATATGACCTTGTGTTAAGTTGCATAAATGAAGGATTATTAAAAAATTAGAATGTAAATGGACCTCACTAGATAGAGTAGATAGCGATATTATAAATTAATTTCAAAAATGATTTAAAGATATCTTTGGTTATGGGAGTAAGTCATAGTTTTAATTACTGCTTAGTTGGGAAGAAGATAAATGTGATTTTGGTTTTGCTTGAACTAGTTGGATTATGATAAATTGATGGTTTCCTTGGAGGCATAGGCATGGAAAGAAATATGCTGAATCTTTTGCAAATAAGGACTTTAATGTAGAAGAAAACTGATATACCTGCCAGTTACATTGCTAACTTTTTAGGAAAACTTCCAAATGGAGCTCCTCTGTTTAAGCAACTGTGATTCTTGTCACATGAGTGTTGAGTGAATCCAAATCCATTTTCCTGGTCATAAATGATTTAGAGGGGATTAGTGTGAGAAGCAAAGGCAAATAAATTTGATTCAATACAATTTCTGTGCATTGCTTGGCTTTGGTATCATAGAGGTTCTCTTCATGTAATAGCAAAGTGGCTGGGAGTTAATGATAACTTCCTCCTTTATACACTTTCTTCATATGGCTTCCCTGACACCACGTTCTCCTGGTTTTCCTCCTGCTTCACTGGTTTCTCCCTCCTTGTCTTTGGAACTTATTCTCCCATGTGTCCATAACTTCTTATTTTTGAATGATCCAAGGCTTGGTTCCTTATCCTTTCCTCTCCCTTTGTAGTATCATTCAGTCTAATAGCTTTGAAATCTGACAACTTCCAAATTCATCTGTAATCTGACAGCTTCCAAATTCATACGTCTAGCTGGGACCTCTATCCTGCACTCTAAACCTATATATCCAACTGCCTACTTAACGTCTCCATTTGAATGTATGGTGGACATCTCAAACTCATCATGCCCCAAATTGATATTTCCCCCACCCTAAACCTGCCTATCACAGTGTTTCCCACTTCATTCAATGACTATTCCACTTTTACAGATACTCAGATAAAAAATTTTTGGAATCATCCTTGACTGCTGTCTCTCACGTACCTCATTCAGCATGTCAGAAAATCTGGCCAGCTCTACCTTCAAAATCTTTCCTGTATCTAATCAGTTTCCACCGTCTTCACTGCTACTATCCTGAACTGAGCCACAATTTTCTCTTACAATAGGCTTCCAATTGTTCTTCCTGCTTCTATCTTCAACCTCCTACAGTTTGTTCTTAGTATAGAAGTCAGGGTGATCCTTCTAAAATGTGTCAGATCATTCATCTTCTATTCAGTACTCTGCAATGCTTCCCATTTTACACATAGTAAAAGCCAAATTCCCTAAATAGTCTTCAAGTCACTCATGATTTGCCCATAGTCTCCATAACTCTTGGACCTTACTTCTGAACTACTCTCCTCTTGTATTTTCTCTACCAACTACACTGACTTCTTCATTGTACCTTGAACACTCTAGGTATGTTCTTACCTTAGGAATTTTGTAGTAGTTCTTCCTTCTGCATACAACATTTTACCCCTAGATATCTGCATACCTCATTTACTCTTTCAAGTCATTGCTCAAATGCCATCTTCTTAATTAGGGCTATCCTGACCACCCTTTTAAAGACTGAATCCCATCAGCTCCAGCTCTCCCAATCCTGCTTACCTTGCTTTATTTTTCCTTTTTTTTTTTTTTTTTAACATGGCTCTTACTCCTTTCTAATGTACCAAGAATTACTTATGTATTTTCCTTATTGTTTATTATCTATCCCCCTCCACAATCAGAATGTAAGTTCCATAAATGCATATGTGTGTGTCCTGTATGGTTCAGGATGTATTTCAACAGACCAGAGCCTGGCAGATAACAGGTACTCATTAAATTTGTGGAATGAATGAGTGAATGACTGAAAAGCCTGAAATCCAAGAGCACAACATTGATTTTCCTGATAGTGTACTTTCTGGGAAGAACTCTAATTGTCCAGATATGACCACAAAGTCATCTCTGAACTAAGCAAAGGCCAGGGATATTGGCCAGGCCTGGATCACATGACCACTTCTGGTATGGGGATGGCAAGTTTAACCCCAACCAAACCAAGTATGTGGAGTGATTTACTATGGAAGAAGGGAAGGATGATTTCCCAAAGAAGGGATACTGGACAACCAAACATCTATGTCATCTATGAATGTCAACCATCTCCAAGGTGGTGTGATGATTGAATTGTGTGCCCCAATTCTTGGTCTTGGTCTGCATTCTGGTGGGTATGGACCCATTATAAATAAGTACTCTTTGAAATATTACTTCAGTTAAGGTGTGGCACATGTGAATCAGATTTGGCTTCATTCAGATTACTGGAGTCCTTAAGAAGCAGAGTAAAAGTCAGATGGAGAGAGAAAGCTTCAAGAAGCAGGTAGAAACTAGAAGTAAGTCTACACAACCCAGAAGGGAAAGGATAAAATGCTGCCATGTGCAATGCCATGTGACAGAAAAGCTAAGGGACCCCAAAGATCGTCCATCAGCCAGAATATACCCATGCAGGGAGGAAACAAGCCTCCTAGCCTCTGAAACCATAAGCCAATAAATTTGTGTTGTTAAGCCAGTCCACTGTATGACATTTGTTTTAGCAGACAGGAAACTAAAACAGATGGCTTGAATGAAACTTTACTCAAAAGGGGCACTACATATTGGCTGGTGAAAACTGATCCAATTAAATTATCTCACCTGAAAGTAAAAACGTAAAATTTTCAAGACTCATAAAGAGGCTTATTAAAAAGTTATGTTGGTAGTTATCTTGCCTTGGGAGCTGAGGAAATGTTGACATTTTAATGCATTTGTTTATATATTTCAAGTGCTAGGATAATAAACCTAAAGTCATCAGTGATTGCTGACAATAACCAGGGCCTCTAAACTATTCGTTAATTAAGATAAAACAGGTAAGACAATAATAAATAGTTCTTAGCTTCTAATGAGTCTGTCTTAAAGAGAAATAAACCAATTGGAAAGAGGATTTTTAAAAACTAATATTTCGGAGATTATCTCCCTTTGGGATAAAGGGATCATGAGAAAGTACATGATATTTATGGCTGGAGTATACTCTTGATTAAAGGGTATAGGTAAAACTTGGAACTCATTAGCAGATATGCCTCAATTTGTTTTAATTTTGCTGAATTTTGCTTCATTATGCAAGATACAGTGGCTGAATAAATTAAAGAGTAGACTTCCAATTCTAGTAAGTTAGATTTAATTTGAATGAGCCAAATGGGATTAAGCTCCCTGTTCTGAAATATCGTGGGCAGTGAAGAACCAGATTCTGATGCTGATATCAGAAATGTGATGAAAAGATTAAGGTAGGAGTCAACAAATTTTTTCTATAAAGGGCTATAGAGGAACTACTTTAGGCTTTGAGGGCCAAATGATTGCTGTCTTACCTAGTCAACCCTGGCAGTGTAGCATGAAACAGTTATAGAAAATATGTAAATGATATGGCTGTGTTTCAATAAAATTTTACTAATGACACTGAAATTTGAATTTCATATAGTTGTTGTCTGTCACAGAATATTCTTCTTTTGATTTCTTTCCAACTATTTAAATTTAAGAGCTAATTGTAGAAAACAGGCCGCAGGCTGAATTTGAACTGATGGCTATAGTTTGACAACCCCTGGATTAAACCATGGGTGTTCTTAGGCTGAAAGTAATTGCACATTCTACTTGTTTGAATTATTTGTTTAATTTGTAAAGATGAATTTAGATATTTCAGATATGGGCAAGTAATGGTCCAAGATAAATCACTGACTGCCCCCCCCAACCATATTTAGTTATACTTTTTCCAGGAAAAAAAAAAAGTATTGGGTGTATCTGTATCAAGAGCCAAGATGGGAGATTGAAGGAGACGGTAATTAGTATCACCACTTGCTACTTTGTCCCACCATCCAAAATACAGATTTTCATGTTAAGTCTAGGTATTGAGTGTTTATTTCAATCAGCTGATATGGGAGGCTCATATACAGGCCCTTAATCATCCAGCTTACTCAGAACACTTTGAAAACAAATGAATAGCATTTATTTCTGACTATTTATATGATCAAACCATATAATTCTTTACTTTTTAAATATAATAAACATATTTTGCATAAAAATTCTAAGATAAAAATGGAAACAGTGGTAGTCTTTGTTGGTTATGATTGTAAGTTTCTTTTTTGTTCTTTGTTTTTGCATATCCTTATTTTTTATTGTTTATATAATGAATATATATTATCTGGTAATAAATAAATCATTAAAAATTTGAAAATTATAATTTACCAAACTTGTTGTACCCCAGGAATTCCATTTTTCTTTTGATACTTTCAAAATTTAGACAGCTTTCAGACATTTCTGACAAAATAATGATTTTTGCTTGAGAAAGAGAAG
Organism: Choloepus didactylus; assembly: GCF_015220235.1. Classification (NCBI taxonomy): domain Eukaryota; kingdom Metazoa; phylum Chordata; class Mammalia; order Pilosa; family Megalonychidae; genus Choloepus; species Choloepus didactylus. The sequence continues at coordinate 96,599,444 of NC_051313.1, read as the reverse complement.
CACCCTTACTTAGAAGAAAGCCAAACTACACTTTAACTTCAAAATGTCATCTGCACAATAAGTTAATTTCATATCTGAGTCTAAATGCAAATTGAGCTCAGCAAAGGAAAAAAAATGCCTAAATGGGAAACTGTTATGTCTTAAATTTTTTCAGAGGTATTTTTCATGTATTTAATATCCTTTTGTAAGAGTTCAATATGTGCACAGCAGTTATCTAGGCACCACGAAAGAGATAAGGATGAATAAGATGTGACCTCTGTTGTGAAGGGGTTTTTCAATGCTATGAAACACGATTTATTAATTAGGTAGCTCATGAAAGCCATCATGGGTATTATTGTTTCCTAGCTGTGGAAAGTGAAACTACTGGTAATTTCTCTCTTCCTAGAGAAGTGATTGATAAATAATCTGTTTGTTTTCTTCATTTTTTTTTGGAGATTTTGTTTGTAACTTTGCTTACTTATATGGTTATTTATTTGTATAGAAAACAAAGATCAATTCTTTGTTCAGTCTTCTTTTCCAGAAAAAGAAGAGCAATAAATAAAGGGATATACTTGACACTGTAATAAGCAACTCCATCCCATTAAATGATAATCTGGCTCTGGAAGATGCATTTTACCTTTTGATTCATTTCGTCTAATGTCTTTATTTTCTGAGATAAAATCTTGAGGTCCTGGGTAACTTAACAATTAGCTTTAGTCAAGAGAGATAGAATGAGAACTAATAGGTCAATTAAGAATATGTACTTTGATACTGATTAGCTCAGTGTTAGGATTATAGGTGATTTCAATTATATTATCTATATTCTGTAAGAACTAAATGTTCTAGAATATATTAAATTTTATAGTAACAAAAATATACTTTATGTATAAACCAGACTTACAATTTCAAAAAACAGGGTAAACACACAGACACACACACACACACATACACACACACATATATGTGTATATATATATATTTATCTTTCCCCTTTTCCATTTAAAACTTATTCACAATGAGAATATACAATAGAAATATAAATTCTGTATTCAAACACTAGGAGACTTCTGTTACCCTCTTACACTAATGTATGATGATGGAAAGCAGATGAGGGCGGACCAATATTTTACCTATATTCCTGTAATTTCTGGGGTGGTTATGGTGAGAAGCAAAGCAATCTGCGCCATGGAAACTTGGCAAGGTTCAGGTAGTTGCTGTAACATGTAATGCAGAATGTGTGTAAGGGGCTCACTACAGGAATTGCTTGAAACTTCCTTTTAGGAATAGTTAGACCTTTCAGTTCATACCCCAAACAAACATGGGTGACTACCCTTCCTTGTTCCCCAGGAGAATGGAGGCTTATTCTCTGGAGAGAGAAAATCAGAGAAGTTTTAAATCTGAAGAAGACAAGCAGAGACGGATTAGGTAAATGTGTGCATATGGAATACGGTGAAGCCTCCCTCTGCCTTTCCCAAACTAGACTTAAAACTCCCCACTCACAATACAGGCCCTTCTCTGAAAAGCTGAACAACCAAAGGAGACAGGATTTATGTGTATTTACATGGGAACTTCCTCAGAGGAAAACCAGCTGCTCACCCTCCAGGGAAGCCTTGTCCACAATACCATCCGCTGATACAAAGCTGCCTATCAACTTCAGTGCTTGACTTTTGTATATAGCAAAACAGCCAAGAATCACCAGGCAACTGAGAAAATTCTCCAACATGAAAGATTGCCACAAAATGAAGGAACAGAAAAAAATAATTGGAGAAAATGGAGAAAATGAAGGAAGCATAAAAATAATTCAAAGTAACTGTAGTTAATCTCCTTCAAGAAGAGAAAATATTGCAAAATGAGAAAAAAATAAATGCTATAAAAATAGAACAATTACAAAAGAAAAACCTCTGGAAAAAAAAAAAAATGATACCCAATATAAAGAATTCAGTATAGGAGTTGGAAGACAAAATCAAGGAAGTCTCCAAGAAGGTAGAATAAAAAAATAAAAGACAAAAGATCTGAACAATAGAGAAGACTCATGCAAGGATCCTGGCTGCCAGCTCAAAGGAACAAGATAAAAGAATCTGCAGGTGTTCTAGGCCTAAGTAAGGAGGAGGTATTTTATCTCCCTGTGCATGCCCAGTTCTTGCCTCCTTTTCTCATTGGTTGTACTGATATTGAGAACTTCCATTTCTTTCATCGATATCTTGATCCACATGAATTACATAAGACAATCATAATACCTGACAATAAGTTTCCCCAAAGTCTACCATAATTCAAGCTTTACTCTAGGGCCTCAACACTCATACCTTTAAAACTTCCCTTAAATCAATCATAAGGTTCCTGTTTAATAGCTGCATATTTATAAAGGCTTTTCAAAAAACAATTTTCTCCTACTTCAGAGGTATCTGCCTTGAACCCCAGCTGAGGCTTTTCTAACTTTAACAACTTACTATCCAATTCTGATTAGGCAACTTGCTATATTAAATTCAAAGAAGCTATTCTGCAATATCAAGGATTATCTCTAAACCAGTGATAATTTGTTTTCCCACAAATTTAATTTAATACAAACAGGATCACAAATTTTAGCTTACATTAGAATTCAGTTGTTGAGAAAAAATGTCATTAAAATTTTATCTATAATTAATTCATCCTTCCTTCTAAGCATCCACACAAGTGGAAAAAAAAAATTAGGTATCAATCCTAACTAATGATTCAAAGATATCTTTTTATAATTGTGCCGGTTTGAATGTATTGTGTCCCCCAAATGCCCATTCAACCTGGGTCTTAATTAAGTCACTGGAGCCCAATAAGAGCTCAGACAGAAGGAGTTCTGTGCTGCAGCCAAGAGAGACATTTCGAAGATGGCCGTTGAAAGCAGACTTTTCCTAATGCTTCAGAGATGCTAGCCCGGAGTTTGCCTGGGAGAAACTAAGAGAATACCTCCAGACCCCTAGAGAGAAATGTTCTGGGAGAAAGCCATTTGGAAACACAACCTGGGAGCAAAGGAAGAAGATTCCGGCCACGTGCCTTCACAGACAACAGAGGCGTTCCAGACACCGTTGGGTGAAGTTACCCTATTGCTGATGCCTTACTTTGGACACTTTATGGCCTTAAGACTAACTTTGTAACCAGTAAACCCCCTTTATAAAAATCAATTTATTTTTGGTATTTTGCATAACAGCAGCATTAGCAAACCGGGATAAACACTGGCACACCTCCATCAAAAGCACAGTCTATATTCCTATCCTGGAACCTGGGTGGGCCTTCGGAACTGTCTGCCAATACAATGTGGAGGAGCTGATGCCATGTGACTTCTATGGCCAGGTCATAAAAGGCAAGATGGCTTCCTCCTGGCTCCCTCTGTCTCTGTCTCATTCTTTCTCTCAGAATGCTTGTCCTTAGGACCCAGTCACCGTATTTTAAACAAAATATGAATTTCACATGTGGGTGTTCCAAGCAACAGCCCATGCTAGACCCTCCTCTGATAGCTAACATCAGCTTCCAGGCAAGTGAATGAGTGAACCCAGAAGATTGTAGCCTCCAGCCTTCAAGGGTTCCAGCTGAGGCCCCAGACAACATGAGCAATTGTCCTGTCTGTTCCTTGTTTGAATTCCTGACCCTCAGAAATTGTGAAAGGCAATGAATTATTATTGTTGTTTAAATATGAATTGTAATTTTGTTATGTAGCATCAGAAAACAATTATAGGCTCCTTTAGGTAAGCTAGTAGCTCCTTCTCCAATGACAAATGTATTGTAGCCTGTGGCAGCACAGAGCGCTGTGCAGCTTCCTGTATTCAGCTCACTTGAGCTCCTGCTGGTAGTACAGGTACCCTCTGAGGTCTAGCTGTGACTTCCATTCAGACCCTACCTTAGTAAAAATCTCTGATGTACATTTTCTAAGTGCTTCGAATACTTTATTTCATATTGATCCTTAAAACAAGCATGGAAGGTTGCTATGACAGGTATTATTAATTCAACCTTAAAGATGATGAAATAGGTTGATAGAAATCAATGCATTGCTCAAGAGACTGGTGATAGGTGGCATTGTGGGGATTTGACTCCAGATCTGCTGACCTTGTGTTTTACTTCTCTTTTCTGTCCCAACTTATATATACCTTAAATATTAAACTATAGTATTGGGATGTAAAGTCCTACCACTTGCCTTTATTATTTTACACATATAAAATTTCATACATTTTCTCAACAATAAATTCCTACCAACTAGATTTTAACAGCTTAAATAATGAGGAAAAAAAGCCTTAAAAATGTGCATATCCTTTGACCCAGAATTTGTATTTCTTTGAGTTTATTTGAAGAAAATCATTAGGAGTGTGTGCAGGTATTTAGCTATAGGAATGTTTGGGGGCTTAAACCCCGAAAGTTCAACAATAATACTTCAATAGTTAAATCAGTTATGATCCATTGTAGACTCTAGGCAGATATTACACATTTTAGATGAATATTTCTGGCAGACATATTAATATATTGAGTTTAATAGGTTTTAAAAAATTATGCACTCTTTAAACCAGCTTTGTTATGTGTCTGTGTCTATATCTACATACAAGAAACTAGAGGTATATCTACCAAATTATTAGCAAGTGCTTTATTTGATTTTTTGATTAGAGATTATATTTCTTTTCATGACTTTGTTTTTCAGTATTTTCTACCACAAACATCTATTAATTGTGTGCTACTAAAAACAATCCCCATAAGGATAATTTAGAAAGTAAGGAAATGATTTTCAAATGAAGAAAAATATTGCATATATGAAAGCTCTAACTTATTAAAAGGTCTTCCTTTACTGAGTAGAAATCTGCCTTTTGAATATTTTTTTCTGTTGATCCTAGGTCTGCCCTATCAGCTTTAAAGACACAATTATCATTCCTGTTTTACAGAAACATTTGCATAGGACATTTTCTATTTTTTAAGTACATATTCCTATATTTGTCTAAGTCAATGATGTGCTAGTATTCAACAATTAGTACATTGGAGGGGAAAGCTCTGATTGCTAGTATTTTCCAATTTCTGTGGTTCAAATACTCCAATATGGCTGATTTCAAGCTACCAATGTGATGTCACTGAACACTGAGTTGAGAAGAGATGTGCAAAATCTTCTCCCACAAGATGTCACAGGCTGAATCTAGTACATCACTGCAAGTCCTCCCTTATGGGACATGGTTTCAAATGACTTTGTTACATTTGTTTGGATTCATTTAGGTTTGTTAATATCATACTGAATTATGACATTTCAAACTCACCATGGAGCTCCAGAAACTCAGAACTCTCTAGAGTCATATCACATCCTATCTTCCTTATTTAACAGTGTATCTTTATTAATAGAGCCTTAGATCATGTATGTGTCCTTTGCAATCACATAAACTGTTGACCTATATAGAGTTGGTGGGCAGTTGGGACACCTAAATCTATTTTACATTTGCTACCACTAAGCCAGGAGTCCTTTCAATAATTAAGTCTCAAATTTTGTTCAGTATGTCAGGCTTACCAGAATATAATTTGTAGAATTCTACTTTTTAAAGTAAGAATTATGGTAATATATCTTCAATAATAGGCAAACTCTCCTGTTCACCATAAATCTTCATATATACATTCAGGGATCTAACCTGTCACTTTTCTCACTCATCTGTGATGTGGACTTGAGTGCTCCAATAAGACTAGTGATTTTTTTAAATTACTAAACTTTATTTTATAACAACTTTAGATTTACAGAAAAATTCAAAAGATAGTACAGAGTTTCCATATACCCTGTACCTGTATTATTAATATCTTATATTAATATAGTACATTTGTTACAATTAAGGAATCAATACAGATACATTATCACTAACTAAAGTCCGTATTTTATTCAGATTTCCTTAGTTATTATTTAATGTTCTTTTTCTGTTCCAGGATCCTATCCAGGATACCAGATTACATTTAGCCATCACATCTTCTTAGGCTCCTCTTGGCTATGACAGTTTCTCAGACATTCCTTGTTTTTGAAGACCAAGACAGTTTTTTTTTTTTTAAAATAAACTTTAAATATTTTAGAACATTTTAATTTTATGAAAAATCAGGCAGGAAGTACAGAGAGTTCTCATATATACCTCTCCATCCCTCAGCCTCCCCCCATCCAGTTTCCCTATTATTAACATCTTGCGTTAGTGCAGTACAATTGATAAACTAACATTATTATTAACTATAAGTTCAGAGTTTTCATTAGGATTCACTCTTTGTGTTGTACAGTTCTTTATGTTTTGACAAATGTATGTCATGTGCCCACTATTATAGTATCATACAGAATAGTTTCAATGCCCTAAACATCCTTTGTGCTCTATCTTATCATGCCTCCAGCTTTCACTTTTCCCCATGGCAACCACTGATCTTTTTATCGTCTCTATAGTTCTGCATTTTCCAGAATGTCATGTAATTGAATCAGGTTTATGGCATCTCCTCCCCATCCCAGATTGCCAGGTCATATGGTAATTCTATACTTAATTTACTGGTGCACAGCTGCTGCACCATTTTACATTCCCATTAATAAAGAACAAGTGTTCCTATTTTGCCACATCCTCTCTAACACTAACTATTTTTGTTTTTTAAATTGTATCCATTCTAGTAGGCATGACTCTTTTTGTGGTTTTCATTTGCATTTCCCTAATGGCTAATGATGTTGAGCATCTTTTTGTGTGGTTTTCTGGCCATTTGTATATCTTCTCTTGAGAAACGTCTATTCAAATTTTTTGCACAATTTTAATTGGGTTGGTTTTCTTTTTGTTTTTGAGTTGAAGTGTTTCTTTAAATATTCTTAATATTAAGCCTTTATTGGATATGTGGTTTCCAAATAATTTCTCCCATTGCTTAGGTGTAGTTTTTACTTTCATGATAAAGTCCCTTTTTGCACATAATTTATATATTTGATATATCATTTACACAACTGAGTGATGGCAATTCACCAAAGAGATCCAATTCATCAGAGAGATCATCAAAGAAAAACTTTTGACCAAGAAAAGGTAAATTATCAGACATACTTCTATCAGGGAGAATACCACTTGACATAGTCTTAATAGTATCTCAGAAAAGGAGTCAAGGAAGGATATATTTAAGGTTTTAGGGCTTGGTCTGGGAGATTTAAAGGTCAGATGATAAGGCAAGAACATGTCAGAATTTAGCATATTTTGTAACTTAATAGTTTTGGACTTATGGGCACAGTAAGGCAAAGGTCTTGAAATGAGTTTTGATGAGTAAGCTGTTATTATTAAGTAAGCTTTTCCTTTGGTTCACAAACTTACCTTCCAGGACCAATTATTCCCTAGAGCAAATATCTAAGTTATTTTTACTTGATCCCAGTATTCTCTAACATAGGGATAGGAAGGTATGCCTGGTCCCAGATAATTTGACACAGACATAGGAAATTATGATGGTTTTAGTTCTTATTTCAGTTCTTGAGAATAAGAGTTGATCTATACCAGTAGTTCTTAAACTGAGCAGCACAGCAGAATCACTGTAGTCCAAATTGTTGTAAAGACCCCTCCCCTGAAGGTTCTGATTCAGTAAGTTTTGGAAAGCCTTCTGTATGCTTTAAAAATTCCATACTTCATTCTGATGGACAACCAGAGTTGAACATATTAAGATGTTGCTGAAACTTCAGGTGTGGCTTGGTGTCAGCTAACTCACTTGGAGGCATAGAGGCAAACTAGCTTCTATGGGGTGTGCTTGCGTGGCTGGGTCCGCTAAATGATGATGTATGTAAAGTTGAAGAAAGATACATTAGGTATACAAAATTTGCAAGTAATAAAAAAAAATTACTCAACACTTATCAAAGGAGATATTTCAGTTCCAGTAAAAAAAAGAAAAAATCATTATTGGCATTTCATTTTCTCAAAATTATTTTTAGTAAAAGTGGTGATAAATGATAGATGGGTGCCTTTAATAATTACTTTTTCAATATGTAGAACAGAGTTGATATTAATCCAAACATTTCTGATGTATTATTTTGCCCTTTTATAACATTCAGTAACATTTACCTATTCCTAACATTATTTTTATCAGCTTCTGAAATAATGATTCACTTTTTCTTCTTTTAGAATTTGATTTTATTCCCCCAAACTTGAAGACAACCCACATAAAAATAAATAATAAATGAGTGCTCCAGCTTCTCAGAAAAAATACATGCACTATGGTCAAATGCTATCTTTATTTTGTTGCCACACATAGTAGACACTTAAAATCTATATTAAATTAAAACTAAATGGCACAGTATAATGCCTGAAGTTCCCCATCAACTAATTTTTCCCATTCTTATTTTTGTAACATGTTCTATAGTAGCTAGGCTTAGCATTCTGCTTGTAGAAACCATTTTGTATCTGCTCACAAACTTTATCCAGGCTGTAAAATGTTACACTCTTCTTGGAAGGTATAGTCTTTTCAACTCTACTGAGCATTGAGATTTACTTCTGTGAATGAGAGTTCCTAAGGGCTCATTTAGTTCAAATTAATTAGTAAGCATCTAGCATATCCACTGGGAGGGAAGCTTAAGGCAATTTAAAAGCTGTCTGCCAGAGAACTTCCTGTTTGGAAAAAGACAATCACAGAGTTTTCATTCAGACCAGAGGCTTCATGCTGCTGCATAATACTTGTTCCTTTCTGTTTTGCCAAGAGGAGAGAGAAGAAACAAGGACATCAGAGGGAACACAGCAGGGATCCTTGGTATTCAGAGATCTAACTGAGAATGCTAAAAAGACAATTTAATGCCTACTCTCTGATTAAGATGGTTGTGATCAGTGTTCTCCCTAGATTGAAGAGAAAGAAGGGAGGTAAGCTACCTGTAAGAATTTAGGAAGAGGTTCTGCAGGCCAGGAAAAAGCCAGGCACAAAAAACATTAAGAGGTAAGAGAGAAGTTTAAAAGGCAATACACTTAAACATAAAAACAAATAAGAATTTGGTTAAAAAATAAAGTACATAAGTAAAACCAGAGAGTAGTTCCAAAGAGTATGCGTTTTATAAAACATTGTTAAATTGTTATAATATCTGTTTTAAAATGAGTAATTGTTCTGGTTTATACATGTCTAGTTGCTGTAATTTTGAAAAAAGTTACTTTTGTTATAGGCAAACAAATGACTTACTAAAGCTTTTGTTGTCTTCACTATTTGAACACAAAGTCACATTTTAACAAATAGTATATCCTCATTATAACTGAAATCTCATTGTTCTTTAAATTCCTCATGATGCCTCTTATACTGTTTTGTGCTTTAATAGAGGCTTTTATTTAAAATTTATGTATAGTGAAATATGAAGATCTTAAATATACAATTCAATGAATTATGATAGATGCATGTCCTGATGTAAACAATGCTCCAATCAAAATATAGAAAAGGTCCATTAAGAAGCAAGTTCCTTCCTGTCACTTTGAGATTCAGTCCTTACTATCCACAAGCAACAATAACTGTTCTGCTTTCTGTGACCTTAGATTAATTTTAACTGCTACTGAGCATCATGCAATTGGAGTCATTTAGTATGTCTGGCTTTTTTTCACTCAAGGGGTTTTTTGAGCTATATCCATGTCATTGCTATTATTACTTTATTTTTTTATTACTGAGTAATATTTTATTGTATGAAAATACCATGATTTGTTTTACCATTCTCTCTTGGTGGACATCAGTTCATCAGTTGTTTCCAGTTTGAGGTTTTTATGAAAAAATTGCTATAAATATTTTTATATTATTCCTTTTGCAAACACATACTCTCCCTTCGCTTGGGCAAATATCATTGGAGTTTTTAGATAGTAGTATAGCTTTGTGTTTAACTTTATACGAAGCTTACAAAGAGTTTTCCAGAATAGTAGTACCATTTTACATTCCCAACTAACAATGTGTGAGAGTTTGCTTTTCACATCCTTGCCAACATTTGGTGGTGGTGTTACTTGGAAATGATATCTCATTGTGGTTTTTGAAAATTTTTTTTTAGTAGAGAAATTGTGGGTTTACAGAACAATCATGCATTAAATACAGGATTTCCATTTACCACATTATTATTAACACTTTGCATTAGTGTAGGACATTTGCTACAATTAATGAAATCACATTTTTACAATTGTATTATTAACTATAGTCCATGGTTTAACTTAAGGTTCACTGTTAGTGTAGTGCTTCATGGATTTTGGATTTCATGGATTTAAAAAAAAAATTCATTCTATTACCATATATACAACCTAACATTTCTCCTTTTAATGTTCAGATATACATTTCAGTGCTGTTAATTATGTTCACCATGTTGTGGTGTCATCACCACTATCCATCACCAAAACATTTCTGTCTTTCTAAATTGGAACTCTCTTCAGTTTGAGCCTTAACTCCCTACTCCCTAAACCCCACCCCAACCCCTGGTAACCTATATTCTGGATTCTGTCTCTGTGAGTTTGCTTATTCTAATTATTTCATATTGGTGAGATCATACGCTATTTTTCCTTTTGTGTCTTGTTTATTTCACTCAACATGATGTCTTCAGGGTTCATTCATGTTTTCACATGTATCAGAACTCCTTCTTTTTATGGCTGAATAATATTCCATGTTATATATATATATAAATATACTACATTTTATTTATCCATTCAAAGGTTGATGGGCACTTGGGTTGCTGCAGTCAATTCTTTTAGGTGTATGTCTAGCAGTGGGATTGCCAAGTTATATGGTAAACCTATACTTAATTTTCTTAGGAACTGCCAAAGTGTCTTCCACAGTGGCTGCACCATTTTACATTGTCACCAGCAATGAATTAGTGTTCCTATTTCTCTGCATACTTTCCAACACTTGTAATTTCCTATATATATTTTTTAATAGTAGCCATTTTAGTGGTTGTGAGATGGTATCTCATTCTGGTTTTGATTTGCATTTCTCTAATGCTCATCATTATGTTGAGCATCTCTTCATGTGCTTTCTGTCTATTTATATATATTTTCTTTGGAGAGATGTCTATTTAAGTCTTTTGTGCATTTTTAATTAGGCTATTTGTCTTTTGTTGTTAAATTGAAGGATTTCTTTATGCATTCTGGATATTAAACCTTTATTGGATATGTGATTTTCAAATATTTGCTCGTGTTGTGTAGATTGTCATTTTACTTTCATGATAAAGTACTTTGAGGCATGAAGTTTTTAATTTTGATGAGGTCCCATTTATCTGTTTTTTTCTTTTGGTGCTTGTGCTTTGGGTATAAAATCTGAGAGACCATTGCCTACCATAAGGTCCTAAAGATGCCTTCCTATGTTTTCCTCCAGGTGTTTGACAATTTTGACTCTTATGTTTAAGTCTTTGATGCATTTTTATTTGATTTTTGAATGAGGTATGAGTCCTTTTTCATTCTTTTGCAAATGAAGATCCAGTTTTCCTAGCACCGTTTGTTGAAATGACCATTCTTTCCCTATTAAGTTTGTCTTTATGTCCTTGTCAAAAATCAGTTGGTCTTATCAGGGATGAGCCTGGACCTGACATCGTGGGATTGAGAAAATCTTCTTGACCAAAAGAGGGGAGAGAAATGAAAGGAAATAACGTTTCAGTGGCTGAGAGATTTCCAATGGAGTCAAGAGGTAGCTCTGGAGGGCATTCTTGTGTGCTATATAGATATCCGTTTTTAGTTTTTAGTGTATTGAAATAGATAGAAGGAAATGTCTGAAACTGTGGAAATGCAATCCAGTAGCTTTGATTCTTGATGATGACTGCATAACTATGTAGGTTACAAGGTGTGATTGTGTAATTGTGAAAACTTTGTGGCTCACACTTCCTTTATCCAGTGTATGGACAGATGAGTAGAAAAATGGGGACAAAAACTAAATGAAAAATGGAGTGGGATTGGGGGCATGGAATGCTTATTCTTATTTTTATTCTTTTTGGAGTAAGGAAAATGTTCAAAAATTGATTGGGGTGATGAATGAACAACTATGTGATGACACTGTGAACAGTTGATTGTGCACCATGGATGGTTGTATGGTATGTGAATATATCTCAAGAAAGCCTAATTTAAAAAATCAGTTAGTCTTAAATGTGAGGGTTGATTTCTGAGACTATATGTCTGTCCTTGTGTCAGTAACATACGTGTAGATTACTGTGGCTTTCCAATAAGTTTTAAGATCAGGAAGGGTGAGTCTTCCAACTTCATACTTTTTCAAAGCGACTTTGACTATGTGGGGAAACTGACCCTTCCGTACAAATTTGATGATTGGCTTTTCCATTTCTGCAAAAAAGGTTGTTGGAATTTTGATTGGGGTTGCATTGAATCTGGAAATTGCTCTAGGTAGAATTGACATTTTAATGATATTTAGTTTTCCAATTCATGACCATGGAATGTCCTTCCATTTATTTTTGTCTTCTCTGATTTCTTTTAGCATTGTTATATAGTTTTCTATGTATAAGTCCTTTACATCTTTGTAGATTTATTCCTAAATATTTGAATTTTTTTTTGTTGCTCTCATAAATGGATTCTTATCGTTGATTTCTTCTGATTGTTCATTACTAGTATATTGAAACACTACTGATTTTTGCATGCTGATTGTGTATCCTTCTATATTGCTAAATTCATTTATTAGCTCTAGGACATTTACTGTGGATTTTTCAGGATTTTTATATATAGGATCATGTAATCTGCAAATAAGGAAAGTTTTACTTTTTCCTTTCCAATTTGGATGTCTTTTATTTCTTTTTCTTGCCTAATTGCTTTGCCACTTTACTATTAGTCTTTGTAAGTCTTATACCTTTTTGCCTCTCAATTCTTCTGTTAATACCTCCTTTTATATTTATTTGCATTTTTGCATTGTACTATATTAAGCAGCTTCTCATTTCTATCTGGATATATGTCTCATATATTTCACTTGTGGTTACCATGAGGCTAAAATTTAACGTACTAAATATACAACAATCATATTTGGTTTGATACCGATTTTCCTATGTACTTGCATCCCCTCACCTTTTTTGGTGCATGTTACCTTTTATATCTTTGTACATTGTATGTCCAAAGCCATAGATTTATCATTACTTTTCATACATTTGCATTTTAGCACCCGTAGGAAGTAAGAAGTGGAGTTACATACCAAAAAACACAATGCAATAGTACTGGCATTTATAATTGTGCATATGGCTACCTTTACTGGAATATTTATTTCTTTACACTTCTTTGAACCACTGTCTACTGTCTTTCCCTTTCAATCTGAAGAACTCCCTTTATCATTCCTTGTAGAAGAGGTCTATTGGTGATGAACTCCCTCAGTTTTGCTTTATCTGGGAATGTCTTAATCTCTGTCTTGTTTTTAAAAGAAAGTCTCACTAGATATCAAATTCTTGGTAGGTAATTGCTTTCTTTCAACACTTTAAGTATTTTAATCCACTGCTTTCTTGCCTGCGTGGTTCCTGATGAGTAATCACTCAGTCTAATTGGGACTCCCTTATAAGGCATTGTTTTTCTCTTGCAGCTTTCAGAACTCTCCTCTTGTCCTTTGATTTAGATAGTTTGACCGGTATATGATGGGGCATGCTTTTCTTCATGTTTACTCTGTTGGGTGTTCTCTGGGTTGCTTGAATGTGCATATTTACATCATTTTAAAGTGTTTTTTTTTTTTTAAGTGTGGGAGAGTGCTCTGTCATTATTTCTTTGAATACTCCTTCTGCTCCTTTCTGTCTTTCTTCTCCTTCTGGGACTTCCATAATTCATACATTGGTGCACTTGATGGTGTCCCAGAAGTTCTTAGATGATTTCTGTTTTTTATATTTCTCTTTTCTTTCTGCTCCTCAGTTTGAACATTTCAATTGTCCAGTCTTCAAGTGCACTGATACTTTCTTCCACCAGCCCCATTCTGCTCTTGAAACCCTCCTGGCAATTTTTCTGTTCAATTATTTTGGTCTTTAACTCCAGTAATACTGTTTGTTTCCTTTTTAAAGTGTCTGTCTCCTTACTGAGATTCCTATATTGTTCACTCATTGTTTTCTTAATATACTTTAGTTCTTTTTCTGCATTTTCTTTAATCTCCTTGAGCATTTTAAAATCATGGTTTTTAAGTCTTTGTTTGATATGTCCGCAGTCTGATCTACTTCATTGGCGTTTTCTGTAGTTTTATCCGCTTCTTTGGATGGGCTATCATTTCCTGTTTCTTTATTTGTCTTGTACTCTTTTGTTGCAAACTGTACATTTTAATATTTTAAAATGTTAACTCTGAGATTTATTTTCTGAGATGTTGTTTCTTGATTCTAACCAGCTAGTGATATGACAGAGAATTTCTGAGTGCTAGCTGTCCTATCAGGAAAGTTTGCACATGACGAAAAAGTCATGTCACTGTGAACGAAAAGTTTTTTGCCTTCATTTCCAATTATTTTTGCCTTTTATATCTTTTCTTTCCTTTACTACACTGAGTAGTACAATGTTAAATAGAAATGTTGAGCTGATACCCTTGTCTTTTCATAATCTTAAGGAAAATAAATTTAATATTCCGCCATTAACTATAATGTTAGCTTTAGGTTTTCTGAAGATGTCTTTAAATCAAGTTGAGAAAGTTCCCCTTTTATTTCTTATTTATTGAGAGTTATCATGAATGGTGTCTGAATTTTGCCCCAAATAGTCTGCATCTATCGAAATAATAAAATAGTCTTATATAGAGTGTTGATGTGGTGAATCACCTTGATTGATTTTCAAATGTTAAACCAAACTTGCAGTTCTAAGATAAACCCAAGTAGGTCATAATGCATCCTTTTTTATAGGTTTCTTTTCTCTGCTAATATTGCCCATACTTTCATTTATTACGTCTATCTTTTTGTTAAGTCCTAGAACATAATCAAATAGCTTTTTGAAAATACTTGTCTGATAATTCCAACATCTGAGTCATCTCAGAGTCCCTCTTTATTGACAGCTATTTCCCCTAATTATACATCACCTTTTCTTGTTTCTTTGCATGTCTAGTAATTTTTATCACACATTAAACATTGTGATTGATTCATTAAAAACATTCTAGGTTATGCATTCTTTATTTAAAGTGTTAAATTTTGTTCTAAAAGGTACTTGAATTACTAGGAAGTCCTTTTGATTTTGTCAGTTTTGGTTTTCTTTATTTCAGTAGTTCTGTTTCAGTTGTCCTTAGTCCTAGGATGTGATCCCTATTTTAGGGTACAATTCTTACTCTGTAGGTATGGTCTTTCCAAGTTTTTCAACTGATTACTCGAGACGCTCAACAAGGTCTCTGCACTCAGGCTGGTCAGAAGTCCAATGTCTCCTAGCCCCCCAATTCCTGTGGTATTCTGTTCAGCTCTCAGCCCCACTACAGTCACTCTCTGCTGAACCTCATAGAGTCTTGTCCTCAATATGTGTAGCCCAGGCCTCACCCAAGAACCCATGGGGGATTCACAAGTGGACTTCTAGGGACCTGCTCTTTGAAGATTGCTCGTCTTTGGTACGTAGCCTCATCTCAGCAGCCCTGAACTCTGAAATATGCATCCTCAATATCACGACTTCCATTCACTGCTTGGGCCACACCTTCCTTTGTATAGTTTGGGAAGTTGCTGCAAGGCAGAAAACTTGAATGAATGTGGAGCTTACCTCCTTTGTTTTCCCTTTCTCAGAAGGTCCTGAACTGTTCATTGCTCAATGCCTGAAAACAAGTTACGTGGTTTATTTTGTCCATTTTTTTTTAACACTGGGAGAATAAGTCCTGAATTAATTACTTCATCCTGGCCAGAAGCAGAAGTCAATGGACCTTTTAACATTTTCCATGAATCAGTGCTGTAATTGTGAATGGAGACCCCAGAGAAAAGCAATCAGCCTTCTGTGGACATCCATTGAAAGCACATTTATAAAGTAGCTCAGGGTCCATTTACCTAGACCTAGTTTGTAATTAAAATTTGCCTTTACCTCAAAGACTCAAAGCCTAAAACTCATCTTTTCCATGAAGCTTCTCAATACAAATCACTTACTTTTCATTATTTTCATTTTTTCTTTCCTCACCAAAGGATTGCTTTTTATCATATATATATATCCCAGTTTTTACCACGTAAATTTCATGAAATAAATTCATTTTGTTTTTTGGTAGCCGCATATATCTGTTCAAGTTGGGCAGCAATATAGAACATTTGTTAAGAGGTAGCTCTAACTTTTCTTCCATTTCTATGGCTGATGAAATAATTTTGGGTGCTCCATTTTGGCTGGAAGTAAATAGAATCAATTCCTTGTTTTTAACTAATACTGATAATTGGCAAATTTCAGAGCTTTATCTCTAGATCTCACCTTTCTCTAGAGCTGAAGACTGGGATTTTAAAATATCTGCTTAATATCTCTAACTGGATGTTCCACTGGCACTTTTAACTCAAAAGTCCCAAACCAAAATTTCCTCTTTTCACTCTCCAAAATTTTCTTTCCTTCTGTGATTTCTAATACCTCCTCCTCAAAACACAAATTAGAAATCACAGAGTGTATGTTTTTATCTTCTACCTCCCCACTTGCAATATGATTTATTCATTGTATTTCAGAATAATTTTTCTCATCCATTCTCTTTCCATTCTTGCTGATATAGTCCTATTTGCAGCCTTATCACTACTCTCAGCAGGATCATGGCAATAATTTCCTTAATAAATGTTTACCTCCATCTTACACATGCTGCCAGGGTTAGGATTCTAAAGTAGATTTATAACATCACTTTCTTAAACAAAATCTTAGGTATTCTCTCTCCTTTATGGGAAAAAGACCAAGTTTCTCAGCATGACATTTAAGATGCTTTATCTCATTCATACCTACTTTTCAGACTCATTTTCCACCTGAATGCATGTACTCTGGGTCTGGGATGTCACAGTCTTGAACTGCCTGTCATCTTTTATTATCTTGCTAAATTCTTAACAGTGTATAAGATACTGTGTTTCAGTTTGCTAAAGCTGCCAGAATACAATATACCAGAAATGGGTTGACTTTTACAATGGGGGTTTATTAGTTCATAAATTTACAGTTCTAAGGCCATGAAGATATCCCAATTAAGGCGTCAATAGGACGATAACTCTCGGACGAAAGGCAGATGGTATCTGGGGTTCCTCATCACATGGGAAAGCACATGGCTGGAGTCTACTGTGCCATCCTGGGGTTAGCTTCTGGTTTCTGTGGCTTTCTCCAAAATGTCTCTGGGCTCTTCTCTTAGCTTCTTTGAGCTCTCTCCAAAATGACTCTGCCTTTTATCCTCTTATAAAGGACTCCAGCAAGAGAACTAAGAATGGGCGGTATCATATCTCCATGGAAACAACATAATAAAATTTCCCATCCACAATAGGCCTGCCCCCACAAGATTGAATTAAAATAACATAGTCTTTTCTGGGGTACATAATAGATTCAAACCAGTGCATACTCTCATTGCTTTTTACCTTGTATTTTAGTTACTTAAGTAAGTGCTCCCTATTTAATTCTAGATTACACATTCTTCAAGAGCAGGATTCAGGTCAAGTTCATTTATCCCCATCTTTATCATTCATTGTACCTTGCAATATACAATTCCCAGGCTAAATTTAATTTGCTTCCCTCCTTTTCCTTCCTACTATATTGTTCTCTGTCTCCCCCTGTAGTTTTTTTCTCTGTCCCTAATACATTTTCTGTTTTTGTTTTGTTTTTTGGTTCCTGGAGGTTTCACCAGCCTATGGTGCAACCTGAAAAATGTTAACGTGATCATTTTTGGCTTTTGAAGTTACTAATTCCTGAAAGTACCAGAGATGACTCATGAGTTCTTGAATAGCCCTTTCTTGTTCTCCTTTGATATTCCCTGTGAGCCTTTTTTAAGGGTACCTGCTCAGTACTGATGCTTCTAGAACATCTCATTTGCAACTCTACTCAAACCACAAACCTTTGTTTTACCAATATAAAGCTTCATTTCCTAGATCCCTTGATGTACAGAAGCTAAATGGTATTTTAAGATGAGTGTTGAATATGCTCTCCTCTCCCTGTTATGACCAACCTTGTTACTTGAAACCAAAACAGTGCTGATTTTACTTCCGAGTCTGTTATTAGAGCAGCTGCTTCACTTCTGCCTATTACTCCATTTCATGAAGATGTTATTTAAGGACATTTGTTAAATGCTCTTCCAGTCTCCATTCCCCCATTTTCTGGCAATAACTTCAATTTTTATATGAGGACCAATTCCTCAGAAACATTTCAGTGTTTTCTGTGTGGGGGTCCATACCTCTGTTCCATGGTTAAGCACCTGACTCAACCGATCTGAACCATGTCATTATCCTAACTACCCCATTTATCTCACATGTTGAAATGTGACTGAAGTAGATCTAAGCAGAATGAATATGTCAATATCCATTGGAGCTACCAGAAAAGGGTCTCACAGTTTCTAGTGGACTTCAGCCTCAAAAGATGGAGTTCCTGCAACAATTTTGACACCAGTATGGAAGTTTTTATTTAAGAAATAAGTCAAAAGAGAGGAAGCAAAGTCAAGAGATAGAGGTAAAGAGAAACTGGAAACTGATATCATGTGAAACCCTTTGTCCAGGTGAACGTAAAGCCTGACATATTGCTAGTCTTTTCAGTCATATTAGACAATAAACACCTTTTTGCTATGCCAGTTTGGGCCTGGATTTCTCCTATTTACAACAAATGGAACTAAATGAAATGGGTTTAGACATGAGTCCATGGGGCCATTCTCTATTACAGGAATCATTCTAAACAGATGGTGCAAGTTGACAATGCCATATTCCTAAACTCACTATATCCTGCCATCCCTAACTTCCACTCCCAGACATAGACTGCTATCTCCAAGATCAGTACTTGACTTAAAATCAAGCAATGATAAACCCTTTCCTGGGATTTTAAATTGGAGATCAGAGAAAAGGAAGTAAAGTCACTCCTGGTAGCGATGTTTTCAGCCATGTGGTACAAGTCGGTCTAATCAAATCAAACCTAGAAGCAGAAAGCAATGATGTTATGAGAGACAGAGAGCTCTGGAAGCATGTGGACTTTTCAATAAATTCCTCCTTTTTTCAAAAGTAGCTTCAGTCCAAAATAGGACTAAAGAAGTGATCAAAATGAGACTGAACCCCGTTTGTTGGAATGCAGAGCCCACTCGCATCACCACTGTAATGTAATGATGCCTTCTTTTGAGTGTTCTTTTTAATGCCTGGTATGGTGCTTGGCACAGTGAATACTCTTTTGTTGGTTGATGCTTGTGCTAAGTTCACATTTAATAAATACTTATCAAAAATATTTATTTAAAATGCTGTAGGAATTCCTTGAGCCAGTGTCACTTTGGTTATTGTTTCCTGTGGCCCACTTTATTTGAGGCAGCCTGTTCATAAGGACAGTATTTGTGTGTGTGCTCTCCTAAGAATGTGCCATTTGACCATTTGCTCCTCTTGCACTGTCAACCTCTTACTGCTTTCAGGTAAAATTTTATCTACTCAATAACACCAAATACATGTCTATTGGGAAGCAAGTACATAATAATGAGCAAAAAAGCCTAGAGCAGAGGGTTTTTCATGCTCTATTGCTGAAAGGCTACAATTTTTAATAGAGAAGGTATTTCTTCAAAAATATTTTGCTCCTCTATAAATAATTTAAAAGCTGTCTTCAGTCTACTTCCAATAGTGACAGACTGTGTATGCATATGTATCATTTTTATGCCCATGTCTAAGTCCAGTGATAAGATACAGTGTAATTTTTGAAGGTCATTTCTTTTGCTGTTTCAGACTATTATGATCATGTGAAGAAAGTAAAAAGTCCATTTACTTTAAACTTTTAACCTATACATACTGTTTAAATTCTCTGGAGAAAGAAAGAAAATCCTGAAAATGACAGTGATTAATGCTTCCAAAAAAGGTACACTGAGGGATGGTTCATAAATACCAACAGGCATTTTTTTAAGGGTGGGTCTGAAATACATTTTCTGGATTTCCTCCTGCCTCAGCTTAATAGTCACAAAGTGGGTTAAGAAATTCACTTAGTCCAAGTGGTTTAGACCTAGCCTCTCCTCATTTGTTATAGCAACTTGTAAAGGACTTTGAAGATGAACAGGATTAAGTAACATTTCTGCATCTTCTACCATTCTGATCAGTAATCCCCACCCATTCTTATCTAAGAAGCAGGATTGTCTCTAAGGAAATCCTGTTCCTTTTTTCCTCTGTAAGAAGATTAGTTATCAGAGTGGAGGGAGTCTCGGAATAGCAGGTTAAAGTGGGAAAACTAATGGAGATCCTCAGGGCCCCGTCTTCTTCTCAGTGAACGTGTCAAGGCAATAAATGTGTTTTTGGTTGATAATTTGGATATAGTGTTTGATGGAGAGAAATTTATCAAGGGGAAGAAACTCTAATGAATTTTAAAAGATAAGATTTATATTTTCTATCTTATTTTTTTCCTGCCAAATTAACTTTTAGCAAGCATCATGCACGAGAGATAACAAAAGAACTGATGACAGAGATAGGATATATATGTAGTTTGGGAGAATTGTTCCCATTTCTCATTTCTGACTAATCTGTGTTGGCCATTTATTTAAAATCCTCTTTTTGACTCTATTAGTATAACAGAAATGAGATTATAAGAGCAATTTTGAAGAACCTTTGGGTATGTTGCAGAAGCTTTATTCCTTGTGGTTGTATTTTCAAAAGGAAGCTGAAAATTAAAGATGAGGGGAGCATCTCTTCCATTCTAAATTCTCAACATTTGCATCTTAAAGCAATTAATTTTCACCTAACAGCAGTTAATTCTGGTCTAATAAAGAGATTGTAAAAATAATTACTGTGAAGCTTTAAACTAAGGTTTCATTTAACTCCCTCTTAACAGTTTAGGTTGCAGTATATTGGTCACTCCTAATCTCTGCTATCTCAATTCAAAATAAAAATACAGCCTTGGCATGGAAGTTAAGATGATATGTAAAATAGGCAGTTGACTCCTCTTTCCCAACTCCCACCTACCATTATCCCCTGCTGAGGGGGCTAAAACAATGTTTCTCTCTGGAGATGAAGGGTTAATATGAAAATCTAAGGATGTACGTTTAATTCTCTTTCACAGCCCACTCTGAGGGCACCCATCTGCCTTTTACTCAATATTGGAAAACACAAAAGTAGAAAGGGCTTCTTCCCTGGATCCATCGGAGGCGAGACAGGTGGAGTGTAGCCCGTTTCTCTGTTGCCTGCCATTGCTTACCTTGTCTGAGAGTTGACTGTAAACCCTCACTGCCACCAGAAAGTGGGGAGATGGGGGTTCCACATGCTGGCAGTCTCTTCCCCATGACTGTTTAGGGATTTATGAACTCACACAAGATAGTGGTAATAATTTTTATAGATTTGGGACTAGAAAGAGATGTTATACGCAGTAACAATAACAATAGTGAACACTTACGTAGATATTACTAGGAACCAGGCAGTGTCCTAAGCACTTAGCATGTATTAACTCATTTAATCCTTACAACAGTTAATTGTAGTAGGTTGTATCAATTCTAACATTATCCCCAGTTATCCCATGAGGAAACAGAGATGCAATAACTTGCCCATCATCACACAGTGAAACCTAGGCAGTTTGGTGTAGAGTCCCTTATGGTAAGCTCTATGTAATATTGACTTTCAAGTAGTGACCAGTGAAAGGACTCAAAAGAATTATAAATAACATTTAAAAAATATTTAGGAGACATATAATGAAATTAGTAGGAGAAGATTCTTGAAATTTGGTTATAACGTAAGAAAAAAAATTAGTAATGCTCTGAAGCTACAATTGTTTCACCAAAATCTGGGATCTGGGGATGGAAGAATTAGAAGAGCTGTGTGTAAAATTAATTTTATTGAGGATGGTTAGTAATTATAGTTGTTACCTTCTTATTAACATTGATAAAAAAGTACAGATTTTAATAGTTTTGTTTAAAATGTAACTTTAACTGTAAGTAGAATAGAATCTGAACACTTCCAAATAACTGGCAGTTGAAAAAAGAAAAGAAACCGATCAACAAACAAAAACCTTGATAAATCTAGGCAAGTAAAAAAAAGAAAAAGAGGAAAACAGCTAGAAAGCATAATAATATATTGTTTTTTCACAAAGGTAAGTGTTAAATCAGATCTGAATCTTAAAATACACAGTGCCTAAGAATTAAGAAACCATAGATCATAGACGACTTTTCACCATAAAGAAAATATTCAGTTTTTTTCAAATACATATGGGCTATTTGTAAAATCAACTATCTTTAAAGCCTCAAAGAAAATGTCAGTACATCCCTAAATAAACAAATCTTCCAGGCTAGATTTTCTGACAGAAATGCTATATATCATTAATATGTGCATTTATATTTAGTAATTTATTTATTTTAATGAATATTTATCAACTGATGTCAAATGATATAAATTATTTTATGTGACATTATGCTTAGTTTTACATATTTATAAGTTTGTATATAATCTTATTTACCATGTTAACTAATATTAAGGAATAATATTTTAAGGTTAATTTTATCTATATCAAATTATTTACATTTATTAATATTAAAATGTATTAAGTTATTAAATTAATATGTGAATTGGTATTATGCCATATTAAATATTTAAATTAAAGAGCTTGAAAAACACTTTTTAATAAACCTTTGTTCAACTGGGAAATCAAAACTAATGTTACAGACTATTCAGAGGGTAAAGAGAACGAGAATATTCATTCCAAACTAATTGTGTCATGGCCAAAGCTATACTCCAAAAGAAAATGTATAGCTTTGCATTTATTCATTTTAGGTAACAAATGCAAGATATTAAGAACTACTTATTCAGTATTCAGCTGGAGTAGCTCAAAATAATCCTGAAAAAGTTATTGAAAGATACTAATATATTTTATAAAGATTAAATCAGAGATGTGTTAATTTGAGTATGTATAATGTATAAAACTAAACTTTTCTCAGTGACTAAGCCAGTAAAGGAGAGATGCCAGTGAAAGCAGGAATGTAGGGGGAATGAAAATATTTAATATATAATTTTATTAAAGTCAAAATATATTAGTAAACGTCTTCAAAGATATCCACAGTTTTTTTTTTTTTTTTAATTCATGGGTATTTAGGGCATTCCAATGCTATGTCAAGATATTTAAAAATCTATGTAAAATAGATGAGTATCTCAAAAAAAGTAAATTTCCATATAGAACACAAGAAGTAAAAATCTGAGAAGATCAATAACCAGTAAAAATTAAAAACAATTATTAAAGATCCACCTAAAAAAAGATATTCCAGGCCCAGATGGCTTTTACAGGTTCATTCTATCAAACATTCAAGGACAATTAATTCATAGCTCATGTAAATTATTAAAGAGCATTAAAAAGATAATTTTCTAATTTACTTTAGGTGAGGAGCATATTTCTGATATCAGTATAGGATGATGACAGCACAAAAGCAAACTTACAAATTTTAAACAGTGTTTGGATTGTAGCTAACCACACAGCACTGATATGGTCGGTCCTAACCCAGCATCCCTCTTCTACCTCTTATTTGTTTTTCCCAATTACAGAGCCAGAAAGCTAAAAACCATATTTCCCATAACATTGAAGGCAGGGTTTGGAATGATAATTAGTTTCCACTGATTAAAAGTATTCTTAGGAGATTTAGAAAGCCAAAAATAAGTTAGAAGACATGTTCTCAGTGCTGTTTCTTCAAGGAAACCGAGGTGTAGAGATACAGGTATTACTGTAACTGTTAACTGACTTGCTAGGATTTGAAGCTAATGATGATCTGGATATGGCTGGAAAGTGAAACTTTGGCATCTCATGCTATGCAAAGGCAAAATAGTTACGTAAATTATCATTAGTGATTAACTTCAATAACATGTCCAGAAGGCAGGTTTTGGTGGACCACGTGGAGGCTAAAATAGGATATCATGTGATCGTGGAGGACAGGGACTGTGGAGTGATCCAAAGCTGTCACCTCTGAATCCTTCCTAAATTTTCATCTCTATATCCTTATATGTTTATTGCCCAAGCCTGGTGAGGGGCCTTTCCAGGTGGGCTGTTTGTGGCCCTGCCCATGCCACCAAGGATGGGTTGCTGTTTATCCTTGGCATGCAGCTGAGCTTACTACATGTGTTTATACCTTCCAAGGATTGTTCTCTGCAAAGAAATGCTCTGCATGAGTGTGGCATCAGGATGGGGTTCCATCCAAACTGTTTCACAAATTGCTGCACTACTGGATGCAGCTACCCCCACCACCACCACCCCCCAAAAAAATTCTAGCAGCACTAGAGAGTTAAAAATAGCAATTTTTAAAAATAAATTATTAACTCAAGGCATGATCAGAGGACCAGAATTTCTATTCTGCCTTTCATACCATCAAACCGATGGATTTTTGAGAACTCTTATCTAGACTAAATTTACAAAGATGACATTCCTCAAGAAAACTTGACTTCTTTGTAAAACTAAAATATAACAATATTTAAAATAATAGATTAGTAATTGGGAAAGGCAGAATGAAATCACATAAGGGTTTTGGATTTTCTGTAGGATGTTCAAAGCTCTAATATCTTCATTTACCAGGCTGTTTTTTTTTAATATATTTTATTTTTTATGCAATTTTTTCAGATATATTCACATACTATAAAATAATCCAAAGTGTACAATCAGTTGTTCCCAGTATCATCATATAGTTGTGCATCTATCCCCACAATCAATTTTTTGAATGTTTTCATTACTCCAAGAAATAAAAATAAAAATAAGAATAAAAATAAAAATAAAAGTAAAAAAGAACACCCCAAACATCCCATACTCCTTTCCTCCCCCTATTATTCATTTACTTTTTGTCCCCCTTTTTGCTACTCATCTGTCCATATACTTGTTAAAAGGAGTGTGAACCACAGGTTTTCACACTCACACGGTCACACCATGTATGCTATATAGTTATATAATGATCTTCAAGAATCAAGGATACTGGGTTGCAGGTCAACAGTTTCAGGTATTTCCTTCCAGCAATTCAAATACAGTAAAAACTAAAAAGGTATATCTGTATAATGCATAAGAATAACCTCCAGAATGACCTCTCAACTCTATTAGAAATCTCTCAGCCACTGAAACTTTATTTTGTTTCATTTCTCTTCCCCCTTTTGGTCAACAAGGCTTTCTCAGTCCCACAATGCCAGGGCAAGGGTCATTCCTGGGAGTCATGTCCCACATTGCCAGAGAGATTTGCACCCCTGGGAGTCATGTCCATGTAGAAGGGAGAGCACTGAGTTTACCTGCAGTGTTGGCTTAGAGAGAGATACCAGGCTGTTTTTAAGACTAAAAACATTTAAGACTATTTAAAAGGAATAGAGAAATAAAAATCTGTGAGTACTAAAAGAAGGAACTTTTTTTCATTTTAAATCTATTTTGCCAATATCATGGATGAATCTCAATTATTAGGATATAAGATACAATGTTTAAAGAAAACAGACTCCATTATGGGTAGCCATAAATTACCAGTATTTATTTTAATTGTCTTCTGGGTAGAATTTGCCACTTCATTATATTTAGATTAAAAATAGGCAATTGGATGACTTTGGTATATGTTTGATAAGTAAAAATGATTATGCAACTTTTACAACTGAAATTTCTGCCTAAAAGAACCCATTTACAGGTCACAGTTAAATGGAATGAGAATGAAGGTATATTTAAAGAATTTAATTTTCCAGGGGTTTTCTTCTAAGGAAAATTAAACTGAATGATCTGATCAGCATTAAAGTATGAGTTCAAAATTCTTGAGTGATATTGGGAGGCCTAAGGAGGAAAACTGTATGATTAATTTATAAGGAATTTATGGATTAAATAACACATTAGCTAAAACCCAGATTTGATAATTAAGCTTTGAAAAGTGATTTAGGAGAAGGAAGGAGCGTGGTATGTCAAAGTGTAGTAAGCAGAACAGAGGGGCACTAGTTGATTTAAAGGGCATTGAAGAGAGTGGTTTCCATATGAGGCTAAGAAGTGATCCTGACTCTCAGTGTAAAAGAACTCAAAGAAAGAGTTCTCTTACAAGTATAAGAGTTGGAGAATGGACTAGCACAAAGGACTAATAAACCCAGTGAAAGTGGGGGTGGAGGAGGAGCCAATTGGCTAAGCATGAAACATAGATAGAACTAGAGGCTGAACAATGCATTAAAGTTGTGCCAAGTAATTGAGCAATAGGTGACTGTTTTTGTAGGTTATCTAATCTATGTTCTATAAATTATTTTGCAATGTATTAATAATAGATTAAGTGCAGCATTCTGTGGACAAGTGGGAAGAGAGGTATTCTCAAGAAACTGAATGGGAGACACTGTGAATACTTATTTTTTCAAAATAATATTTCTATTTGCAAAGATTTTCATAGTTTAAAGGTTTCTTAAGACAGGCTCTTGGGAGAATGTTAGCCCTAATCTTCCAACATTGTGTTAGCAGATAGTTCCCCCAGAGAAGCAATTTAATGAGAAATTTTCTGGGAAGTACTGAATTTTAAGGAAGTTTTAGAGGCTTATATGGTTAAATGACATTGGCGGTCAAAGTCTTCCAAAGTAATGCTTCCCTCATTCAGCAGTGTTCTCAGAGTTGTGATTTATTAAAGATTTGTAAGCCATGGCTTCCCTTTCTCCCTGTCTCCACTCACTCCCCATCCTTGATCATGTATTGTCCCTTTGTTTTCTATACACAGAAAAGCATATAGTGAGTGGTGATGTTGAGGAGGTTTCAATATGTATTAAAATATTAAAAATGCACAATTCATGAATCAGGAATTGATGTTTTGGGAATTTACCCCAAAGAGATAGTCAAGAATGGGCAAAGTTTGACTACAATGATGTTCATCACACAATTGTTTGTAAAATTCAAACTGAAAACAACCTAATATTAGGATAGAACAAATTAGAAAATAAAGAAAAAACTATAATACATCCATATGATTAGTACCATGTGCTCATTAAGATTATACTGTGGTATGTAGTATATAATAGATGAAAATATATTCCAGATGTGCCATTGAAAGAGTCATTTTGAAAAAATAATAAGCATAAATGATTCTTAAACAAATTACAGAGGAGCACAGGTGCAAAATGGTGGAGTAGGAAGTTTTACAAATCTTTCCCTCCACTGAAAAAAATTAAGAGCTGGAAAAAAGGACTGGAATTACCTAGGTGATAACTCTGGAACCAGAATGGACATTTAGATCAACTACACGAATGCTGGAGGAAGCAAGAGGGTGCTGAGTTCAGCTTTTGTAAGTGAAAACACAAACCCGTGACCAGTCCCCATTGCTCAGCCCTCAACAGTCATGGGAAATGACTGTGGACTTGGCCCAGATTAACAGAGTGTCCTCCTGGGGCTGTAGCTGTTGGAGGAAAACCTCCTACTCTCCAAATTGGGGTTGATGATGGAGGTTGGTCTGGGGGACCTCTGACGGACTAGCATGGAAGCTGGCCTAAGTTTTGGCCCTCTGGGCAGTAGTGCTCTCAGCCTCCCACCAGCATCCACCAGGACTTAAAGAGCAGTTTTTGTTTTTGTTGTTTGTTCTTATTCTTCTGTTGGGGGTGTGGATCCTGGTCTGGCTTATCCCTGAGGGCTCAGCATGGACAATGGCCTAGGTTTTAGCCCTCTTGACTGCAAGCCTCTAACAGGACTTAAAGACCTAATGTACTTTTTCATTCTTTGGGTTTTCTGCTTTCTCTTTCTTGTGCCATTTAGTCTGGGAGATCCCTGATGGCCCAGCACAGATGTTAGTTTCAGTTTCTTTCAGAAGAGGCATCTTCTGACCTTACACCAGCAGCTAAAGGCACACGAAGAGCCATTGTACCATCTTTTCCTTC
Organism: Choloepus didactylus; assembly: GCF_015220235.1. NCBI lineage: Eukaryota > Metazoa > Chordata > Mammalia > Pilosa > Megalonychidae > Choloepus > Choloepus didactylus. The sequence goes on along the minus strand of NC_051313.1, from coordinate 96,571,714 downwards.
TCCTTCTCCTCCTCTTCCTTCTTCTCCTCCTTCTTCTCCTCCTTCTCCTTCCTCCTCCTCTTCCTCCTCTTCCTCTTCCTCTTCTTCTTCTTTTTGGTTGGTTTGTTCTTTTCTTTCTCTGTCTTATATTTTTGGGTCTGGCATATCCCTGAGGGATGAGTAGGGAGGCTGGCCTAGGTTTTTGCCTCAACAGCAACAGCTCCTGGCTTCCTGCCAGCATAAAATAAGAGACTTGGAAAAGTAGTGCACTTCATGATGTGTGTGTGTGTGTGTGTGTGTGTGTGTATGTGTGTGTGTGTGTGTAGGGGGTGTATTTTGTCTGTTAATATTTTTTTCTTATTTTCCTCTCTCTTTCCAACCCTTTTCCCCCCTTTCTCTTTATTTTTTCTTCTTGCTTTTAGTCTGGCAGACTGTAGAGTATGGCCACTGTGAAAAGCAAGCAGCAGTTCCTCAAAAAATTAAATATAGTTTTGCCATTTGGCCTGGCAGTCCCACTTATATTCAAAGAGAGTGAAAACAGGGTCACAGACAGATACTTGTGTACCAATGTCTATAATAGGCGAAGTTTGAGTGAAAGTCTCAATAGCCCTCAGGTCACAGCTGCTTATATAGGCATTGAGGGAATTTCTAAGTAGGGGTTCACAATGCCTACCTGACATTAAAGTTCTTAATTATATCAGGGGTCCTACAAAGTGGGGAGCAGATACACATTGGTTAGTGTAGTATGTTTGTCCATTCTGATAAGCTATCTCTACTGGACCAAAACTGGTTAATCACCAGGTTTCGCTTAACTGCAATTCTGTAGGGTGTATTCCAATTTCTTGGAAAGCCCATAAACTCAATTGATTTTGTCTTCTGAAAAATCCTTTTTCAGAAAGGGGTTACTTCTGCCAATACCCAGTGCAGGCAGCCATTTCATTTTACTCAGCAGGGTTTAAAGCACAGCCTCTGTCTACACACTGGCTGACTAACCCTCAATGAACCAAGGGCGACACTGAGGAAGCCAGGCCAAAAATAAAATCACATATTTACCTATTAATCCTTCCCCATTTTATACCCAACCCTGATTTTGGGGGGATTTTTATATCAGTGAAATATTTGTATGATACATTAATGGTGGATACATGACATTATGCATTTGTCAAAATCCACAGAATTGTACAACACAAGAGTGAACTGTAATGTAAACTATGGATCTAATTAACAATAATGTATCAGTGTTGGTTTATCAATTTTAATAAATGCATTACATCAGTTTAAAAGGAAGCAAACAAATTACCTATGTGTAATATACACATATAGGAAGAAAAGATTTGAAGGAAATACGGAAAATAGGCCTATAGAATTATCTCTAGGTGCTGATTACGTTGTTTCTAAATTTTCTCCACTTTGATTATCAGATTTTCTAAATACTTTACAAAAAAACAAAAATGTTTTGTAAAGACAACATATAAAATGAGGATATTGAAAAGGAATATAATAGAGAAAAAATTAGATATGATAAACCTTGAAGATACCAACCAACTTTTTAATTAACAATTTCCTCCAGACTTGTCTATGGTAGGAACAGAGAAAATGTTTTCCTCAGAAGTGTTGTGGCAGTTATTCATCAGTTCCCTGCAGCAGGCTGCCAATGAAATCTCATAAATAGTTATCAAGGCTGCGAAACTAAGACTGAATGTCTATGCTTACTCTTATCGCCAATGGCAATGGTGAAGATTGAAGAGTATGGAGACTTTAGTGTAGATGAAACAGCTACCTTTAATCAATAACGAAGAAATTTGTAAGGGTCACATTTATCAACAGTAATATGAAATTTAGTTATATAAAACTATGGTTCTTGAATACTATTTCCTTTAGAATGAATGGAAAAAGCAAGTATCAACACATGCTGAAGTAAATTAGCATTGTAATCTCAAGAAAAAATGGAGCTTTTTTTTGTTTGTTTACCAAGTATTTCCATTAGGATTCCTGTGTATTCAGACTAATTGAAAAACAAGATTTGATTATATTCCTATTTTCAACACATTTTTAAAAACATAGTTAATTCAGTTGATATTAAATTTAGTAATGAGATCATCCATATTGAAAATTTGTCCTTCAGAATATCACTAAATATAATATTTCACTAAATATAATATTGTTAAAGTAAACACTGACAGATATTATATGATATAACTATTAAAGGTCGGTAAATACAATTCATTATAGAAGCCAAAGCTTGATTAAAAAAAAAAAGATTTTGTCGTTTTCATTAAACAAACATGAATTAATATTTCTAAATATTAGAGGACCTTATTGTGCTTATGAAAATAAGATTGTCACTCTCTCCAACTGCATTGTCTAACTTGTGAACCATAGTACCCAAGGGTGTTGCAGGTGACATATTATTGCAAATGAGTCTGTCTGCTCGGAATAATATGGAATAAATAATTCATTGATGATGATGCAAATGTCCAGGACATCCTCTATTGTGCCCATATTTTAACAAAAATAAACTCCAAGGCTGCTTGATTTGCTTCCAATTTCTTCCAACCAGAGTCCAGCGAGGAACTGCCATTGATTTTAAAGCCAATTGTGGAGACAGATCAATGCCAGGAAGAATAAAATTGATGTCACCTTGAATAGTGTAGAAGGTGTCTGTTGTTCTGAAATTAATAGACCTGATAAATATATCAAATTTCAAATATATCAAATAGCATACTCAGTGTATAAAGCTGACTCAGTGAAACAAATACTTCCTTTTCCAGCAGAGGCTTGAGAGTAAAATCCCTCTGTACTCCTTCTGAAATTCTTGCAGCAGCTTTATCCTGCCTGGTTTGTTGTTCTCCATTTCTGCTATTGATTTACCAAAATGAATACCAAAATGTACAATAGATTCTTGGCTTTTCTTGTATGCCAGGCACACTGCATACATTCTATCACATATCCCCAGAGATTTATGGGATAGATGTTAGTCCATCCTGGAGACTTTTAGATTTAGGGACTTTTAGATTTACAAATGTTAAGATACCAACCCATGGTTGTGATACTATTACATGATGAATCCATATTTATCTGATTTAAAAGCTTTATTTAATATAATTCTTTTTATTTGCATCAGTGGTTCTTATACATTTGAATTTACTTAGTGTTAACTTAGCCCTTTTTGGGTATTGTCTCTCCCTACCTTTCTGTCAAGGAGGAGTGATGCAGGTTGACTCAATTAGGACATTATAACCCTCAGTAATTAGATGATTGGCCAGATTCAGTCATTCTATATTTGTCATGATGACAGTAGTTCCCTAGTTGTATTTTTAAACTGCAATAGTGAAGTTTTTTTTTTTTTTGAGAAAACCAAGTCATTCTATGGTTTAAGCTTGAAAAGGAATCCACTATATCTAAGGCAAACATAAACACATTTTTTTTAAGCTCTTATATAAATAAGAGTGTGGTTTTAACAGTTCTCTTTATTCAAGACTGGTAGCAGTGTCTAGGCCTTTCCAACTAAAGTGTTGTCCACGAACCAGCATCACCTGGGAGCCAGAGCACAAGTTCAGAATCTCAGGCTCCACCCCAGACCTGCTGAGTCAGAAACTGCATTTTACCGAGTTTCATATGCATATTGAAGTTTGAAAAGCACTGACCTGGGTCATTGCCATAGTCTTATTGTCATCTGTCATCCTCTTTTATCCTTTGCTGTCACTGTAGAAGGATCACTGGTTTGGAACCATACTGACATTGAATTAGAGCTCTAGCATTTGTCAGTTGTATAAACTTCAGCAATTAACCCAGTCTTTCCATGTTTTAATTAGTAGAATGAGAAAAATACCTACATTTCACAATTTTGTGAATTAAATGACAATGATGTATATAAATATCCCATATAGTAATTACTTAACAAATATTAATTCCCTTTCCTTCTGCCCTTCATATGTCTTATGCTAAACAATCACTGTTTTATTAAGGCCTGGATAGCTTTATGAAAATTCTTTATTTCTCCTCCTCTTTCTCTCTTAACTTTTGGTTTACTGAGAAGTTTCCTTGCATGGCATATTTGCACACTTTCTTTTTGTTGTTGTTTTTATTCAGTTGTTAGCATTCCCTGTGTCCAACTGATTCCAACCCAGAAAGGTGGACAGCTCTGAGCACTCTCTGACCTTTCTCTGCTTCAGCACTTTCTCCAAAGCCTGACAAGACTACTACACCCAGTTTGTGTGCAGGCACAGCTGGGAATGCAGATGCGTTCATGTCCTGAGGAATGCATACCTAGGTGTTCTTGCTTCCTGTATTTTGGAGGGACAATTGAGTTACATTCTGCTCATTTCTTCAAAGTGTCCACACACAAGATTGAGCTCCATTTAGGCACCATAATTCCCAGCTCAACAATAGACACTTTATTGCCTTTGCTTCTTCCCTTCCACTCCCTCACTCTGCTTGCTAGAATCACCTTCCAATAAACTATCTACACCAAAATACTTGCCTCGTGCTCTGAAGTTGGGAAGACCCAAATTAAGATAAATTACATGTTTTCTTGCTCTCAGCATGTGGCAAATGTGGATAATTGTATATAAAAATATTTGTGCTCTCCATACCATTGTATAGAAATATGGTTGAGAAGAGCATCCCCTAACTTGCATCTAGATGGAGTCACATGACTAGCTCATGCCAATCGAATGTGAACAGCAGCAATATGTCTCAATTCCAGACCAAGAGAGTTTGCTTTCTCCACAGTCTTTTTACCTTTCTTTTCATAGTTTAATGCAAATGAGAACTGAAAACTTGTAAACTGCAGATTGAATCTGGGGAGTAACAAAAGACAAGAAGTATTGGCCCTAAAAATATATTTGTAGGAGAACCACACACCAATTAGAAACACATGGTGTTGTTTGCTAATGCTGCCAGAATGCAAAACACCAGAAATGGATTGGCTTCCATAAAAGGGGATTTATTTGGTTACACAGTTACATTCTTAGTGCCATAAAGTATCCAAGGTAACACATCAGCAATCGGGACCTTCACTGGAGGATGGCCAATGGTGTCCAGAAAACCTCTGCTAGCTGGGAAGGCACATGGCTGGCGTCTACTCCGGAGTTCTGGTTTCAAAATGACTTTCTCCCAGGACGTTCCTCTCTAGGCTTCAGCTTCTCTCAAAATGTCACTCTCAGTTGCTCTTGGAGCATTTGTCCTTTCTTAGCTTCTCTGGAGCAAAAGTCTGCTTTCAAAGGCTGTCTCCAAAATGTCTCTGTAAACTGCAGTTCCTCTCTCAGCTCCTGTGTGTTCTTCAAAGTGTCGCTCTTGGCTGTAGCAAGCTCGCTTCTTCTGTCTGAGCTTATTAGTGCTCCAGTAAACTAATCAAGGCCCATGCTGAATGGGCAGGGACACACCTCCATAGAAATCATCCAACCAGTCATCACCCACAGTTGGGAGGGGCACATCTCCATGGAAACTCTCTAAAGAATTACAATCTAATCAACACCAATACTTCTGCCCACACAAGACTGCGTCAAAGATAATGGCATTTGAGGGGACATAATACATTCAAACTGGCACATATGGTTTGGATTTTTCATTAATAAGAAATAAACTTCTATCATGTTGCTCATCCTTAAGCATATTCTATTCTCTCACTTTTCCTAGTATTATATGTATTGCCCTTTGCTAATCTATTATTTGCTAAATAATAATAACTGTGTAGAGTAGTTTTGGAGTCCTGTTTTTACTAATCTAAACAGAGGCAAAGTCTCTATCATTTCAACTGGAAAGAACAGGTTTCTTGACAGGGTTGCCAGATCTCCATGTGCATCAGCCAAAGCAAGTCCTCATTCCTCCATTCATTCATGCTTGCTTCATTCAAGAAATAGGTATTGAGCTTCTGTTGTCTGCTGAGTATTGCACCATGCTCTAACAAAAAATGAATAAAACATGGAACTCCCTCAAAGAACCTTCAACCTATTATATATATGATGTAACAATTACAATGGGCAGTGCTTGGGTTGCCAGTACTGTGAGTTCTCTGGTCAGAATGAGTTTTGATCTTAGTTCCATAACATATTCACAGAGTGATCTGAGAAAACTTGTGTAGCTTTTTTGTGCCTTTGTTTCCTTGTATGTAAACTAGAAATAGAAATAATACAAATGTCATAGGGCTATTGTGACAACTAATTGAAATTTTGGTAAAGTTCTTCAAATGGTTCTTAGTAACTTGTAAGATCTAAAAATGTTAGATATTATTAAATGTTGGAACCAAGGAATATGGAGGATCAGAACATATAGCGTAGTGCATCACAAACCTTAAGGTTTATATGAATCACTTGGGAATCTTATTCAAATTCAAGTTCTGACTTAGTAGGTCCGAGGTAGAGCCTGAGATTCTGCATTTTTTACAAGTCTCTGATGATGCTGATGCTTCTGGTTCAAGGGCTACATTTTGGGTACAAGGTCTAGACAACTGCTGTCCAAGAAAACTTTTTGTGATGATGAAAATGGTTGACTTCTGTGCTTTCTAATATGGTAGCTACTAAATAAATGCAATTGTTGAGCTCTTGAAATGTGGCTAGTGCAATGAGGAAGTGAATTTTTATTTTATTTAATTTTAATAAATTTAAATTTAATTGGCTATATGTGGCCACAGTAGCTACTGTACTGGACAGTGCAGGTCTAGACCAGTGGTTCTTAAGGCTAGCCAAATATTAAAATCAGTTTGGGAGTGATTTGAAAGAATTCCAGATGACCAAACAAATCAGGTATTCTGGGAGTGAAGTCTAGACATTGGTAATACTAAAGGCTCACCATTCTAATTTACAGATCGAGTTGTTTTAACTCTTCATTAAGCACTATGTGTGGTTTACTTTGGTATTTTACACTCATTTCCTATGGCATACCCATGTACTGGGCCTTATCTCTATTTTGTGAAAGCTGGAAAAATATGGCCCAGACAATTTATTTAATACTGTTAAAATGTCTAAGAAGGTTGAATGTGTTAAAAAAAGGAAATTGAGATGTTCAATAACTCTTGGTTGCTTCATTTGTCGTTCAGTCTGTTTTAAGGATGTTTCGTTCTTATTAATAAAAATCACATACCAGGCAGATTCACTTTGTTCGTATCAAGAGGTTATTTCAAAATAGAACCTTGCTTGAGAGCTATGTGTATGTCTGAAGACTTTTAGATGGATTTCTTAAATCTTTAGTTAATTTAATAATATAGAATTAAGCCTGCTCTGTCCAGTTCACGGAAGACATCAATTATCACATTCATAGTTGACACTGAAATTCAAAATTATAGACACTTTAAAGAACAATTATAAATATGCTATAGTTTGAAAGAACAGTAAAGTGTGGTTAAAAATGGTGTAATGAATAAGAGCTTTGAATTCAGACAAAACTTGAATTTTGAACCTTAGCTCACTTGTAAGCTGTGTGCCCCTGGACACACCAAGCAAATTCCCTTTACTTCAATTCTCTCATCTACTAATGAGCTAAAATGTATTAAATATCTCCTAAACTTACAGGTAAAGAACAATGTTATAATGCATTTGAAAATGCCTTGTAAAGAGTAATACAGACAATAATTATATTTTTACTACTATTGTTATTGGACAAGTCAGTCTAGTGTCCTGAAAGTCCTGGAAATAGCAACAAAAACAAACCAAACCCCTCTATAATATAGTTTGAATGATTTAAACAGTGATGGGACTCTAAAATTGATGTCAATATGAGGAAACAGTGAAGTCCTGAGCTTTGGAGTCAGACCTGAATTCAGCTCCCTGTTCTACCTCTTCCTAGCTGTGTGCTATGGTTCATGTTAATCATCTTTCTAAGACTTCAACTATTTGAAATAATAAAATGGCAATAGTCCATTGTGAGAATTATGTAAGTAATGCTTATAAATGCAATCAGTCAGCAAACTAATCCTTAGCAAATGCCTAATGTCTGTAGTTTTCCTGGCATGTAAATGTTTAGTGAATTCTGGTTCCCTCCCAGTTCTGTTGTGTATTAATGAGGCCTCTAATAGAATAAACCTATTTCTTGGGCTTTGTTGTTTTGTATTTTTTTTTTTTTTTTTTTAGTAATAGAAAAATTTGATGGTGTTCAGTGGAAAGCAAGATAAAGGATTAAATGTGTGACAAAGACACATAAGTAATAACTTGTGAAAGCTTTAATATTTTAGTCTGGAGAAGATTGAGAGGTAAAAAGTACAAATTTCGAGTATGTGAAAGTGATTATAAGGCACATGATGAATGCTTATATCCGTCTTTTCTAAAAATAAGAAAAAAGTTTATCTTAAATTTCAGCAAGAAAAACTTGAATTTAGCAACAAAATATATATGTATATATATTCAAGCTAGAGATTCAAGAATTCTTATTTGGCAGACTTGGGGAATGTCTCAGCTCCAGGCCATGAGACAGAGGACCTTGTTAGAGGACATTAGCAAGTGGGTTATATGCATTAATTCTTTCATTAAATACATATTTGTCACCAATTATATGCCAAATGCTAAGTGCTTGACAGTGAAGATGCAAAGACTATAAGATTTAGTTCATCAAGTTGTTTCCAGGTAGGTAGAAGTGATGGAAACACAGACAAACACAGTGTAACTTAAAACAAATAGCTTTGCATGATGGCAGTATCATTGGCAATGAGGTTCATCTGAAGCACAATTATTGCTAATTGCAAACTTAAAAAACAAGTGTAATGAGCATTTGAGGGGAACCTGGGGGAAATGTTGAAAGGAGCTAACTTTGAGCTGGTCATGAAAGTTAAGTAAGTGTCCACCAGGCAGAGGAGGAGGGAAATTAACATTCTAGTGAGAAGGATGAGTGTGGGTAAAGGTGTAGTTATGTGGTTTAAATAACAATAAGTGTAAAAACCTATGGTGGGAAGTGAGACTGAGCATGGAGATATGAATATTATATTAAGGAGGATGAGGCTTATCATTCAGGAAAGTGATGAGATCAGATCTTTGATAAAGTCTTTTAGAAAGTACACTCTAATATGAGTGTGAGGATGAGCTGGAAGGGTAGCCAGCTCTCAGGGAATGAGAGGCTGAAATGATTTAGGCAAGAGAAAAGAAAAGTCTAGACCCAGACAACAAAAAGAGAGAGGTCATCAGTGGGTAGCAGAGAGCAAGAATCGCCAGTGCAGCTCAGAATAAATACTGAAGATTAGGATACGTGACCATCAGCATAATGGAAATGTCACTGAGAGTTCAAAATTAATTTGAAGACAACTAGGGTGACTGTTCTTCTTTAGTGGTTCCACTTACTGTGTTTTTGGTCAAATAGTGGGCCAAGTTAGAACTGGCTGCTCCTTGTCAAGCTACATCAGTTAGGATCCCTTTCGTTTCTAATAATTGAAAACCCAGATTATTGTGGCTTGATCAAGTAGCTTTCCTCTCTGCACCCCAAAATAACAAGCATTTCAGAGGCAGGGAGATGCTGATGTTTGGTCCAGCTGCTAAACTATGACCTCAAAGGCACAGGTGCTATACTTCTCCTCTAACATTTTTAGTCTGTTTTGTCTTCAAGATTACAGCCTTACAGCCCAAGATTATTGAATCAGCTTTAGGTGTCTATATTACAAAGAAGGTTGAGACAGCTAGGAATCCTGCATGTAGATCCTTTTATCACAGGACATATGTCTTATTGTCTATTGAGGTTGGAGAAATAAATATTTAGCTAGGTGCATTGTCATCACAAAACTGAAATTTGATAAAAACTAAAAAGGAGGGGATTGATATTGGTTAGGCAACCAACAGTGTCTGCTGAACAAACTATTCTTCTTCTGTGAAGACAAATAAATACATTTTTCAAATAAGCAATGCCTCAGTAAGATATATCACTCATTCATATGTGATATGAATGATAAAACTATGGCATAAAAGACCTGGCAGTGAGCTCTGAGTGATTTGAATGAACAATAGTTATAAATTAATGAAATGATTACTATATTAAATGCAAATGTTATTTATTTTTGTAAAAAAATGCACATAATTTAAAATTATCATGCTAATACACTGAGAAAAAAATTAGAGCCAACCAACACATATCAGGAGATTAGGAGAGTGGAAGGGAGCAGAAATGTAAATGTTCTGTTAAGGTGAATTCAGTAGTTTTGCATCTAAGTAATTATTTTAAGAAAAGATAATAACTGCAAGTAACATTAAAACCAGACTATGTACCTTGTAAATTACTGCAGGGTTTGAGGGCATGAGATCAGGGTTCAAGGAAATGGATCAGATTTTAAGAAAACAAAAAGAGCAAATTAAAAAAAAATTAATGAATCTTTAAGAGCAAATTATAGTACACTAAGCAAATACGTTATAGCAATAAGTATAAACAGAAAAATGGCCCTAAAAAAAATAACAAAACTCAGTTTGGTTCAAAAATCAAAACTCCATTGTGTGTTATCTGTACGAACCACACTAAACACAGAATTATTTGAATATGTGGACAGTAAATGAATAAGCATAGAAATGGCAGGCAATACTACATGCATCATGAAAAAATAATATTTTTAAAATAAAATGCATTAACTAGAATAAGGCATTTTGTAATAACTCTAAGATCACTTAACAAAAACTATAATAATCCTGAAGTTTTATGTAGTATTTTGGCATAGCACTGAAATACAGATTAGAAACTACTGGAAATACAAGGAGAATTTAGCAAAGTCAATATTAGTGAAAGATTTTTATCATTCTTCTCAAGAAATAATATTTGAAGTGATGACTTAACAAAATATGTATCTTGCAAACAAAGATATCTTGGAATATATAGAACATGAATTTAAATTATATTTTGGGAAATATAAAGCAATACTATCTAAAAATTTGAAATAGATCATTCTCTGACCACAACTTAACAAAAATAGACTCAAAATAATAAAGTGAAAAGCCCCCATCTATTTTGAAATTTAAATTTGTTCTTCTTACAAAGACCGTAATCAAAGGCAAAAATAAAATTGCAATTGTGGAATATACAGACAATCATAATATTGAGAAAATAATATGTCAAGTCTTTGAGATAAATGTAGAATCAATTCAAGGGAAAATGTGTAGCCATATATAATATTTATACAATTTTATTGAGATCTATTCACATATCGTAAAATCATCCTGAGTATACAATAAGTTGTTCTTGGTAGCCTCATATAGTTGTGCATTCGTCACCACAATCAATTTTTTGAACATGTTCATTACTCCAAGAAATAACAATAAAAATAAAAGTAAAAAAAAACAACCAAAACATCTCATACTTCTTTCCCCCTCTATTATTCATTTACTTTTTATCCCCCTTTTTTCTACTTACGTATCCATACACTGGATAAAGGGAGTGTGGGCCACAAGATTTTCACAATCACACCATCATCCTGTATAAGCTGTATAGTTATATGATCATCTTCAAGAATCAAGGATACTGGATTGTAGTATCCTTCTAGCTATTCTAATACACTAAAAACTAAAAAGGGATAGCTATATAGTACATAAGAATAACCTCCAGAATGATCTCTCAACTCAATTTGAAATCTCTCAGCCAGTGAAACTTTGTTTCATTTCTCTTCCCCCTTTTGGTCCAGAATGCTTTCTCAATTCCATGATGCCAGGTCCAGGCTCATCCCTGGGAGTCATGTCCCACATTGCCAGGGAGATTTACACCCTTAGGAGTCATGTCCACGTAGTGGGGAGGGCAGTGAGTTTACCTGCAGTGTTGGCTTAGAAAGGCCACATCTGAGCAATGAAAGAGATTCTCTGGGGGTGACTCATAGGCACAATTATAAGTAGGCTTATCCTCTCTTTTACACTAACAAGCTTTATAAGGGAAAGCCCCAAGATTGAGAGATTGGCCTATTACAATGCTAGTCCCCAATGCTTGTGGGAATATCAGGAATTCCCCAGGTGGGTAAGTTTAATATTTCCAATTTTTCCCCAGTCCCTCAAGGGGGCTTTGCAAATACTTTTTATTTTCTGCCCAGATTACTCTGGGATATACTGGGATTTCATGCTAACCTGTACAAATCAACCATATCTCACCCCCTATTCAGGGTTCCATGTAATTATGGTGTTTGAGTAAAGTGACCATACAAGTTACATTAAATAGCATGCTACAGAAAATATAGATTTTCCACCAAATAAACACCTCTTCCTTTGTTCTCATACAGAAGTCGAAGTTTTAAAACACAGTCAATATCATCCTTTTCCTTTTAGTCAGGTTTACCTTGGTCCTAGCCAAGTCCATTTTGTTCATATCTCTAATTCAAGTCTGATCTCTTTTTTCAGCTTCTTTTAGAGTTGCTGTATGGGGTCATGTTGACATTCATAGCTGCCGAACTCTGTGTCTGAGTCACAGGTGTCACACAGATACCCGAAGTTCCAGGGACCAACCAGGTTATACAAAAACAGCTCCCCATCTCAGAATTTAGAAATAACTATTACAATCCATGAATAGATGTGACTACTATAAGATCTTACAATCTGGGAACCTTTACTTGATAACCTAGGCTCCCAGATTCAATTCTCAGAGATTGCACATTATAGTTAGTCCATATTAGTGAGGCGTTATGACGTTTGTTTGTTTTTTTTTTGATTCTGGCTTATTTCACTCAGCATACTGTCCTCAAGGTCCATTCACCTAGGTGCATGCCTCACAACTTCATTTCTTCTTGTTGCTGCTCAATGTTCCATTGTATGTACACCACAGTTCACCATTCTGTTTATTGGTCCATGCATCCTTAGGTCACCTCCATCCATTGTGAATTGTGAATCCTGCCCCATAAACAACAGTGCACAATGTCCATTTATATCCCTGTTCTCAATTCTTCCAAGTACATATACAACAACGGGGGTTGCAGAACCATTTGGCAACCCCATAGTTAGCTTTCTGTGAAACCACCACACTGACCTCCAGGTGGGCTGCACCATTGTACATCCCCACCAACAGGGAATAGGAACATTCCTCTCTCCACATTTTCTCCAGTACTTATATCCCTCTATTTTGTAAACAGTTTTATTCACACACCATACAATCCATTCTATGTAAATAATCAGTGATTCCCAGTATAATCACATAATTATGCAACCACAATTACAATCTATATGAGGACATTTCCATTTCTTCCACAAAGAAAGAGTAAAGGAGGAAAAAAATGAAGAATAAAAATATAAAAGATAGAAGAAAAATAAAAATAAAAGAAAGCACAATGAAAAGGTCAGGAAGCACCACCACCACCCAAAATCATATATCACTCCCATGTAGCCACCTCTTATAGGCATTTAGCTTTGGTATATTGCCTTTGTTACAATTAATGGAAGCATCTTACAATATTACCATTAACTATAGACTCTAGTTTGCATTGATTTTATTTTTTTCCCCTATACCATCCAATTTTCAGCATCTTGCAATGTTGACATTCATTTGTTCTCCCTCATTTAAAAACATTCTTGTATTTGTAAGCCCTTTTCCAATATTCTGAGCCCAGGTGATTCCAAAAGCCTCTGTTTTTATTTATTTATGTTTTTTTTTTTTTTCCCATCAGCCCGCCTCCTCTCTGCCAGGAGAGACCTTCAGTTTCCTTTCCTGCTTGCTGCAGGTTTATCTGTGCTTATAGCTTGCATTCAGTAGTTCAAATTTGATAATTAAAACTGCAATTGGAGCTTGGCTGAGCTACCTTCCCTTCCTCCTAGTAGACTGCTTCATTTTCGCACAGGGAAGTGTTCCAACTTGGCCTGCTGTGCCAGTGGGGGAGGGGTGCCAGCTTTGTAGTTTGGGGAGTTTTACTTACAGTTTTTATGCTGCAATCTCAGCTGTTCCACCTGTTTCAGACTGGTGCCCAATGTGTGTCCAGTCTCAAATGTTCCCCAACAGTTGTTCAAGACTATTTACTAATTGTTTCTGGCTATATGCTAGCTGTTCCAGAGGACTAACTAAATTCCACACCTCCCTATACCACCATCTTGCCCTGCCTCCCACATATGCTTTTATTATATGACAAGAAAAAGAAAAAAATAAATGCATTACCTATTCAATTCAAGAAGTTGAAAAATAAATAAGAAAACATTTTTAAATGGTGGAAGAAATAAACAATAGAATCAGTAGAAAAAAAGGTCATTAGAACACACAAAAAATTTAGTGTAATAAATATTAATATTATAAACAGTTGAATCTTGGGGGGGAAAGGAGAGGAATCCAATACCATAAACTATTAAACTAATGAAGGGGAAGGAGGTTACCAGAATACAAATTTTAAAAAAATTAAAAGTAAGAAATATTTAATTTTCACAATCCAGATGCATTTATATATATATATATCTATAAATATTTTTGCATATAATATATGATAGGAAATATTTGTTATAAGTTTACTGCTAATATACTTGAAAGATGGAAAAGTTGACATTTATTACTTTAAAAATGTAAATAGATCAAAGCCATGGAATATATTGGCAACATTTTAAAAGGCAAATTCACTTTATATTTCCTACACCTCACTTTCTCATCAAATGAACCCAGGCAAATTCCACTGCTAATAGTTTCAGTCTTTCAAGCATTATATACTTCTAATGCTATTTAACCTTTACCAAAATCTAAAAAGAGTAAACTAATGGGGTGGGAGATAATAAATAGCAATGAGCATTTCTCTAAATACATTTTATTGCATTGGATATGAACAGTTATTCCTGTGGGTAAAGATGCTGGGGAAATGCCAGCTAAAGCAGATTTCCTTACTGTAGAACCACTCAAAGATCTAAAAAGTGCTAATGAGCGTGGGGAATCCACAACAGAGAGATTTTATTGCTTGTCAAACTTAACACAAAACTAAAGCGAAAGCAAAAATTTAATTTTTCCCCTCAGAGTCTCCGAGGCCTGGCATTTCATTGAATATGTATTGGAAAATGATATACCAGGGACAATGAACCTGGGATCCCTAGTGAATTCAGCACACAGATAATTTGGTATAACCAGAAGAGGATTTTGAAGAGGAAACGAAAACTTTCAAGCAACCCAAGTATAGCCTTGATCACTCCTGTTTACATAATACTCAGCCTCTTCACAAATTTTTATTGCCTAATTTGTCCTCAAAGATTTGAACTTGCCCCCCAGACTAGATAAATATCACATTTGACTATAAATGCAAATATTGGAAATATTCTATTAACATGGAATCAAGAAATACATAAAAAGTACAGCACATCATGAGTTAATCGGGTTCATTCTAGGGATGCAAAATATAGTTCAAAATTGGAAATTTTATTAATATAATTCACCATATAAATAGGAGGAGAAATTATCATTTCAATAGACTTCAAAAAAGCATCTGATAAGATTTAGGACCAGAAAAAAAATAAAACCCCACTTATTAAAAATAGGAATCAAAAGACATATGCTTAAAATTATGCATAGAAAGTCATGAAACTTCACACAACCTTAAAACAACTACCAGCCTCACTCTTAATGTGATTAACAAGTAACTACTAGCTCATTAAAGCCAAGAACTGGACATCATGGCTTTCTCTCACACTCACCAATATTACAAAGAAAGGAATAATGGCTCTAAATTCTGACAGGAAGAGGAAGTAGTAATATTTTTACAGATTATAAGATTAAGTATTTGGAAATTCTAAGAAAATTTATTAAAGAATGATTATAAGAGCTTGTAAGGATACTGATATAAAATAAATATGCATGAATAATCAGTTCTTAAAATATCATTTAAAAATCCATTGACAATATTGACAAGCACCCACAAAAAAATAAATAAATAGAAATAAATTTAAGAAGAAAGATACAGTACTAATATTAAGAAACCTATAAATATCTACTTATGGAAATTAAAAAGGGTCATACATATATGGAGTCAAAGTTCATTTTTGAATTGAATTCTATTTAATATATATGAAACCTATCTCAATGTTTAGCTCACATATATAATAGTAAAAGTAAATTAAAATATTATTTGTAAGGGTATTCTTGACAAAAAATTCTGAAACATTTAAAAAATACATAGGTGACATGTGGTTATTAAAATAGTGAGATATTGGCATAGGAATATCTATGTACAATATAGTTCAATCAGAGTTCAGGGATAGAAACAAGTATATATGGAGATTTAGTGTGTGATAAATATGGTATTTCAATTATTTGGAAAAAAAAAGATGCTGTAATAATTTCCTACCACAATAGAAACAACAGGAATTTATTCTCTCAGTGTTCTGCAGAGGCGCTGGGAGGACTGTGCTCCTTCTGAAGGCTTTAGGGAAGAATCCTTGCCTACCTCTTCTGGCCTCTTGGAGATGTTGAAACCCTCGGTACTCCCTGGCTTGTAGCTGCTAGACTCCAATTTCTGACTCTGTCTTCCTACAACTGTCTTTCCTCTGTGTGTGTCTGTGTTTCTGTCTCCAAATCTCCCTTCCCTTATAAGGACACCAGCCACTGGATGTAGGGTCACCCTTAACTTAATCACATCTGCCAAGACCCTGTTTCAAAATAAGGTCACATTCCTAGGTATGGGGAGTTAGGATTTGTACATATCTTTTTGGAGGACACAGTTCAACCCACCAAAGATGGATTCATCAATAAATTGTTTTGCAGAATAAAGACAGACAGATCCTTACTCAACCTTTATGTGAAAAACACTAAAGTAAGTATGAAAATTAAACATCAAAAACATCAAAAATAAATCAAAGTAGTAGAGGAAGCCTAGGTGAATTTATTATGATCTGAGTTCTTTGGGAAGACCATTAAATATACAGCACAAAATCTAACAAACATAAAATTCTGCCTCATATATATAAAGGTATTGAATTTAAAATTTAAAGCCTTCCCACAAGAATAACTACATATCCAGATGATTTCATTCCATTACATATTTAGAAGAAGAAATAATTCCAATCTTAAACAATAGAGTTGGAAGGAACACTTCCTAACTCATTTTATGAGTTGACATTACCCTAACATCAAAGCCAGAAAAGACATAATGAGAAAATAAATTATAGGCTAATATCCCTAACAGACTCTGTATAATGAAAATAAATACAAAATTCCTTAATAAAAATATTAGTAAACATTTTCCAGGATTATTTTGAAAGGCTAATATATCATTACCAAGTGGAGTTTATTTTCAGATATACAAAGATTGGTTAACATTTAAAAATCAATGTAATTCATCATGTTAGCATACTAAAAAAAGAGAAACCATGTGATCATCTCAATATAAGCAGAAAAAGCATTAGACAAAATGCAACATCCTATCCAAAATCTCTTAGAAAACTAGGAACAGAAGGGAATTCTTCAACCTGATAATGATCATCTAAGTATGCTTTCCTCTGATCAGAAACAGGACAAAGATGTTTGCTCTTACCACTTCCATGCAACATTGTACTGGAATTCCCAGCCAGCATGATATGATAAAATTTCTTTAAAAAAAGTATTCATTTGGGAAAGGAACAAGAAAACTGTTTTTATTTGTGAAACACACAACCATGTTTGCAGAAAGCCTAAGGAATCTATGAAAAAATCTAAAACTAATAAAGACGTTTACCAAGAACGCATGATATAAGGTCTATATGCAAAAATAAATTGTATGCATATATACTATCAATAAACAACTGGAAATAAAATTTTAAATACATATATGATTGCAAAAAATATAAATTAGGAATGAATGTATAAAATATATGTGAAACCAAGGTAAGTTAAAGAAGTTTTAAATAAATGGAAAGATACACTCTGGAATGGATCATTATTTGTAGAATTTAGTTAGAATACCTTCATTTAGTAACTAGGAAATCACAATCAAATTTGGCCTGGGAAAAGAATAAAGGCCAGAGTTCTGTTCTGGTCTTATTATTGAGTGTGATCTATATCTAGCATTTTTATCACAGTTACAATCATCAGTGATTTGTCTCTGCTATTAGTAATCTCAGCAGAGATATCAGTGATTAAGAAAGTAGGGATTGGAGGGGATGGGGGGGGCAAATTGAACTACTCTTTCCCTGCTGATTTTCTTTACTTTCAAAGATAAAAGGATACAGAGAGATCCTGAAATAAATGGTGTCTTGAACACTATAAAGCTATTTCTATGTGTAATGAAAATTCCCTCTCTCAAACTCTGTCCACACAGGTATTGTGTGTTCCTTGAGAACAAGGAGAATGTACTTCATTCACCGTCATTGCATTCCTCAACAAAGGAATGCAAAGTCCAATATGGGCCAGTGCTCTGCTAGGTATTGGGTTAAAAAGATGAAGAAGAGAGTCCCTGGTCTTCAGTTGCCTGAGCAACTGAATGAAAATTTTAAAAATCCCAAAAGCCATTTGGATGTGCCAGGACACTTTTCAGTACTGGGTATAAGGCTAAAATGTTACAAAACAGTGAGGAAATACTTAGCTGTTTAAGCCACTGCACTAGGATATTGTCAGAATACAGACACTAGAGGATCAAACCTTTTCCTCCCTTCTTCTTGGAAGGAGATATGCAAAAATATTAGGATTTGATAAGATTTCTTTCCTTGTTTATATAGGTTAGGGAGATCTTATAGAATTGTAAAAGTCACTTATGATTTTATAAAGCTATTCTCTATTAATTATCTTATACTTCAAAATATGGCATGTACTCATCTCATACTTAAGGTAAAACTGAATTGTTCTTTCAGGGAATATTTGTTCCTCCAACCCGCTGTAGCCATTATTGTGTTTGTGATGCACAGAAGAGAAGTCTGCAGCCCATTCCCCTGCAGTACCATAATTGTTGCATGTGTTCCCACATGGAGCATTGACAATAAGAAATAGCTCCATCCTAAATAACACCTGCTATCATCTGATGATGAACATGTGGAACTGAAATTTTCATTTACTGATCTGTCTTTATGAATTTCCATTTTTGAATTTATAAAGAACTCCACCAATTTTGAACAAAAATATTTTTTGTTCAGTATCTTGGAAACCCTTGAATTGATCTTGTAAATGAATTGCAGCAAACAACATGAATGGCTAATTTGCATTGCTGAGAAATGGCACTCAATCAAAATGATTATGTGAATGAAATAGAAATCTTTGCATGCTTTTGTTAATTAATGTTAATCATATGCAAGGTAAGATATCTGATAAGTGTCAGCTAAACGATCAATAAAGATTCCTCTTAGTAAAGTAATGTCACAAAGTACATCAGGCCATTATAATTTTGACAGTGTTCAGTGTGATTTCTAAATGTAGAACTTTCTGTAAAGCTCTTGCCATTCAAATCACTATGTAGCCTCCTTTTGTTCTATATCCAGAGGTCAACATATGGTGAAACAAAGAAACACAGTCTCCAATTCCAAGCGTCAGTTTCCTCTGTGGCAAGGTCTCTTTATTTAGAACACAAAGCTAAATTTCCCCCCAAACTATGGTCCTATCATATGCTTGTTGATTTCTTATTTATCTTTGGAAAAGCCACAGTATCCATATGTGTGATATTGTCTCTGTTGGTATTCTGGGTTAGTAATTATTGTCAGGGCATGTATATTAAGGAGGTAATTCGCTATGTTTTTTGTGCAGGCAAGTTCAGCTCTCTGGAACTAAGATGCCACAAATCTGTGCTCTATGGATAAGCACTTCTTTTTATTAATATACAAATTTTCAGTAGTCTAATACTATTTATGTTGTATCTATGTTCCCAAACAGACCTGAGTTTGTAAGTAATGTGAGGTTTATCACAATGTAGGAGAAAAATTATTAAATCTAAAGTCAGAAGTCTGAATTTAATCTGTGCTTTCATTCCACCAATTAGTTTCTGTGACCTTCCAGGAAGAAACATTAAAGTTGTTTGGGTCTCGTATTTCTTATATATACTACTGGAAAATACTTTTAAGTTTCCTGTCTCATTTTTATATATTAGATTTTCTAAACTTAATGCGGTGTTTGAAATTTTAGGTATTGTAGCTTTATTTGGAAATATTAGTAGGGATGGTTGATGGTAGACTTGTGGCATTGAATGTTTTGTTTCAATAAGGCTATGCCATTAAAAATCACAGCATAGTTCTGGACAAAATATATCACTTAATATAGTTTGGTTTTCACAACAATGTCTTAAAAAATCTTTTTAGTTCTTAGCTGTAGAATTAAAAGATTCTGACCAGCCTGAAATGATTCTTTCCAGCCTAAGATAAATGATTATTCCTAACACCAAAGACTTCTTTTCAGAAATCAGTGCTTTCTATTAATTATAGGCTATTTTCTCACCTGGGGTGGGAGTATGCTGGGTGGTATTGAGCAGGTAGGGGAAAGAGAAGTGCAGTAAAGTATCATGGGCTATGCCTTGAAATCAGTATTAGTCAAATACTTTAAAAGAACAGAGTGGAGCCAGGTTGCAGATTGGGTTCTCTGAAGAGCAGACTCTGCAATGAGTTTAGGTGGAAGGCTGTTTATCAAAGAGTGTCCTTTGGAAGGAAGGGACAGGAAGTAGCAGCGAGCAGAGGGAGAAGTTGAGCTATGATGCAGGCCTAATAATGCCAGCCTGAGACCCCACAGAGTGCTCTGGGGCTTGCAGAGTTGTTAGGTATTGAGCAGGGGTGGCCAGGCCCCTTTGTGCAGAGACTGGATGCTGGCTCCCGGGATGGGGATGCGGCCTTTCCTTTATCACGGTCATGATCAAGGTAGCTCTCCACAGCTCAGGCAATCCCTGAAGGTTCTGGCAGCTGAAGGCTGCCTACAGACAGCACTCCCAGCAGCTGGGGCAGCAAGTCTCTTCTTGAGAGGGAATCTGGGCACATGACAGGATCCACCACAAGCCCACACTAGCTGAAAACTTTTATGGCTGGAGCAGAGGCAGAGGAGAGAAAAAAATAGGGATCAAAGAAAATTAATGCTTACTTACTGTTTTATTATGTTCCAGGCATTGGGCTAGGCACACTCTTATTTAATTATTGAAACTTTCTGTGTATAAGTGGTTACCTTTATTTTACAGATGAGAAAATTGAGGTTCAGAGAGGCTAAGTAGTTGGTCGCAAATCACACAGCAAGGAGGTGGCTGAGGAAAGATTGCTTTCATGCAGAATCTACATCATTAACCAAGACCCCATCCTGTCACAAGAGGACAGAGAGAACAGAACAAAGCCAGGACTCAAACTTAAGTAGGATTAAATCCCAAACTCATTCTTTCCCTTTTACCACAATTTAACCAAATGTCCTGTCTATATATTTGACTTGAAGTTCATCACTGAATATTGAACAAATGTTTAATGGCTACTCAGCTGAACACATATTCCAGAGTGGTTTTAGTGTTTTTCTATAGTACAGAGAATTTCTAAAAAAAAATCTATAATTTGAAGCAAGAAAATGTTATACTTTTTACATACCAGGATAAATGCCTTGTTTTTTTGGTAGTAACTCAAGAAAGTATAATGGAAAAATAATGAAGAAGAGAGTTGACTCAAATACTTACAATCCAGAAACCAATTAACATTGCTATTGTGTTGTTCACTGTTTAATATAGCAGAACACGTTTATATATCTGAGTGAAGCTAGGTTTTATGAAATGAAAAGATTCTTATGGGTTAAATCAAATGAGTTTCAAATTGCAAGCGTCCACTATACGTGGCTTTCATAATATGTCTTTAATAACACAAGGAAATGGGAGAGGCAAATATTTCCATGTGAAAAGTATAGCAAAGTTCAGCAACCCATAATAATTATATCTCTCAAAAGCTGGTGCAATGCCAGTTAATAAATTATTTCAAAACCATACTTTGCCATCTATTTTATTTAGACTAATGTGTTATTATGCTAAGACACTATTTCCACTGAGCCTATTCCTTGAAACACTGAAATAAGGATTATTAACCGAAACCTTCCAAATGATGGGTTGAAAAGCATCCTAAAAAGAGACAAAAATAAATAAAAATGAAAACTCCTCTTCAAGACTTTAATAAGGAAAAAACAAGAGGTCCTTAATAGTTCTATGGCTACTTAATATTTCTCGTGCTATAGTAATTCTATCAGCTTGAAAGTATCAGCACATTATCTGCCTTATAAGTTAATAGAATGGAGCTTCTTTCATATTCATTGCATGAAACAGTGACACACTTTGCTATGCAAAACACTTTTATTTCATGGTAAGTCAACTCTGATTAATGGAAAGATAGCTGAAATCCCTTTATAAAAGCCATTCTATTTCTGGTAATTTGCATTTCGGCAACTTTAGCAAACTGGAACAGTGGCATAAAACAAGAACTTACTGCCTAACAGTTGGGGAGGCTAGAAGTCCTAAGTCTGTAGGTGATGGCAGGACTGTTTCCTCTGAAGTCTGTAGGGTTCTGGTGGTGACTTGTGGCAACCTGTGGCATAACTCAATCTCTGCCTGTGTCACATGGCCATCTTCTTTCTCTTTCCTACTACTTGTGTCCGAAATGATTAGGGGCCCACCTTCATCCAGTTTGGCCTCATTTTAACTAATAACATCTACAAAGAGCCTATTTCCAGCTATGCTCACATTCATGGAAACAGCAGTTAGGACTTAAACGTATCTTTTTCGATGGCAGAGTTCAATGTATAGGAGAATACAAAGTCTGAAAAACTACTAATACAGTAATGAACTGAGCGAGTATTTTTTCCTCTTCCTAATGTTCTGGCTGTGACCTGAGGGTAGACCAAGTCCTGGAGCTGTGTGTGAACACAGACAGCAAAAGCAATGCGAGAAAAACCCTGCATGAGGCAGATAAACAGTATGGTAAATACCTACATATAAAATATAGAACTACTTGAATTTTTAAAGTAAATCACAGGAGAAAATCTTTGGGGCCTTGGATTAGGCAAAGACTTTAAAAACCTAATATTCAAAGAGCTCAAAACTAAATGAATGATTCATAAAAGAAAAATTTGATAAATTGTACTTCATCAAAATTAAGAACTTCTAGTCTTTGAAAGACACTTTTAAAATAATTTTTATTATTTTATGACAAGCCAGAGACTGAGAAAAATATTTGCAGATCATATAGCTGATACACAACATGTGTCCAGAATATATAAATAATTCCCCAAATCCAACAATAAGAAAACCCAGTTTAAAAATGGGCAAAATATTTAAGCAGACATTTCACCAAAGCAAATACATAGATGAGAAATAAGCACATGAAAAGAGGCTCAACATCATTTGTCATTAGGGAAATACAAATTATAACCATGAGATACCTCTACAAATCTATTAGAATGGGAAAAAAATAAATAAACTGATAATACGAAGTGCTGGAGAAGATGCAGAGCAATTGGAACCCTCATACATTGCTGGTAGGGATGCAAAAGATGCAGCCACTTTGGAAAATAACTTGACAGTCTTATACATTAAACACATTCTTACTTTTGACTCAACAATCCCACTCCTGTGTTTTTACCCAAGAGAAACAAAAGCTTATATTTACACACACACAAAACCTGTACATAAATGTTTTTAGCAGCTCTGTATCATAATCCTCAAAAACTGTAAACTGTGTACAATTATTCTTCAGCTTGTGAGTTGATAAACAAACTATGGTATATCCACACATTGGAATACTACGCAGCACTAAAAAGAGTGAATTGTTGATATATGCAGTAATATGGAGGAATATCAAATGCATTATGCTCAAAGAAGCCAAACTCACAAGGCTAGATACTGTTTGAATCTATTTATATGACATTCTGGAAAAGGCAAAACAATAGGAATGAAGAATAGGTTTTAGTAGTTTTTAGGTGTTTGCAGTAGGGAGATGGTTTGACTACTAAGAGTCAGCAAGAGAGAATTGTTCGAGTGTTGGAATTCTTACTTATTGTGGTTGTGGGCTTATGTGGGATTACACAATTCTCTGTATTTATCAGAAGTCATTGAAGTGTTACACTATAAAAGTAAATTTTCCTGCATGTACATTTAAATATATTTTACAATCCAAAGCATTTATATTGTTTACCTATTAGAGTTTATTTTGATATAGGTTAGTTAGCCAGATCTCCAACTTTTTTTTTCCCCTTTACATATGTAAGAATTAGATTAAGTTTAGGTTTCACACAGGGTGGGGGCAGCTCAGGGGAATGACAGAGGGTCAAGAAGCCAAACTATAATTGGTGGCCGGTCCTCCTGTTTATCTGCCCACTTTCCTTGCAAGGTGGAGACTGGGGTGGAAGAATGGGCACCCAACCTTTTAGAGGTTCCTAAAATAGCTTCATAAGTTGTTACCAAACTAGCTCAGACTGGCTCTGCAGTTAAAAAACAAAGGAAAGAGGGGCGGAAACTTGTTTCAAATGTTCCAAGTTTGCTCACAAGACTTTTTTTTCAAATGTTTCCAATTTGTGAGGGCTGCATGTTTCAGATTTGTGGGGGCTAGTTAGGCTTGTTGAATAGAATGTAACCTTTCAAGTATCTGGCCACCGAAGAAACAGGGGAGGGACTTGTGGTTAGGCGTAGGGAATAAATACTGCTGGGTCTATTGTTCTGTGTGCCAACCGCCCACATTTCGGTTGGGTGCCCATTCTTGCAAGATCGTGGATAAATTCTTTTCTTCTCCACAATTGGTTGAGCATTTATTCCTTTTTAGGAATAGTGCTTGTTTCTCACACATATGTAATTTTGCAACCTTTTTATAAAATAATCAGTATTTCACCACTGATCAAAATGTAGACTTGAGCATGTAATACATGCATTGAGGTTTATTTTTGTACTCTCTTTTCTATCCCAAACTGTTTTAATTCCAATATTTTCTAAGCTTTTAAAATAAGTTTTAAAGCCAGACCTCCTCATTACCCTTTGGGTTTTTAATTTTTTTTTTTTAATTTTTTCAGATTTTTTTATTTTGCTATTATAGCAAGCTATTTTGTCTTCCTATATAAAAATATAGAATATTCTGGCTTTATTTAGTTTAAAACTGTATTCTTTATTGTGCCAATGAATGAAATTTCCAATAACCTTTTTCCCTGATCACTGCATATATAGATGTATCTGTACTCTTCTCTAAATAGAAGTTAGAATCTGGTTAATGGAGGCTCTGAGGGTTTTGGAGTACAGGACATTATTGCTTGCATACGTCCATACCTACATTAGTCCCATATTATAGCGAAAATACCAAAGGGAGAGGCAGAAATTATAAGAACAAATAAAATATTTATGTCTGAATCAGAACATCAGTTACTTCAAAACATGAATTTAAAAAAATGTGAAATGCCCCACATACTACAGCTTTTCAGCAGTTCTGCTTTTATCTATTTAATTGCTTTTTATTTTTTGCTTTGTGATAAAATGTGTTTCAAACATTCTTGGGGCTCAAAGTAAGTAAATTATGAAATAGAGGAATAAGTAAAATTATATGTGTGTGTATGTGTGTGCGTGTGCCATGTTTAGTATATGTATATACGTTACTGAAAAGCTATTGTTTAGCTTTTAGATTGGTATCTCTTAGTTTGCCAGGCTGCTCTCACAAATACCACTACATGGTTTTGGCTTAACAACAGGAATTTATTGACTCACAGTTTTAAGGTTAGGGGAAGTCCAACATCGAGGCATGAGTAAGGTGATGCTTTCTCCCCAGTCTCTTACTTTTGGGTGCTGGGTCCTGGTTGCTGGCAATCCTTGGGGTCCTTCATTTGTATGCCTGCCTCGCGTCATGTGGCCGTGTCCTCTCCTTTCTCTTCCTGGTTCCTGCTGACTTCCAGGTTCCTGCTTCTCCCTGTGGTTTTCTCTGACACTGGCTGCCAGTTTCTTTCTCTTTGTGAGGCCTCCAGTAATCTGGATTAGGTCAACTTCATTCAGTTAGGCCACAGCTTAACTAAAAATAACATCTTCAAAAGATCCTTTTTTACAATGGGCTCTTACCCACGGGGGTGTGGATTAAGATTAAGAACATGTCTAAATTGATGAGTGAAGGCAGCATTTCATTTACAGGAAATTCATTTTAAGTGAATTGTTCCCTTTAAATAGCAATTTAACTCTGATTCGATAAAAAGGTTTTCTCCATTTTCATTGCTTTCCCAGCAGTAAATCTATTCATTTAACACTTTGTTTGGAGAAATACTGCATTTAACCAAATAGGTTGGGCCAGATCAGTAGTATCAGATCCACAGACGAGAGACAGAAGGCCTCTGTATGAAACCATCAGAGCATGTATCACTTTCAACTTACAGGCAAAATTCCCAAGAATGGAATCTGCCAAGAATGAACTAATTCTGTATGTGTGTAAGATGTTTAGACATGAAGACAGGATTTTAGATATGGAAGGTCTGAGGACTAAAAGTCCCTCAATCTACGGACTCCTATCCCATGTGTATGCTTGGAAGGGGAATGGGGTGGAGTAAGACATGAGTGGAAATGGAGCCTACAGATGCTTATGGATCAGAGCACTGTGGAAGAAGGGCCATGCCAAAGAGGGTAAGTGTGATCAAAGTCACTCTAACAGGAGAGAAGACAGAGCATAAATATGAGGAGGGAGAGGATGTAGGTAGAATGAACTGTGTCTTTGAAGTAAAGAATAGAAGTAAAGAATGGGGAAGGATTTGGTGGAAAATCCTCAAACTCCCAGCCTATTTTCATTATCCACAGCATTGATTCTATGTTAATTTTGAATGTGTTGTGGAAATATTTTTTTACATGTGTGGGTTGCAATGTGTGAAGATTATAGAGCAGGAAATAACTATTAGAAATATATGTATTTAATATATATTTATTAATTATATGCCATATGTTATGTATTATTTGTATATAAATTTGATATATATACTTTTCTGCTATATATAAATATGTATTAATCTTAAATATCTTATATGACAGCATGCTTATACATTTTACAGGCACTGTGAGTTGCTTTCATATACATGATCATACTTTTTGGCACTCTTATCTGTTTGAAGTGTTAACTATTGACATGTTCATGATATTTCACTCATTCAGGAATATGGAGTTTTCTTTTAATTAATGATCAAATAGTTGTCACATGTTGACTATGATTTTGTTCTGATGAATGCTGTGGGTTTTTTTTTTTTTTTTTTTCCACATAGTACATAAGACTATGTCACGACAGCTAGCCTTAATTTTTGTAGCCAAACCCTCACTTTCAAATATTTCAATCATGGACTTACAATAATTTCGAAATTATTTTTAATTAAAACCCACCTGATTCTATGAATGACATGTTGGATTTTTTTTCATCAGGGATCACTTCAGAATTGCCTTTATGATACGTAGATGCCCCAGTTTTTATCTTCTAACCAATAAAAACTCCCAAAAGACTATTGTTCATTTTGATAATCTGCCATTCTTCTTAAATTTACCTAATTATATTATTATAAATGGTGCAGGCCAACTACGCAGCCTGCTAAGAGGCCTATCAGGGGTGGGGGAGGGTGGTCCTCCAGGTTCAATAAAACAAGTTCAACAAATGTGAAGCAATCCAAGTCAAATCCTGAGAAAAAATGTCGGACTTATAGATGGCAATAGTTCTTGGCATTAGAGAGGATCTTGGTTGTGAATCAGGAAGGCCTGGCCTAACATGGGGGAGGTTGGAAAGAAGGTCTAACCTGTGAATAGGACACTAGTGGTGACTCATTGTTGCTTGGGGTTGTCCAAAGCCAGAAAGTTGGCTAATCTCTATGTTTTGAGTAGACCCTGGCATATTACCATATTATATAAATATAAAAATTGATATGCCGTTTTGTACTAATCTACTCATATCTATCCTGAGTGGATATTTTAAATTGCTTTGTTTATAAAATGATCTTAAAACTAATTTTTTTTTGCAAACATTTGTAGAAAAATAAAGCCAGATCTTTTTTTTAATACAATTTAATAATAGTTTAATTCCAAAAAAGAAAGGTTTTTGTAGGTGAGACCATGAAATTTCCTAACGTGATTTTAATACATTGCACTAATTTTCTAAAACAATTTAGAGCAATCAATAGTTACAGTAGATACAGTATTTATGCAAAATCTGGCATCAGATATATTATATATGTGTATAGGTATTATATATGTGTATATATATGTGTGAGCATATATATTTATATCTATATCTATAGATATAGATAAATATAGAACCAAAGAGTATATGAACTAGGAAACAGATATATGTCTCAACAGCAGTATTAAAGTGCAGAGTCTGAGACTGGGATTTATATATGCCTTTCAAAGCATGAGATTTGGGGGAGCAGACATCTTGTTTTCAAAACCTGGGGTTTTTCTCAGGACTCAACAACATAACTGCCAAAGAAGAGGGAAAAGGGGAAGCTTTTCTTGCTTTAATTGTTCATCTGCATCAGAAAGTCCAATATTCCTGAGAGGAACCACTGCAGTAAGAAGGGAGTGAACAGGTTCTCCCAAAGGAAAATTGTTGCTTAATTATGCCTACCTCCACGCCTAATGCTTGGCAGCTCCAAGATGTTTCAGTAATGGTTCATCATAAACCCAACAATCTCTATTTCATGAAATAACCTTGTTTTCCATTGAATTTCCTTCTCCTGCCTTTCTCGGGCTTCTGTTCTTTGTCTTTCTTCAAGTCTGTGCTTTGCTTCAGTTGCCTCATCAATATCTCTGATTTTTAAGTTGAAAGTGACATCCTTCCAAAGGCAGCAGGATTTATATTCCTTCTGATCTTCCAACTTCCTCACTTTCTTCTTGATTATAGACAACTTCTTAGTATCTATAAAGACTATATTTTCCCGTTGCATATGTTGCATACATTACACCATTCCATTCCCTTTCAACTGAGCAAAAACCTTTCTTGTCATTTGGAGAAAAAATCTCAGCAGTAATTCTGTATTTCTCACTTCCATAGACAGGTTTTGTGTGGAAGACGATATTTGCACTATAGCCTGTTTTGGATCAATTAATATTGCATTCTCCTCCTTGCTTCACCCAGGGCACTGTAGCATGGATCCCCATAACTGCTGGGAAATGTGAGAGTGTAATGTTCATCATAGTCTAGACACGAGACATAGCCCTGCCCTATGTTGTGTTCACCAATCGACATTCCAAGGAGTTTTGATTTGGTCCATATGTGAGCACTGAATAGTATCTTCTTGTTAAAACACTCAACACAAAAGGCTGAAATGGGTGGATGACGAGAAAACTGCTGAGCCATGAATGTTACACTCTTTTTGGAAAACCAGGGAACTGGTACTTCCTAAAATAGCTCTGTGTTCTCTTCAGCGTGATTTGGCAATGTCCAATGACACTGAAAGATCTTTCCCAAAATAGGGTTGTGTAGCTTTTTGGTAACTGATCCTTTCCTTCCTGCATGAAAGGCTGAGAGGTACCCTTTCACAAACTGAACCATTTGATCCCTGCGATCCTTCTGGTCACTAAAGCTCACAAACAGTTTGGGATGTGCAAAAAAGTCTGCATACATCTCTAGGAGAGATCGTCTCTCAATAATAAATGTTGGAAGAACAATCTTAGTAAGAGCCATTCTAAACCTAATGTGTGACAAGAGATGCCTGATAACACTGTTGTGCTCTTCCACTGACCTGTGTCCCCTTTGTGATCTCTGTCATCATGTGAATTGAAAATGTCAGCATCACTTGTTCCATTGGAGATGGAAGAATTCAGTTATTTTGTGGTATCTGGCACTTTAGACTATTTCCTGAGCTGCTATGTGTCAAAATGGAGGCAGATCCAGAGGAATCTATTAAACGCTTTGGGGATGAGCCACTTTGATGGAATTCATCAGCATCACAGAATTCATCCTCGCTGCTACAATAAGAGAACCCTGGAACTGTATTTGGAGACAAGTTGATATGGCTTGGAGACATTAGACTGCTACCAGGTGGTAAGTGCCCACTGCCTGTACTATTTGGTGTTGGAGTCTGATGATGTCCCAGGGTAGCTAAGACAGGTCCAACTGGTAGGGAAGATGGGCGCTGCTCTGACTTACACAACTGAGCAGGTTCTGGATGTAAGACTGTCTGAGCAGACATTGTGCTGATCACAAGTTCCAAGGGACTACATTGATATATTGCATCTACAGGATTAATAGTAATTTTAGCAATCTGGAGAAACACAATGCAGTAAATAATTGATTCTACCATGCTATTTGTTGTCTCTTTGAGAGTTTTGTTTTTTTCTCTGTTCATCATCTTTGCAGTTTCGCAGTTTGTCATCAGAAAGCTTTAATTGCTCTTTCAAGATTTGTAGGTAAGCATTAGCCTCTGTAAGTTTCTTATAAAAATCCTGGACACTAAGAACAAATCCTGAATCCAAACCTTGAAGCTGGAGAGTATGTCAAAGAATTGTTTCTTCTAAGGCATGGATCCACTTCTCTCACTCATCAGCATCCTGAGCCTGGAAATGGAAGGTTTTCTGATCAAAAGTTATTGTGAAGGTGTTGTCATTCTCATCATTTATACCAGTCACAGCTCCTCTGAGTCTAACACATCCTCTGGGGGAGCCTCTCATCATTTTGACCTTGTGTAGTAGGGGAGCAGCCTTGCATTGTAGTCCAACATGAACCAATGGTACTGCCAGCCCTTCATCACATTAGTCCATTTGCTGAGCAGCCCTTCCATGATGGACACCATCTTGGGAGCTGCCAATAACCTGGAACTTTTTTGTGTGTGTTGAAGAAAACTCCTGAGTGTCCTGAGATGAATTTAGTTAACACGCACTGTTCCATTTGGCTCAAACAGGTTCTAAGAAAGGTAAATATCTTGGTCAGGATAAAAAAATTCACCTCATTTATATTAGCCCTATTCTTGCTGTAAAAGACTTATGTACATGTCTTCTTTGCTCTGTGGGAAGTTTAATATTTAGAATTTCAAAATATAATGATAATCATGCCACATTACATATATGTAAATACATGATACAGTTTATAAAACTCAAAACTGAAGATTGGTTTTCAACACTGAAATCCCATGTAAAATATCTGCTATACTGAACTCCTGAGGAATGAATTGTTGGATAATAAAATTGTCACTTTCTTTCCATACAGGACTCATTCTTTTCTCTTACTTTGCTATTTCTAATAGTCTAGGAACTGAGAAATTAGACAGCTAAGCTCCATGGAAATGTTGATAAAATAAGAACAAATAGGCTGAAAATAAGATCTAAGGATCAATCAATCCTAGGGTAAAATACATACATGTATTTAAGCCACCTATTTTGTCTTTTCAGAGGAATTTCAGGATTATTTTCAGATTCCCCAGGTAACTTCTGTGTCATTTTATTCAGCTGGAGGACAGGTAGAAAATATTCTTCATCATTTTCTTGGCATTAAAACTATTTTTTCAAGTATATAAAAAACCCAGCTTTTGTGGCTGTAGCTGTACTTTGTTTTGTACCTCATTCTGCATGGTTCAGCTACAATTTAAGGAGTGACAACTATGCTATAATCCCACTCTAGCAATGACCATGACCCTACAAAATGAGAATTGTTTTCTCCCTTTAATAAATAAGTAAACTAAGATAAAGAGATATTAAGTAATATCCCCCCACAGGATACAGCTGGAAAATGGCAGTGTTGGGATTCATGCCGTGCTCTGTCCATCCTAAACTCTCCCCTGCATTTAGCCCCACACTGTCAGACTCCTTGGGATTTAGATGGTATGTTGTAGCCTTTGATCAGCCTCCGTTTTGTTGTCATCTACTAACGGGACAACATCTCTAGGGAAATCTTCAGGGTGATGTATAGTCTACTTTTTCTCCTTAAAAGAGAAGGAAGGAAGGATAGAATCACCCAAATGCTGGCTATTTCCTGAGGACTAATATAAATACTGGCCAATGTTGGATTCTGTAGGACTAGACACCAAGTTGCACATTTCTCCTAACAACAACCTAGAAAGCTCAGATTAATAGCAGACAAGATGACAGAATAAAAAGGCTCAAATACTTATATAACAAAATAAAAATACTAGGTTCAGGGACAAAAAGTACAAAATCAGTGGGTGACTCAGTGTCAAGAAGACGAAACCAATAAAGAAATGGAATTAGGGTGAGATCTGGTCAGTAAAGAGTAGGGATAGGGTCCAGGGCTGTTATTGAGACACTTATGAGCATCTACTACTAGCAGTAAGATCCTTGAAGGAAGAGAACTTGTCACATTTTTCACTGATTCCTCAGCACTGATGACATTGTCTTGAATGTTAAACTCTGTCTTTAAGGGCCATCACAGATTGGGCTGGACATATGGCAAAGTAAGCATATGGCAAAAGTCTACTCAACTTAAAGCACCAGTGGCAGAGTGAAGAAGGAAAGAGAGAGGCTGGAGAAGAACTGGAATGCCTGGGCTGGGGTGAGGTGAGAGGACAGCATGCAGCTATGTCCTTCCATTTTTATACTGTCATCCTCAGATGACATCCTCAGATCAAATCTTTTAAATCTTCCTCATTCCATCAAAACTTGTTACTCAATGAATATTTTGTATTTGCTTTTGTTTTGTTTATTTTTAATGGACCAATATGGAAGACTTGATGTCTAGAGGTTCTATACAGCCTTGCCTGTGCATGCCTTAGAAAGAACAAGCAGTCAGCTCATTCCTCACTTCAGTGACAGTGCTCTGGGCTATGGTTTTCATTTCTACCAAGACTGTCACACTCATATTTTTATTTTCTCAGCCTTATCCCTGGACATGCAGGCCTTTTAAAAATATGTATTAATCTATGGGGTGGTAAAAAAATAAATGCTTCTGCAGGGGCAAATCAATATTTTATGGTTTTAATACACTTCTTAAGTAATTTACTGAAATTTGGAATTAGTGACAAATTTTTGGTAGATAAGATCAGGTGGTCAGGTGGCCTAATACATATTTTTCTGTTTCACCTGGTTAGACATTATGATGCCAAACTTTGTCTCTCTGGCTGGAGTTTGATTTCCAGTAGAAATCAGCTATTCATTGCTAACCAATTCCCACTAAAGAAGATGTATGGAACAGGTCTTAGGCCAGGGCACTTTAGCAAGATGCTCATTGCAAAAGACCCACTTCCCATAGCGCATTTTGATGGTTCATAATGGCCAAAATAATTGTCCACATCACACCAAAACAACTGTAATTTACAAGCCTGTTTTCCTGTCTACTATGTATTTGAAAACAAAATTATATCACTTTGCAAGTTACAAGGCTCTCTTGCATTTAGAAATATTTTATGAGGATGAACACTGGGGAGAAATGGGTTTAGGATCGCCTGGTGCTTTTTTATTATACTGAATGAGTCAACAGGGAGGCAACCTGTTACTCATTATAACCACCCCCGATATGATGTGGTGATCATGTAAACCAGCAGTTTTATGCTTTAGTTTAATTAGCTACTCTATAGGCTCTTAAAAATTGGATTTCTCTTAATTTTTGTAATCTTTTTCTTTTAAAAAAATATGGTTCTTGTTTTCTGCTTACCATTGGTCCCATATTTCAAAATGCTAAGAATGCCTTATAAACAAAGCAAAAAAATAAAAATGTCCTCCAAGCTATTATGCTAATTTGAAGAGTTTATCTAAATTTTATCAAGGAGAATGCTGTTCCTTTCTCTACCAGATAGTCCTATTCTTCTCGTCAAAAAGAGAACCTGGAAAGGTTTGTTTTATTTCTAGTGCTCGGAGATAGTAGTGAGAGAGTTCTTCCTCCCCATTAAAGAAGGAAATAGGAAGTGAGATATAAGAGGTCAGAGAAAAAGGATAGGGGCTGACATGCTTTAGGCTGTAACGGTTTCTGAGCTAGTTTATTAGCGGTGTGTAACAAATTGTCACATACTTAGCAGCTTTTCTTGATGTAAATTTGTTATCTCACTCTTTCCCTGGGTGAGAAGTCTGGCATTGTAGCTGGGTCCTCAGCTCAGGGCCTTACAAGACTGAAATAGAGCTGACATCCTCATCTGGAGGCTCGACCAGGGAAAGATCCACTTCTAAGCTTCCTCACGTTGCTGGCTGAATGTACTCTCTTGTGGTTGAGTGGCAGAGATCTCCATTTCCTGCCCAGGATTTCTCTCAGCTACAAGCGGCCACTCACAGGTCCTTCCAGGTGGCCTCTCACAACTTGGCAGCTATGTCTTCAAGGCTAGGAGGAGAGCATCTCTCATGCTTCAAGTTGATTCTTCAGGAAGGGCCTCTTCTTTTCCAAAGGCTCATTGGATAGGCCACTGCACTGCCCGCCCCCCCCACCCAGGACAATGCCCCCTTCAATTAAATAAAAAATCAACTGATTTGGGATCTTAATTATATCTTCAAAATCCCTTCACCTTTGTCATATAATATAACCCAATCATCAGGGTGAAATCCATCATATTGACTCAAGGAGAGGGGATAAAACAGCACATGTATGCCAGGGGTCAGAAATCAGGGGTGCAGGCATAAGGCATCTCAGAATTCTGCCTACCCCAGCTTTTTCAATTTAATTCTTTGTTCTGCAAAGAGCAACATAGATTCTGTTGATTGATGTGCTTGAAGCACATAGGAGTTTCTCCTAGAAATCAGAGCTGCTATTTTAAGCTGAAGCAAATGTGTGAGATAAAGGACAAATGAGCAATGGCACTGAGTACAAAAAAAATTATCATTCTGCTTTTGTTTGTGTAGTTACCCTGACTAATCCCCACCCTGAAACTCCCCTTCGAAAGGAGACCTAAAAATGCTGGATATCGTATTTTTAAAAATCTCTAATGCATAACTGAGCTGAAAACTTAGTAAGAAATACTCAGGTGCCTAAAGCTGAATGAAAACAGACATTCAGATTGGTAGACTGATCACTGACATTCGTGTTTGCTTGAAAGCATTGTTGAACCTGGAAACTTGGTATACTTGAGGGAGAGGAGACAACATCCAGGTCACCCGAGATGGGTGGTCTAATAAGAAACTGTTCACATAGAGCTGGGGTCCCTCCATATAAGAGGAATCTGGAGTGACTACAGTAATATGCCCACCTGTGGGAGACTGTCTTCAACACTGGCACTGAGTAGAAGGGGGACAAAGAATTCGAGAATTTATATGATCCTCAGGCAGGTTTGTAGCCCAAATTCACCCTGGCTTCATGTATTGAAAATAGCTCACATTAAAAATTTTAAGCAACACTAGTGCCTAGTAAAAACAAACACAAATTTTCCCCCAAAGTAACTCATCTTCACATAGCCTCAAAGTGTTCCACATAATAAGGTTCTCAAAAATATGGGTTCACCATTACAAATTGCACACACACACCAGGAAACAAAGCATTATGAAGGAGAGTGAGCAGAAGAAAGCAAAGTAGAATCAGAGTTATCACTCTAAGAACAATAATTAAAACATCTAGAGATTAGAAAGGAAGGATCACAACTCTAATTATTTTGGATGCTGTAGTTGTCTACATACAATACCCTCCAAAAACCTACAGATAATTTATCAGCACCAATAGGAGAGTATAACAATTCGCTAGATACATTATCATCTTACAAAAATCAAATGAATGCCTCCTACCCAACAATGAATAGAAAGTAGTAATCATAAAAACATATAATTTACATTATTATAAAAATACAAAATACCTAGAAATGAATCTAAAAAGATTTCCAAGACTTTCATGGAAAAAAATGTCTGAAAGACATTAAAGGAGGACTAAATAATAGAGAAGTAAACAGCTGATTTATCTAAGACTCCTAAATAATAAGTTTTCAAAATATGTATAGGAATATTGACTTTGTTTCCATGAATATTCTATGAGACCTAATACTTGTAATTGCTATGTGCAATTCCTGATCACACTCTTGCACAATGAACTCTTCACATTCTTAAAATCATCAACAGGGAACTTTGTTCACTCAAATAGGTAATAAAAGTTTAAAACTAATTTCTCAAAAATAAAAAAAAAAGTGTGCCAAGTTTGAAACTGTATTTAGAGTATAAAGCAGATCTTCCTTTCCTTCCAATTCTTAAGTGGCACATCTTGCAATAATGTGAATGAATTTTTAATTCAACTGGTCTTTTTCATATAAACTATTTCAAAATAATGCAGAAGCCCTAATTTACAGAAAGCGAATGCATGGTTAGAGGCAGAGTCCCCTGAAACAAGCATTTTGTTGTCATTGTTGTTAATAAAATGGCACATGAGTCATAAGTAAATAGACCTATCTCAAATATTTGAAGAAGGGGATTCAAAGATACCAGCTGGCATCTCCACAACCTCCACTCTTGGGCAACTCACTTTGAGCTGTGGGCTGTCTTCCTTTGCCACTTGGAACCAGAACTCCAAGCAGCTCCTAGGGACCCCTGATTTAGGATGAACAATGGCAAACTTTGCAGCAAGCTTTTAAAGTAGATATCCAGGTGATAGAGCACTTCGTGATGGAGCACAGAGCATCTGAGAATACTCACTGTGCTCAAAGCCTGAGGAGAATGTGTAGTGTCATAGCAGACTCCATTTTGCTCTGCCTACCTTCTGAGGGGAATGGACTGAGGCAGCTAGATGTTGATGCAACCCTGACCTCACTAACTGACCCTAGGATAGAAAAGAGCAACAATCTGTAATCTAATTGTGGCATGACTGCTGGGAAGCTGTATTCTAGAGAAATTCTTGCACATGTGTACCAGGCACATAAAACAAAACAAAACAAAACACTTCATCAGAGTACTCTTTGTAACAGGAAATAAATACAGGAAACAAGCCAAATGTCCACCAATAAAGTTTAAAATATTCAATAATGGAATACTCTATACCGTTGAAAATGAATGAATTATAACCCCATGCAACAGCACAGATAAGTTTGAAGAGCAAAATGTACAGCAAAGAAGCAAGCTGCATAATAATACAAACTAAACTGTATCTTACTTGTTTGTATTTGTATACAGTACATGTATTACACAATATACAATGCAAGTAAACAACCAGGAATAAATACAAGTAAATACAAGTAATTAATAAAGAAATGAAGGAAATAATAAACAAAATTCATGATGATGGTTCCTTCTGAGGGAGAATGGAATAAAATGGGAGTCCAAAGAGGACTTAAAAGTTAATCCAAATGCTCTTGTCTTTTCTTAAAACAGATGGTGGATACCCAAGTGATCATTGCATCATTACTCTTTATGTCTCCACATGTTTTATTATTTTGTACTCACTCATATTCAATAATAACAAGAATAAAATATATCCTTAATTTGTAAAACAGAACTATGCTCAATATTAAAATAATGATGTAAGTAAATGTGATCATTATACTTACAATCTCTACTCTAACCATTATTTTTTAATAAATACTTTCTGAAATGTCTTAAAAGAAAAAAAAATGTACGTACTTGAATAGTCAAAATGATACTTTAGTTAAGTGCAAGATTAATAGAATGACCTGACACAGGAAAACACGCATCATTGAAAAATTAGCAGTTAAGCTGTTGTTTTCAAAGGCAGAAAGGAGTTCTAGAACACAATATTCTTTATGATGAATGGGCCTCAAAGTAATACATGAATGAGGACAAGTTGCTAAAACTGGGCTGCCAGAATCTTAAATTCTATTTCTTTTCTTGTTTTCATCTGAGTATGTAGAACATTAATTTCTTTCTATTGTAAGGTGAATAGTTGGCCTCGGTAAATCTAGAACATTGTTCCACTGTGTTTCCAAAAAGGTAATATCTCCAATTTCTATTCACAAGGAAACAGCAATTTTCTTTTTCTGTGTAAAATTATCTTCCCTACCATCTATTGTAATGCCTGGAATGCCCACATATTCATTGCTTATTAAGGCTTATAAAAGCAGCAGGCTAGTGAGTATTCAAAGCCATGGCTAAACACTTTATGTATGTATGTATGTATGTATGTATGTGGGTAGATAGGTATTTTATAATGGACAAATAATGGTCTATCAGTAGGTCAAGAGATGAGCAAGGCTGACAGGAACTCAACATTTTGGAAGCTCATATTTGACAGAATAAACATACAAATACTACCTAATCTACACATTAAACACAGCAGAGGGGAAGGGCTACCACTCATAAAGCCTTGGAAAGTACATACTTAGAGCCTCACAGAGTGGTTTAGCCCCCAGATGAGAAAAATGAGAGGCTGCAAGGAAATTGCAGACTGCCTGGGACTGTCAATGTAAAAATTGCTATGAACAATTGGGCCCTCAGTCCTGTACCACAAGTGAATGTGAAATCCAATTTCACCTTACCCATGTGAAGTGGGGACCCCTAAACCAATAAATTAATACAAGAATGTGTAGAATTCATGTACCCATGGCAGCTCCTGCCCTCCAGCACCAAAGGAGAAATTGCCCTGAGGCAGGGTCTCCACAGCATGGAGCATGTGGGATTCCCATGGAAAGCATCATGAGCTCACAAAAATTACAGAAGTTTCAAGGATATAAAGCTTTATAAAAGACAGTTTGAGATGTAACAAACTGGGCAATTTAAACACTAGGAAATAAGGAACACACTGTTTAAAAAAAGAATATTTAAAATTTTCAAACAAAAAAGTAATGAAATACTAAGGAAGAATATAATATATGGAAAGAAGTCAGATTTTATTTTTTTTAAATAACAAATAGAAATATTAGTCTGAGGCACTTTTTAAAAGACAACTCATTGGACAGGTGAAATAGTAAACCTGACAAGGGTTGGAAGAAAGATCCAAGGAAGTGACCCAAAATGCAGCAAGGAGATAGCAATAAGAAAAAAGCAAATGAAGATATGAAATATGGAAGTTAAAGTCATAGGGCCAAGTAGTGTTGGTAGGACTTTGGGAATATGGCATAAAGGATAGACAGAACTCAACTCCACCATAAAACAACTAAAGAACAGGCAGAAAATGACCAAAGCAGCAGTTCCGGAGTCCAGATGACCAGAAGGACCTCTGCATTATATGAGGAAGAACTGGAGGGAAAATCAAGGAAACTAGGACTGAGAAATTGGGGTAAGTGTACTCAATCACAATCATTCCTACAGTCCCCCTCTGCACAATGACAGTCAGGCAGCCAAGAAGCATCATACCCCTGCTGCAGAGGAGTGGGGGAGGCAATCCTCTCAGACCCGCAGCCTAGCATTCCCATGTGGTTACCCAGGAGCCAGTAGACTCATTTTAGCCATGTACAGAGACCCTGCTGTGGTGCCTAGTGCCCACCCCCATCCCTGAGGCAGGCTGCTACAGGCACCTGGACTTGGGGGAGTCTGGGAAGCCCTCCCCTCAGGAGAAGAGGGGGATGCAGAGCACAGCTGATCTGACAGTTGGCCACAGAGAGACACTCTGGGTCCCACTGCTTTGATTCTTTATACACAGGGGCTCAGGGCACTCACTGTGTACATGAGCAGAGACATGGGGGTGAGGCAGCTGCATTGCAATGTGAGGCACCTTTCCCCATCCCTAATGCAAACTCAAATAAAAACAGAATATTAGATAAATGACAGAAACCAACTTTCAAAGTAACCTTATCCAGATAATCAAATGCCAAGAAACCAACAAAAAAATCACAAACTATACAAAGAAGCAAGAAGATATGGCCAAGCCAAATAATCAAATTAAAAAGCCAGAGGAGACACAGAATTTGGAACAACCAATCAAAGATGTTCAAAAAAATCTCTTAAATACCTTCAGTGAGTTGGCTCAAGAGATAAAGGATATCAAGAAGCCACTAGAAGAGCATAAAGAAGAATTTGAAAAAACAAATAGAAAAATAGCAGATCTTATGGAAATGAAAGTTACTGCAGATCAAATGAAAATATACTAGAGACACATAACAGAAGATTTGATGAGGCAGAAGAAAGTATAAGCAAACTAGAGGACAGAGAAACTGAATTTAAATGTGCAAAATAACAACTGGTGAAAAAGATGGAAAATTTTGAATAGGATCTCAGGGAAATGATGAATAACATGAAGTGAAAAAAAATATAAGAATCATTGTTGTCCCAGAAGGTAAAGAGAAGAGTAAGGGCTAGGAAGAGTTTTTGAGGCAATAATTGGGAAAAACTTCCCAACCCTTATAAAAGAAATAAATATGCATATCAAGCCCAATGAACTTCAAATAGAATATATCCAAACAGACCCACTCCAAGACACATACTAATCAGACTATCAAATGCTGAAGAGAAGAAGAGACTCCTGAGTGCAGCAACAGAAAGTGATTCACCACATACAAAGGAAGCCACATAAGAACTAAATGCTGGCTACTTGTCAGGCACCATGGAAGTCAGAAGACAGTGGTATGATATATTTAAGATTCTGAAAGAGAAAAATTGCTAGCCAAGAATTTTTTATCCACCAAAGTTGTCCTTCTAAAGTGAGGGAGAATTTTAAATTTTCACAGATAAAAAAAAATGCTGAGAGAATTCGTTAAAAAGAGACCTGCCCTGAGAGAAACACCAAAGGGAGTTCTGTTGGCTGATTTAAAAAAAAAAAAAAAAGGCAGAGAGAGAGACTTTGAACAGAGT
Source organism: Choloepus didactylus (assembly GCF_015220235.1). Lineage (NCBI taxonomy): Eukaryota > Metazoa > Chordata > Mammalia > Pilosa > Megalonychidae > Choloepus > Choloepus didactylus. The sequence goes on along the minus strand of NC_051313.1, from coordinate 96,531,444 downwards.
ATAAAAATGATGATTATCAGTAAGGGTAACTAAAAGGAAAAAAGGAGAGAAAAAGACTAGATCTGACAAATAAGAGCCAAGGGATAAAATGGAGGAAGTAAGGACAGCTTTTACAGTAATAACATTGAATGTTAATGGATTAGACTCCCCAAGAAAAAGACACAGATTGGTAGAATGGATTTAAAAACATGATCTATCTATATGCTATTCACAAGAAACTCCTTTTAGACCCAAAGATAACAAATAGGTTGAAAGTGAATGGGTGGAAAAAGATATTCCACACAAGCAACAGCCAAAAAAAAAAAAAAAAAAGAAAAAGCAGGAATAACCATACTAATATCAGATAAAATAGAATTTAAATACAAAGATGTTGTAAGAGACAATGAAGGATACTATATGTTAGTGAAAGTGGTAATCCACAAAGAAGAAATAATAATAATAAATGTTTATGCACTCAGTCAAGGTGCTCCAAAGTATATGAGGGAAACACTGGAAAAACTGAAGGGAACAATAGACTTTTCTACTTTGATAGTAGAAATACACCACTTTCCTCAATAGATATAACAATTAGACAGAAGATCAACAAGGAAATAGTGAACCTACATAATATGATAAGTGAATTAGACCTAACAGACATATGTAGATTGTTGCATCCCAAAACAGCAGGATATATATATTCTTCTCAAGTGCTCATGGAACATTCTCCAGGATAGATCATATTCTGGGGTACAAAACAGGTCTTAATAATTTTAAAAAGAATGAAATTATTCAAAGCACATTTTCTGTTCTCAGTGGAACGAAATTGGAAGTCAATAACCATCAAAGAACCAGAACTTTCACAAACAGATGGAGATTAAACAACACACTCTTAAACAATCAGTTGGTCAAAGAAGAAATTGCAAGAGAAATCAGTAAGTATCTGCCGATGAAGGAAATTGAGAATGCAATGTATCAAAACTTATGGGATGCAGCAAAGGCAGTGCTGAGAGGGAAATTTATAGCTCCAACTGCCTACCTTAAAAAGGAAGAAAGAGCTAAAACCAAAGGCCTAACTGACCAACTGAAGGAACTAGAGAAAGAGCAGCAAACTAACCCTAAAACAACTAGAAGGAAAGAAATAACAAAGGTTAAAGTGTAAATAAATGAATTGAAGATCAAAAAAAACAATAGAGAATAAAACCAAAAGTCTGTTCTTTGAAAAGATCAATATAATTGAATAAGTCAAAAAAGAGAGAAGATGCAAATAAATAAAATCACAAATGAGAAGAGAATCATTACAATGGATTCTGAAGAAATAAAAAATGTCATAAGAGGATACTATGTAAAACTATATGCTAACAAACTAGACAACTCAGATGAAATGGAAAATATCTTAGAAACATATGAACATCCTACACTGACTCAAGAAGAAATGGACATTTTCAACAAATTACAAAAATAAGTAAAGAGATTCAATCAGTCATCAAAAACCTCCCTACAAAGAAAAGCCCAGGGCCATATGGTTCACAGGGGGATTTTTTCAAACATTCCAAGAAGAATTAATACCATTTCTGCTCAAAGTCTTCCAAAAACTTGAAGAAGAGGAAGCACTACTTAACTCGTTCTTTGAAGCTAATATTACTCTAATACCAAAACCTAATAAAGATACTACAAGAAAGGAAAACTGCAGTCCAATCTCCCTAATGAATATAGATAAGCAAAAATTATCACCAAAATATTTGCAAATCAAATCCAACAGCACATCACAAGAACCATACACCACAACCAAGTGGGGTTATTCCATGCATGCAAGGGTAGTTCAACACAAGAAAATCAATTAATGCAATATACTACATCAATGAATCAAAAGGGAAAATTACATGATCATCTCCATTGATGTTGCAAAGGCAGTCAACAAAATTCATCATCCTTTCTTAATGAAAACATTTCAAAAGGTAGGAATTGAAGGAAACTTCCTTGGTATGATTTATGGCAAAATGAAAAACCCACAGGTAACATTGTACTCAATGTGGAGAGACTGAAAGTCTTCCCTTTATGATTAGGAATGAGACAAAGATGCCCACTGTCACTGCTGTTATTCAACATTGTGCTAGAGGTTCTTGCAAGAGCACTTAGGCAAGGAAATAAATAAATAAATAAAAGACATCCAAATTAGAAAGGAAGAAGTAAAACTCTCATTATTTATAGATGGCAAATATTTGGAAAACCCCAAGAAATCTACAATAAAGCTACCTGAGTTAATAAACAAATTCAGCAAAGTGGCAGGAAAGAAGATCAATGTGCAAACATCAGTAGTGTTTCTATACACTAGGAACGAGCTAACCAAGGAGGCAATAAAGAAAAAAAATTCTGTTCACAATAGCAACTACAAGAATCAAGTAATGAGGGATAAGCTTAACCAAGGATGTAAAGGGCCTGTACTCAAAAAACTACAAAATGTTGCTTAAAGAAATCAAAGAAGACCAAAACAAGTGGAAAGACATTCTGTGTTTTATGAATAGGAAGGCTAAATGTTGTTAAGATATCACTTCTACCCAAATTGATCTAGAGATTCAATGCAATACTAATTAAAATTCCAAAAACCTACTTTGCAGAATTGGAAAAGTTAGTTATCAAATTTATTTGGAAAGGAAAGGGGTCTCAAATAACCAAAAATACCCTGGAAAAAGAAGAATGAAGTGGGAGGTCTTGCACTTCCTAATTTTGAAGCATATTATAAAGTCACAGTAGTCAAAACAGCATGGTACTGGCGCAAAGTGACATACTGATCAGTGGAATTGAATGGAGAGTTCAGAAGTAGATCCTCAGCTCTGTGATCATTTGATTTTGACATGGCTCCCAAATCCACTGAACTGGGTCAGAATAGTCTCTTCAGCAAATGGAGCTGGGAAAACTGGATATCCATATCCAAAGGAATGAAAAAGGATCCCTACCTCACACCCTATACAATAATTAACTCAGAGTGGATCAATGACCTAAATATAAGAGTCACTACCATAAAACTCCTAGGAGAAAATATAGGGAAACATCTTCAATACTTAGTGAAAGGAGGTAGCTTCTTAGACCTTACAACCAAAGCACAAGCTGAAAGAAAAAATAGATAAATGGGAAATCCTCAAGACTGAATATTTCTGAGCTTATAAGGACTTTTTCAAAAGGGTGAAAAGGCAGCCAACTCAATGGGAGAGAATGTTTATTAAACCATGTATCTGATAATGATTTGATATCCAGTATATGTAAAGAAACCCTACAACTCAACAATAAAAGGACAAACAATCCAATTTTAAAATGGGCCAAAGATATGAATAGACATTTCTCCAAAGAGGAAATACAAATGACTAAAAAGTACATGAAAAGATGTTCATCTTCATTAGCTGTTAGGGAAATGCAAATGAAAATCACAATGAGATCTCATCTCACACCTATAAGAATGACCACTATTAAACACACAGGAAACTACAAGTGTTGGAGAGGATGTGGAGAAATAGGAACACTTATTCACTGCTGTTGGGAGTATAAAATGGTATAGTCACTGTATTTAGTTCCTCAGAAAACTAAATATTGATTTGCCATATGACACAGCAATTCCACTACTTGGTATATACCCAGAAGATCTGAAAGCAGGGACACGAATAGACATTTGTACACCAGTGTTTATAGTGGCATTGTTCACAGTTGCCAAGAGATGGAAACAATTGAAATGCCCATCAACAAAATGAATGGATAAACAAAATGTGTTAAATACATATGATGGACTATTAGGTAGAAGTAAGAAGAAAGGACATCCTGAAGCATACAACAACATGAATGAATCTTGAGGACATAATGCTAAGTGAAATAAGTCAGACCCAAAATGACAGATATTGTATGATTACACTAATAGGAACTAACTAGAATATGTAAACTCAGAGTACTAAAATGTAAAATACAGGATACCTAGAAATAGCAGAAGTTAGAAAAGAGGATTGGGAACCTAATATGTTCAGAATGTATAATGAGGTTGAACTTAAAATGTTTGGAAATAGATATGGGTTGAGGGTAGCTCGTTATTGGGAATATAAGGAATACTGCTGTATTGCAGGTGAATTTGGTTGAAAGGGGTTGTTTAGAGTCATGTATGTCACAGATTAACACTAAAAATTTGAATAAGTACTTGGATGAACTGGTACAAATGTACAACTCTGGTACAAAGAGTTAATAATAGAGTGGTATGTGGGGGAAAATACCTATTGCAAGCTATAGGTATTAAAAGACTATAGTTAACAGTAATACCTTAAAATTCTTTCATCAACAGTAACTGGTGTACCATACCAATACTAGGAGTCAATAATAAGGAGAGATAAGGGATATGGAGTGTTTGTGGTTTTCTTTTTTTGTTATCTATCTGATAATTTTCTTTTTGGAGTAATAAAAAATGATCTGAAAGTGAGTGTGATGGTGATTGCACAACTAAGTGATGATACTGTAAGATATTGATTGTATAATATGGATAGAATTTATGATAAATGAATACATCTTAATAAAGTCTGCAAAAAAGTCATTAGTGTTTCTACATACTAGTAATAAACAATATGAAGATGAAATCAAGAAAAAATTCCATTTACAATAGGAATTAAAGAATCAAACGTCTAGGAATAAATCTAAGCAAGAATATAAATGACTTGTCCACAGAAAACTATAAAACATTCTAAAATAAATAAAAGAAGATCTAAATAAATAGAACAACATTCTGTGTTCATGAATTTGAAGACTAAATATTGATAATATATCAGTTCTACACAAAGTGATTTACAGATTCAGCGCAATCCCAATAAAAATTCTTTGCATAAATGGAAAAGCCAATCATCAAATTTATATGGAAGGGTAGGGGGCCCTGAATTGCCAAAGCCATCTTGAAAAAGAGTAATGACATTGAAGGACTCACACTTCCTGATTATAAAACTTACTACAAACCGCAGTAATAAAAATAGCATGGTACTAGCACAAGGACAGACATACAGACCAATGGAATTGAATTGAGAGTTCAGAAATCAACCCTCACATTTATGGCCAACTGATTTTTGACAAGGAGGCAAAGACCACTCAATTGAGAAAGAATAGTCTTTTCAGCAAACGGTGCTGGGAAAACTGGATCTGCATTTGCAGAAGAATGAAGGTAAACCCCCATATCATACCATATGTAAAAATCAGCTCACATGGATTGAAGAGCTAAACTTTAGAGCCAGAACTATAAAACTCCTAGGAGAAAACATTGGGAAGCATCTTCAGGACTTTGTGTTAGGCAATGGTTTCTTAGACTTCACACTCAAAGCATGAGCAACAACAGAAAACATAGATAAATGGGACCTCATAAAAATTAAAAATATTTGTGCATCAAAGGACTTCATCATGAAAGTAAACATGCACCCTACACAGTGGGAGAAAATATTTGGAAACCATATATCCCGTAATGGTTTAATTTCCAGAAAATATAAAGAAAACCTACAACTCAACAACAAAAAGACAAACGGCCCAAATAAAAAAATGGGCAAAAGACTTGTACAGACGTTTCTGCAAAGAATTACAAATGACCTAAAAGCATTTTTAGGGAAATGTAAATCAAACCCACAATGAGATACCTTTTCACAACCACTAGAATGGATACTATTGAAAAAAACCTGAAAATTACAAGTGTTGGAGAGGATGTAGAGATATAGGAACACTCATTCATTTTTGGTGGGAATGCAAAATTGTGCAGCTGTGGTGTAACATAGTCTGGCAGTTTCTCAGAAAGTTAAGAATAAAATTACTATATGACCCAGCCATTCCACTTCTAGGCCTGTAACCAAAAGAATTGAAAGCAGGGTCTCCAACAACTATTTGCACACCGATGTTCATAGCAGCATTCTTCAGAATTGCTAAAAGATGTAAGCAACCCAAGTGACCATCAAATGATGAATGGACATGGATAAACAAAATGTGGCATATACATACAATGGAGTATAATTCAGCTGTAAAAAAGAATGAAGTTCTAGTATGCTACAACATGGAAGAAACTTGAAGAGATCAGGTTGAGTGAAACAAGCCAGAAACAAAAGGACAGATATTGTATGATCTCACTGAAATGAAATAATTACAATAAGAAAATTCTTGGAGTCAGAAACTATAATTTAGGTTATCAGGGGCCATGGTGGGGGTAGGGAATGGGAAGTTAATGCTTAAATTTTACAGAGTCTATTTGGGTTGATGGAAGAGTTTTGGTAATGGATAGTGGTGATAGTAGCACAACATTGTGAACTTGTTTAAAACCACTGAATTATATATTTGAATGTGGATAAAGGAGAAATTTTAGGTTGTATATATGTCACTGGAATAAAAAAAATCATGAGACTATACAACACAGACAATGAGCCCTAGTGTAAACCATGGACTTTTATTAATAGTATGATTATAAAAATGTTTTTTCACAAATTTTAACAAATGTACCACACTAATGCATAGGGAACGCTGTATTTTATGCATTATTGTTTTGAAACTTACTTCTTCTCTAATAAAAGAAAAACAAATAGCAAAAAATCTAGGGCCCAAAATCCTTCTAATAGGAGTTCTAGAAAGAGAATAGAAAATGAATTTTTAATCTATTTTTAATTGCTATACAAAGAAATTGATGACTTTTTTCTTTTGGTGTACAATTCTTTGGAGTTTCACAGATGTATGGATTTGGATTCATGTAACCACCTCCACATTCAGGATATAGAAGAGTTCCATCGTCCCAGAAAACTCCCTTTTGCTATCTCTTTATATTTACACCCCCAACTCAGCCATACCCCTTATAACAACTGTTATCTTTCCATCATTATAATCTTGCCTTTTCTAGAATGGCAAATAAATGTAATCATACAGCATGTAACCTTCTGAAATGGCTTCTCTTACTCACCATAATGTCTTTGAGATTCATTCAAATTCTGCATTCATCAATAATTCACTCCTTTATTACTTCTGGATATACCAGAGTTTGTTTATCCATTCACCCACTGAAGGGCATTTGAGGTGTTTCCAGCTTTTATCTATTACAAATAAAAGAGCTATGAACATTATTGTTGTATAGTTTTTGCACGAATATAAGTTTGGTTTTCTCTAGGGTAAATGCCCAGGAGTTGTATGGCTTGGTCATGTAATAACTATATGTTTAGCTTCATAAGAAACTGCTAAATCATTGGAAATGGAGTTTTAAAAAGAAATAATGGCTGAGGTTTTTCCAAGAAATTAAAAGATTGAAGAAGCACACCTTATCAAGAGTAAAGAGAGTTCTCAGCAGGATAAATAAAAAAACAAATGCCTATTTATACTCACAGTACTTAAACTGGAAAATCAAAGAAAAAGAAAAAAAAAAATCCTGAAAGCTATTAGAAAGAAAAGAAAGACTACATTCTAAGAAATGACAATAAATCAGTGGCAACATCTACCAGAAAACAATGAAAATAATTTCCTACAACTACTAATGGAAACTATCTGTTAACCTTGATGTTTGAATTTACTTTCAGCTAAAGAACTATAAAACCACTAAACGATGCAGCAATTCTAAAAAAGTAAAAGGCAATAAACCTAGAAATAAGGAATGTTTGCAAAAAGAAATGAAAAAAAAATCTTTTTTGATACTGATAAATGCTAGGAATGTGCTAAGATAGTAATTTGGGATGAGAAGGAGCAACTTAAAATGGTGTGGTCAGGGAAGGCCTTTCTGCAGAGGTAACATCTGAGCAGAGATCTAAAAATGTGAATAAACCAGCCAGGCAAAAATCTCAGTGAGGAAGTAGGAATGAGCTCAGCATGATGGAGGAATCAAAGTCCAGCACTGGTGTAGGAAGTGGGGGAAATGATTGAAATGGAGGAAGAGTCAGAGCAATAGACAAAGCTAGGTCAGCAGCCATGGCAAGGAATTTGGATTTCCTTCTAAATGCAAATGAAAGCATGACTTATTCTACATTTAAAAAAAATCACACTATGTGGAGTTTGGATTTTCTGCAATATATTGAGGGAAAAGGATATTTGAATGTACACATTTCTGTAAGTTTTTACTACACGTTTTCATACCAATAATCAGAATACTGATATCAATGTGAACAATCTCATTTTTGTTATTATTTTTATGGACACTAAAGAATAGAAAGATTTTACGTGCAATGACTGTAAAGATGATGATGTATATAGTTACAAGCCTCAGAAAACTAAAAAATCATGAAAATGAAGATGTGCTACTTGTTCACACATCCATGTATCCATCCTTTCATTCATTCATTCACCCATTCATTTTTTTCAAAATATATTTATTGGTGCGTAGTATGGATAAGACACTGTGCCTTGAGCTCAGGTAGCCAGGGTAGATGTTTGTGAGGCAGATCAAACATTCGGAACAATCCTCCATGAGATTTTAAGAGTTAAGATGATAATGTCAAAAGGCAAAAATGGGTGTCGAGTTTGCAGATTATAGCATTTTATTCGAGACACTAAAAGTTTTGTTGCAGCAAGGAAGACTGATCACATGTAAAAACAGAAGTAGCTTTGATATTCTAGGGATGGCAAATAACTTTTATAGCCATAAAAAGCAAGTTAGCTTAATTCCTATTGATTGGACAGGGGTTTGTCCATCTTATAAGGGTAGGTCCAGGGAAGGTGGGATTTATTTTATGTTAGAGCAAATGTAATGAAATAGGGGCTTGATTGGCTATCTGGGTCAGCTGTGTTGGTGGGGATATCACATTTCAAAAGACGTCAAAAGGAAATTCAAGGGGGAGCTCATAGAAGTAGGGCACAGTTTTTTTTGGCTCTAAGGGGTCCTCAGGGCTTTCTCTATAAAATTTTGTCAATAGACTCCCTCAAACTCAATTTGTGTTCCAGAAGGAAAGCAGCAACTGTGACTCTACTTAGATTATTTTATTTGGCTGCATCCATGTTTCCACACTACCTTGGGAGTACCACTCTCTGTATATAAAGTAGGCTTCTATTCACCTCCTTGTACTATCGGGCTGTTATTATGTAGGTGCTTCTTTGGAAACATTTGAATTAGTTGTTCTCTCTGATTTTAATACCCTTTCTTTAGATATTCATTCAGGTCTCTATTCAAATGTCCTTCTCAGACAGGTCTTCTCAAACCACCTCCCTTTATATTTATTCTCTGTCTTCCTTACTGTGCTTCATTTTTCTTAATAAAATATCACCTGCTGACATAATATATCATCAGGGAAAGTCTGAGGATCACCATTCTGAGGTTACTACTCAAGCCCTGGAAATGGACTGTGTGGTGACTTGAGGTATGTACACCAGAAAAACATATTAATCTTAATCCATTCCTGTGGGTATGAACCCATTATAAATAGGACATTTTGAACCAGGATGGGTCTTAATCCTATTACTGGAGGACTGATAGAGAAAGCCATGGAGAGAAAAGCCATGGAGAGCAAGGAAGTCAACAGAACCCAGAAGAAAAAGGAGAAGACACCACCATGTGCATCGCCATGCAATGGAAAAGCCAAGGAATGCCAATGATTGTTGGCTAGCCAGAAGATCCTGATCCCAGGAGGAAGCAAGTCTTCTAGCCTCTGAAACCAGGAGCTAGTAATTTCCTGTTGTTCAGCCAACCCATTGTGTGGTATTTGTTTTAGCAGCCAGAAAACTAAAACAGTTTTGGTACCAGAAAGTGGTGTGTTGCTTAGAAGGAAATGATGAATTGTTGTTGAAAACTGGAAGAAAAATGATCCTTGTTAAAAATTGACAGAGAACTTGGCGAAATTATGCTATGAAGTTGTATAGAAGGCAGAACTTGAAAGCAATGAACTTAGATATCTAACTGAGGAGACTTCCAAGCTAGTTTTGGACAGTACATTCTGGTTTCTCCTTGCAGCTTATAATGAAATGAGAGAAGAAAGAGATAAACTGAGGACTAAACTGTTAAGAACAAGGAAACCAGTAATTAATAATTTGAAAAATTCTGAGTCTATTCAGAGACTGTGCTCTGAGACTAGGACCAGAGTGTCTCTAAGAGGGACCACCCTGAGCTTGGTGTGAGTCCCCAGAAGACAGGACTCCACATGAGGGTTTAACTGAATAACCTTTTCCTAATAGGTTATTCCTGAACATGGATCCAGTCAGACATCAGAAGAAGTCAAGATTGGAAATGTAGTTATCCAGGAAAGAGCTGTGTGAAGTACAATTGTCTGATGGTTTGGGTCTGCTTGAATGACACACGAAGCTGACAAGGTTTTTGCAAATTTTGTAATAGCAGAACCACTGCCATCCTGGACTTTTCCTCCATTGTATATTGGAAGCAGATAACTAGTTTTTTAGGTTTCACAGGTTCATCAGATAAAGGAATTTTGCCCTAGAATGAACCAGACCTATAAGTGATTTTGATGAGACTTTGGACATAGCATTATTCTAAAATGGCTTAAGACATTATAAAGGAGATGTTGTGATGGAATGAATGTATTTTGCATGTGAGAAGAAAATGTCTTTTTGAGGTCCAGAGGGAGGATTGTGGTGGCTTGGAGTTATGTACCACAGAAAAACATATTATTAACCTTAATCCATTCCTGTGGGTATGAACCCATTGTAAATAGGACCTTTGGATAAGGTTTCTTCAGTTAAGGTGTGGACCAGCTGAATCAGGATGGGTCTTAATCCTGTTACTGGAGGCCTTATAGAGAAGGACACACAGAGAGAAGCCATACAGAACCCGGAAGAGAAAGGAATAGACATGACCATGTGAATTGCCATGTTATGAAAAGCAAAGGAACTTTCCCAAAGATTGCCAGCCAGCCAGAAGCTACTGACCCAGAGGGGAAGCAAGACTTCTAGCCTCTGAAACTGTGAGCCAACAAATTCCTGCTGTTAAGCCAACCCATTGTTTGGCAATTGGTTTACCAGCTTTATCAGACTGTGTCTGAGTCCATATTAGCTAATTCAACAGCACAGATGAGCTGATCTCTTTTCATTGACATTCACCATCTCCTCAGAATAATATAACAGAATGGAAGATAGGATAAATGGTATTTTAAAAGACATGATTTATTTTGAAATAATTTCAAACTTGCAAAACTAATACAAAATCCATACAGAGAATTCCAACATACCCCCTACCAAGGTACCCAGATCCACCAGAACTTTGAACATTTTGCAACATTTTCCATCATTCTATCTATCTGCCCATCTATCATCTTTCTGCCTTTCTATCATCTATCTGTTTGAATGTCTATCTATCTAAGGATAAATAAATATCGATGGGTTCTGAGGGAAAGAATTAAAAAATAATAAGTCAGCAGTACTAGGGACCCTTGCAAGTTAGTGACTGTCCCAGGACCAAGAAGTCTCAAAGTTAGGGGGTGTGGAGATTAATTGGGGAAAAGCAAATGTATGTACCTCACTATTTTGATTAGCAGTCCTTGTTGGAAAAAAAAAGGCCTTCTATTGCTTTATTTCTTTTTATTTAAGCAGTGGTTCTATTATGGCCAAAAAGAGAGAAGTGGGAAGTTTTCTCATTCTCATTGTATAAATCAGGCTTGTCCACTTATCTCTCTAATAACATCTAAGCTCAGAGTTCTTCTTTATTTTTTATGTCCCTTTTATAATTTAAATCTGGTTGTTTCCTTTTGAAGTAGAATAATGAAGCTGTTCTTCCTGTAGATATGTTGTGGGATAAAATTAATATTTAATGCAAAATAATATTGAGAGAATATTATTGAATGTAAAAATATCTCTTGAAAATGAAACTTAATTCTCATTCTGTTTTATTTGTGTAAAATATTAGATTATTTTCTCTCCCTTTAAAATGAATTACTTTATCTTGAAGAGTTTCATTTTTTCTATGAAAAGTTCTTCAAGTTCTGGCTCTCTTTAGATACTTTATAATGAGACATATTTTCTCATTATAAAGGAAAACATAGTCTTTTTTTTAATTATAAAATATGTAGCAATTTAAGGGCAAAAATATAAAAATGATCCAAAATCTCAGTAAGAAATAACCATTATTTAAAATTTAGTTCATACCATTTATAATTTTATATTTCCATAGATACACATGCATATACTTTTATAAAAACATTTTTCAACATCAGTAAATGTTGAACTACAGCATTTTTTTAAATGGTATGGATGTACTTTGCTTCCAAATTTGTATTATTATAAATAAGTTTCGATAAATGCCCTTGTATCATATAATGTTAATTTCCTAGAGGATTTAAATGATTATTTGATAAATAAGACTTAAGATTTTTAATATCTAAGATTAATGCATAATTTAGGAAGAGAGACTTTCGGCTAAATGAGAGACAGTGTCTAGCAGCTCTAAATATGTATTACAGTTGGATCCTTATATTAGCCATTTCAGTGTTCAGTAATCATGTCAGTGTACCTCACAGCTTGTTAACAGGATTGCTTTTTTCTCTTATCTGTAAAACATGCTTTTGCAAGTCATTATCTTATGATATTTGTCTTGAGATCCTCACAGAAGCTTTGGCAAGCATGTCATGTGTTCTCACAATATACCTGCAAGAAAAACGGGAAATAGGAACCCTATTCCTTGATTTTCATGGCTTAATTTGAAACTGACTAGGTAAAAATTTGACTTTGGGCTTATCATTTTTGATTCACTGATTAAGAAGACTAAGTTACACTGAAAAGACATGACCAATCTATAAGAAAATTCTCAGAAAACTAACACTAGACCTCTCCTATTCCCATCTTGATTGCAATTAAATCGGCTTGCTCCAGGGGAAGGCTCGGTGAAATATTAGGAAAGCCAAGTTCCAGCCTTCAGCACCTTCTGGGCGGCCGTCTACCAATACAGTGACCTGAGCCCTTAAACTCTCAAATCAGAGGACTAGACCATCTGCAGATCCTCTACGGGGCTACACGACTGTCTCAAACTAATCCGTCAGAGTGGGCAAAGTGAAAAGTCCTAGCAGCTGTGGTTTATTTTCAAGGAAATGTGAATTTTAATGGTGGTTTTCTGAAGAAAATGTTATTATGACAACCCAAAGGAAGAGGGTTTTCATCCAAGCAGGAGTGGAGGTCTGTACCTGGCTCATCATATAGAAACCATCTCCTTCACCATAGTTCTCTTGCAGATTTATCTGTATGTCTGGCTGCTTATTATAAAACTTTTCTACTGAGCTATATTTAATCAGCTTTTGACTTTATTGGGAATATCAGCTTCGTGGATTTCTTGAAGCATGATTTTCACAACTCCTTTAGTAAGTTTTCAACCTTTCCTTTTGCTTCCTTTATCTGGTAATTAGTATGTTAACTACACATAGCAGGCTGTGCTGAACAGTTTTTTCTCATTAACCATTTTGAACATGTTATTTAAATAACACGAGTCTGATTTTCTGTGCTTAACCTAAAACTTTATCTCTAAGCCACATATCCTTGCAGCTAGAGGTAGGTATGTTACATAATTCTGGCCAACAAGGAATGAACAACATCTACATAGCATTTCTGGGAAAGTTTTGCTTTCTTGAAAAGAGGCAATACCACTTTTGCCTTACCACTATCTTCTTCCTGAAGTAGATATTTTATAACTATGAGGATTAAAGCTACATGCTACAGGTAGGAGTAGGAGCCTGGGTCTCTGATAGCACCTTGGAACCAGCCCTGATCTATCATCTAGATTTCTTGTTACTTGGAAAAAGCACTTACGTACGTTTGGTTAAACCCTTAGAGTTATTTTTCTGCATCATGAAACTAATCGCAAGTCTATTATATAGACACCTAGTGAATTCAAGTGAGGAGCATGATTTCCCAGACTCTGCACATTCAGACAATACAAGGGAAAATGTTATATTTGCTTAATCAAGAAAACTTAGGTTAAAAAAAAAAAAAAGCCAAGGACTTTTTCGCATTCTCTCTCCCACTCTTCTTCACTAGAGAAGATAAAATTTAGCTAGCTACAAGCACTTTGAAATTTCAAATATATAATTTGTACATTTTGATATCAAGGTCACATTTGATGATACATGGGAAACATTAAATTATAAGCCAATCAGAATTTGAAGTGTTGTGTGAGTCTCTTAGAATGTTGATTGAAAAATAGATGCAGGTGTAATCAGTAATGCATATACATTCAGTCAGGAATCTTGATTTTTGTTCAGTTGTTTAATTGAAATCTCAAAAATTAACACAGTTCTAAATTTCTGTTATGCTAAGGAACTACTTTTTTCTCCATCAAGATTTATTTTAATGATCCTACAGTGTTCTTCTGAGATGGGAATAAAAGGTTATCCTCATGAAATATCCAGTTCTCTGTGCTTTAGCAAGAGAGTATGAGCAAAACAGAAAATTCTACTTGTCTCTGTATCTAAAGTCAGTCATGCTATTCTGGGGACAAAACAAAATGTTTTTATAATGTTTTCCTATTGTAAAAGAGGAAATCCTCTGGCTAGAATATACAAACACGTAAAACCAATGTTGGTGGGAAGCACAAATACTCATGTTTTGGACTACTGGATATTTGATATTTACACCTAATGAAATGAGGGGGATGGAGGATCTCTATTCTTTACCATACCAGAAAAGCTTTCTATTTGGAGAAACTGTTCCCATCACGTTCTCGCCATGATTTTTTTTTTTTTTTTTGGAATAACCAAGCATGGTCCTCTGCCCTCTGATCTCTGGCTTGTGAACATATTAAAATTGGATCATTTAGAATTTTACACTTTTATTTTATGACTAGAACTCAAAGAAAAGAGTGCCATTGTCTTTATGACATGAAGTTGAAATTCTAGAGATGCTTGTGGTAAGGTTTCAGGCCCCCAGGGACAGCAAACTTGAGAAAACTCAATTATCACGGAGAGGAGAGATGGAGAGAGATCTCTTCCCTTTTCATGATTTGGTCTGCCAGTCAATTAATTCTCTACTTTGATTAAATCAAGTTGCTTCCCTAGCCTTTGTAATCAGACATCCTAAGAAACAGAATAGCATGGTTCATCACTTATTTAACAAAACATTTACTTAATGTTTACTATGTTAGTGATACAGTGATAAAATCCAGCCTCTCCAGAACTTATAATTCAGCCAAAGACTAACACATCAAAATAACTCTAATATAATGTGATACATTGTGATATATAATATAATGTGGTAAGTGCATGATAGCTGTCTCAAAAAGCTTTGATATATCAGAAAAAAGGGTAGTTGACAGTAAAGTTAGAGAAGGTTTCAAATAAGCTGTGGTATTAGCGACCCCTCTTAAAGAAGCTGAAGGATGAGTAGAAAAGGGCAGAGGAGCATAATGGGTAGGTAGATACAGATACATGCGTATAGACATGAGGGTGTAGAAGTATATTGTATGTTCTTGCCGTACTTAGAACATGAGTTGTCTCTGTGTTAGAGGGGGAGTTGAGATGAAGCTCTAAATGTAGATTAGGGTTGGATGTTCTATAGGACCAGATATTCTATGTTATAGAAATATAACCATTGAAGGATCCAGGTTAAACAATGGAAATGCCACTGTATTTTTGAAGAAAAATTCTGGGAGCCTGACAATTTAGAAAAAAAAAAAGTAGATTAATGAATGGATTTTTAAATAGAGAAGCTAGCGATAGATTTTCCTGTTAGGAATCTCATATAATGGTGCTTGTTAAAGATAAAGGGATCCCATAAAGATGGTAGTCATGGCAATAGGAAGATAGTATTCTAAATGTGAAATCAACACTGGAGAGTCTATGCAATATTAGGAGTTGGAAAAAGAGGAGCCCAGAATTACTTTTAGCATCCTGCTTTATCAAAAGCTGGAAGAATGTTGATATTTGGTGAGTTCCTTATGGAATATGGACAAATAATAAGTATATGGGAAGGGGTAATTAATTCAAGCTTGAACATATTGAATTGATGTAGTAATGGAAACTCGAAGAAAATATGTCTACAGGGCAGTTGGAAGCTACGGGACTGGATATTATAAGGGAGGTTATAGCTAGAGATAGTGAGTTGGGGATTCATTAGGGTGTAAGTAGTGTAAGTGATGATGGAATGGTTAGTCATGTGGTTTCCAAGAGATAATGTCTAAGATGAGACCATGGATTCTAGAGAATATCAAAGTTTATGGGACTTGAAAAAAATGAAGTGAATGTGATTGGAAAAGAAAGGTTGGCTTTTCAGGAGAGTGATGGTTTAAATCCACACTCTTGACCCCTTTTCCTTGCCAGCTCCTTGCTTAGCATCTCAACAATTTAGGATCAACACACAACTAATGAAAGCCTACAGTATTAAACAGAATGTCCTGATAGTCAGGGAAAGAAATAATGCAAATAACCTGATAGAACAATGGATAGGCAATCTGCAGAAAATAATATCAAAATTGCCAAATCTTATAGAAAAATGCTCAATAGTACAAGTTATCAGGGAAATTAAAATTTAAAAACTGAAATACTGTTTTTCATCCATCACATTGGAAAATGTTTTAAAATGTTGGTAGGTTCTGTTGAGGGTGTGGAGAATGGGGATGTTGATACATCGCTATAGAAGAGACAATTGCTGTTAGTCTTTGGTAAGTTATCTGACAATATCTAATATAATTTATATACACAAATACTTTAATCCAACTATCCTACTCTGGGAATCAGTCTTTCACTAGGACATATGTGAATAGTTTTGCAGCATTGTTTGTTGGGGTTGGAGGTGAAACAATCAGTACATCAATCAAAATCCATATTTATCGATCAGAGGTATGGTAGAAACCATGTACATGGTAACGGCATGGGTGAAGAAAAACATGCATAATTGTATTTTAATAATTCCGGTTTTGGAAGACAAAAGAGAAAAATAATTAGAAAAATATGCATGTATCTCTGTGCTTGTTTAGTTTTATCAGAACATAAAGAATGCTCTTAAAGTCTGCATAATACACTGCTAATGTTAATTGCTTTGGGAAATGTTAGGGTTTCATCTGTGGGAGGTAGAAATTGCTAGTCTTTTTTAGTGCTCTTGTTACACCTCTTAGTTGCCTGCCAGTTGCAGTAAATGTATTTGCTTTAGTTGTGTGAGTGAAAAATTCAATGTAATGTAAAAAAGGAAAGAAAGGGAATGAAGAGAGACTAAGGAATAGATCCTGGAGAAAAGAGAGAGAAGATTTGTAAGGAAGGAAAAGAAAACAGTATAGTGCTAAAAGAGAAAGAAATCTGAATGAAAGAAAAAACAAAACAGAAAAGCCAGGCCCATCAACAATCAGAGGGCAGCAGGAGGGAGTTGGGAACAATCATCAGACTGCAGGGAGTTTGGAAATGAGTGAAAGGTGAGGAGACAGTGCTGGAATAGACATATGTGATAGAGAAAGGCATATTTACTAGTTTAATTCCTACATGTTTTATTATTTCATATTATTGGAAAGGTATATTTGAAATGTTTGGTTTCTAATTGTTGGTTGCGCCTATCTAAAAAAAAAACTTAGATTTTTGAATATATATACCTTGTATTCAATGACATTACTAAACTCACAGTTAATTCTACTAGTTTATTTGAGTTCTTTTGATTTACAATCATACCATCTGCAAGCAATTCCAACCTCATTTATTCCTTTCCATTCCTTATACTTTTAATTGCCTTAATTGCATTAAACAAGATCTATCAGTATAAAAGTGATTATAGCAGACATCTCATTTGATTTCAGTATTTCTCCATTAAGTTTAAACTGTAAGAATTTTTTTTTGCTCATTTTTTTGTTTATTGTTATAGAGGCCCTTCATAACATTTATAGAAATTCTTATCTGTGCTGAGTTTGATAGGCATTTTAACATGAACTTGTGTTGAATTTTTTTTTTTTTAAATTTTGTGTGTTAGTTGTAGATTCACATGTAGTTGTAAGACATATGACAGACAGATTTTACCATTCACCCCATTTCCCACACTGGTAACATCTTGCATAACTGTAGTAAAATATTACAACCAGGAAATTGATTTTGGCACAATCCAAAATGCCCATTCAAATTCCACCAGTTTTACATGCACTCATGCATGTTTGTGTGTGTGCCTTTAGTTCTATGCAGCTTTATCATGTGTATATTTGTGTGACCACCACCACATTCAAAATACAGAAGAATGCCATCACCATAAGGCATTTTGTAGCCACAGCCAGCTCCCTCTCTGTCTCCTTCCCTGGCAACCACCAATCTTTCCTCTCTCTATATAATTTTACATTTCAAGAATGCTATATAAATGAAATCACACAGTATATAACCTTTTTGGGTTGACATTTCATTAAGCATAATTCCACTGAGATTCATCCAAGTTGTTGAGTGTATCAATTTGTGTAACTGTTCACCCACTGAAGTGCATTTGTGTTGTTTCCAGTTTGGGACTATTATGAATAAGTCTAACATGAACATTTATGTAGAGGATTTTGTGAAAACAGAATTTTTGTTTCTCTGGGATAAATGCCCTGGAGTGAAATTACTGGATCATATGTAAACACATATTTGGTCTTTAAAGAAACTTCCAAACTGTTTTCCAGAGTGACTATAATTTTTCATTCTCACCAACAGTATACATATGATCTTGTTTCTCCATATCCTTGTTGGCATTTGGTGCTATCACTGTTTTTTTTTTTTTTTTTTTTTTATTTTAGCCATTCTGATAGATGTATAGTGTTACCACACTGTGGTTTTAATTTGCATTTCCCTAATGACTAATGGGATTGAACATCTTTTCGTCTATTTTTTTTTGCCATCTATACATGCTCCTCAATAAACTGTTATGCCTTTTGTCCATCACTGTTGAATTTTAACAGTTCTTATATATATTAGGTACAAGTCCTTTGTCAAAATATGTGGTTTGTAAGTATGTTCACCCAATCTTTTAATCTACTTAATAGCATCATCACAAGGCGAAATAGTTTAATTTTGATGAGGCTCAACCTATCAATTTTTCCTTTTATGGATTGTGCTTTTGGTGTCAAGCATTTTATCAATTATTTTTATGCATTAATTCAGATGATTACATGATTTTTTTCTTTTTTATTTAATGCAGTGAATTAAATTAAACAATTTTAAGACATTAAACAGTCTTGCATTATTGGAATAAGTACAATTTATATATCACTGGATTTGTTTTTGCTATTTTATTTAGAAGGCATGCATCTATGTTTATGACAGAGATTAGCCTACAGTACTCCTTTCTTTCAAAGTCCTAATAAGATTTTTTTGGTATTAAGGTTGTGCTGGCTTCATAAAATCAGGTGGGAAGTGTTTAGTCTTTATTTGTACTCTGAAAGATTTTATGGAAGATAGTTGTTGCCTCTTACTTAATGTTTGGAAGAAATGGCAAAGCAAAATTATCTAGACCTGGAGTTTTCTGTGTGGGAACTTTCTTAATTATATATGCATGTCATATCTGTTTCTCCTTCTGTCACTTTTGGATATCTAGTATCAATTTAGGTAAGAGAGACATATACCTTTTAAAAAAGAATTTATTTTGCATGATTTTTTATTAGGATATTTTCCATGTTGTTTTAATATCTTTTTTTCTATTTTTTAAAACTTCTGTAGGATATATAGCAATATCCCCTTATCTTAGTTTGCCATACTGCTGTGACAAATACCATTCACATTGGTTTAAACAACAAGAATTTATTCATTCATAGTTTTGAAGGTAGAAGAAGTCCAAACTCAAGATATCAGCAAGGCTTGCTTTCTACTCAAAATCTGGAGCATTCTGGTGCTGGCTGCCAGTGATCCTTGGGGTTCCTTGGATTCCTTCTCTCCCTCCTGTCATACAGTGGTGCTTCTCCTTTCTCTTCTGGGTTCCTGCTGACTTCTGGGTCTTCCCTGTGGATTTCTCTTTATAGGGGCTCCAGTAATCGCTATTAACACCCACCCTCATTCAGTTGAGCCAAACCTTAACTAAAAATATCTTCAAGAGGTCCTTTTACAATGGGTTCACATCTCCAGTACCACAGACTAAATATTAAGAACACCCCACCCGACGAGGACCGCAAGGAGTTGCATCTCGGTATGCGGTGCTCCAACCCCAACATGACTGTCTTCTGGCTCAGTGTCCCCTTCGGTCCACACGCTGTGGACGTCACACATTCAGAGTTTTTCTGCCTGGTGAGACTCTGGAGAAGAGATTTGTTCGTGAGGGTCCCAGAGGTGTGCAGGGCCCACCTGGCCCCACTGGAAAGCCTGAAAGAAGGAAGGAAATGTGCTGCATTGGTATGCCCAGCAGCCTGATCTCATGGAGTCATGAACTCACTGTCCTCCAGGAGGTCATGGATCCTCAACCACTTTTTCCTCCAGTATTGTCTCACCTGTCAAATCATATCATCTTCGGAGGAGGGGCAAGATGGCAGCATAGAGAGGAGTGGAAGCTAAGTAGTCCCCCTGGAACAACTACAAAAAACCAGAAACAACTAGTAAATAATCCAGAATAACTGCGGGGGGACAAACGAGACCATCCACTCATCATACACCAACCTGAATTGGGAGGAATGCCCGAGAACACAGCATAAAATCTGTAAGTAAAACCTGCGGAACCAAGTCGTGAGACCCCCTCCCCCATAGCCCGAGCTGCAAAGCCTTGTGGTGCCAGAGAGAAGCTCTCTCCCAGCAAGTGAATACAGCTCAGCTGAGCTCCAACTGGGGTTTTAAGTAGCGAGTGTGAACTGCTCACTACAGATACGCGTCCCCAAAAAACAGACAGAGGCTTTGGGTGACGACTGACCTGGGAGAGCCAGAGGGTCGCCTTGGACTGCGTCTGAAGGGGACTATCTGTTTCTTTTTCGGCTCAGTGGAGAAAGCCCCAGTCATTTTCAGTTTCCAGGGCTGTGACTCCGGAAAGGGTGGAGACAGCACAAGCAGGAGCGAGACCATTGAAATGCTAATGACCTCCACCTGGGGGCTCTGTCTTCTCTAGGAGGAAAGGGGTGGGGCCCTTTCCATTCAGAACCAGACCCCAGAGCCTGGGGGAACACGGCCATACCTCCTCACACCAGTCAAGAATTATAGGCTAACAGGCGTCACCTGCTGGGCAGAAAAGCACAGTGACCTGAGGCATCAAAGGGTGGAGCAATTTTCTAAGACACACCCGCAGGGAAATCAGACACTGAATATTTCTTCCCTCTGGGACCTGAGCCTGTTCTGGTCTGGGAAAACCTGATTTGGATAACCAAAGAAACCATGCCTAGACAACAGAAAATTACAACCTACACTAAGAAAAACAAAGTTATGGCCCAGTCAAAGGAACAAACGTACACTTCAACTGAGATACAGGAATTTAAACAACTAATGCTAAATCAAATCAAAAAGTTTAGAGAAGATATTGCAAAAGAGATAGAGGCTGTAAAGGAAGCACTGGACATGTATACGGCAGAAATAAAAAGTTCAAAAAAACTAGTAGAATCTATGGAAATCAAAGGCACAACACAAGAGATGAAAGACACAATGGAAACATACAACAGCAGATCTCAAGAGGCAGAAGAAAACACTCAGGAACTGGAGAACAAAACACCTGAAAGCCTACACGCAAAGGAGCAGATGGAGAAAAGAATGAAAAAATATGAGCAGCGTCTCCGGAAACTCAAGGATGAAACAAAGTACAATAATGTACATATCATTGGTGTCCCAGAAGGAGAAGAGAAGGGAAAGGGGGCAGAAGCAATAATAGAGGAAATAATTAATGAAAATTTCCCATCTTTTATGAAAAACATAAAATTACAGATCCAAGAAGCGCAGCGTACTCCAAACAGAAGAGATATGAATAGACCTACGCCAAGACACTTAATAATCAGATTATCAAATGTCAAAGACAAAGAGAGAATCCTGAAAGCAGCAAGAGAAAAGCAATCCATTACATACAAAGGAAGCTTAATAAGACTATGTGCAGATTTCTCAGCAGAAACCGTGGAGGCAAGAAGGAAGTGGTATGATATATTTAAGATACTGAAAGATAAAAACCACCAACCAAGAATCCTGTATCCAGCAAAGCTGTCCTTCGAAGATGAGGGAGAGCTCAAAATATTTTCTGACAAACAGACAATGAGAGACTTTGTGAACAAGACACCTGCCCTACAGGAAATACTAAAGGGAGCACTACAGGGTGATAGAAGACAGGAGTGCGTGGTTTGGAACACAATTTTGGGAGATGGTAGCACAACAATGTAAGTACACTGCACAAAGGTAACTATGAATACGGTTGAGAGAGGAAGGTGGGGAGCATGTGAGACACCAGAAGAAAGGAGGAAAGATAAAGACTGGGACTGTGTAACTTGGTGAAATCTAGAGTATTCAACAATTGTGATAAAATGTACAAATATGTTCTTTTACGAGGGAGAACAAGCAAATGTCAACCTTGCAAGGTGTTAAAAATGGGGAGGCATTGGGGGAGGGATGCAATCAGCATAAACTAGAGACTGTAACTAATAGAAGCATTGTATTATGCTTCCTTTAATGTAACAAAGGTGATATACCAAGGTGAATGCAGATAAGAGGGGGGGATAGGGGAGGCATGTTAGACACTTGACATTGGTGGTATTGTCTGATTCTTTATTCTACTTTGATTTAAGGTTATTTTTCCTTTTGCTGCTTCCTAGCTGCCATTTTTTTTTTGTTTCCTGTTTCTTTTGCCTCTCTACCTTCTTTGACTCTCCCTTCTGCCTTGTGGAAGAAATGTAGATGCTCTTGCTTAGTATGAGCAGAATGTTCAATCAGGATGAACTTAAATGTTTGGAAATGAACAGGGGTGTTAGTAGCAAGATGTGAGAATAACTAACAGTGCCGAATGGTGTGTGAATGAGGTGGAAAGGGGAAGCTCAGAGTCATATATGTCACCAGAAGGAAAATTGGAGGTCAAAAGATGGGAATGTATAAAACTGAATCCTGTGGTGGGCAATGTCCATGATCAACTGTACAAATACTAGAAATCATTTCCATGAACCAGAACAAATGTATGACAATACAATTTGAGGTTAATAATAGAGGGGCATATAGGGAAGAACTATATACCTATTACAAACTATATACTACAGTTAGTAGTATTTCAACATTTTTTCATAAACAGTAACAAATGTACTTTATCAATACTATGAGTCAACAATTGAGGGGGGTTGGTTAGGGATAGGGGAAGATTAGAGTTTCCTTTTATTTTTATTTTATTTTTTTTTTTTCATCTTTCACTTTATTTCTTGTCTGGAGTAATGAAAAGTTTCTGAAAATTGAACAAAAATTAAGTGTGATGGATGCAGAGCTGTATGAGGGTACCCAGGGGCAAGTGATTGTACACTTTGGATCTTTGGATAATTGTATGGTATCTGAACAATCTCAATAAAAATGGAAATTAAAAAAAAAAAAAAAAAAGAACACCCCACCCCTCTCCGGGGTGCATAACTCAATCTACCACACCCAACATCATTCCTCATATTTGTAATTTTAGTTTTCTCTTCTTGTTAAAGGGCCAACTTCAGGCTTTAGTCATCCTCTCTAGTGTTTCTTTAATTTCTACTTTATTAAGTTGTTCTCTTGTCTTTATGATTTCCTTCCTTATATTTTTTTTGGGCTTAACTCATTGTGCTGTTTCTTACATGTTCAGAGATATCAGGTAATTGATGTTTAACCTTTGTTCTTTTTCATTATGTACATTTGACACTATAAAGTTTCCGATAAACATTGTTTTAACTGCATCCTGCAAATCTTATGTTGTATTTTTCATTATTGTTCATATTTAAATAGTTTCCAAATTTTATTTTCATTTCTTCTATTATCTATATGTTGTTTAGAAGTGTTCTCATTTCCTGGCTTGTAAAGCAAATACCATGCAATGGGTTGGCTTAAGCAATGAAAATTTATTGGCTCATGGTTTTGAGGCTAGAAGTCCAAAATCAAGGTGTCATCAAGGTGATGCTTTCTCCCAGAAGATTGTGTCATTCTGGGGCTGGCTGCTGGTTATCCTTGGTCCTTGGCTTTTCTGTCATATGGCAGCACATGTGGTGGCCTCTTCTAGCTTCTGTATTCTTTTCTCGGTTCTTTTGACTTTCAGCTTCTGGCTGTTCCCTCTGTGTCTTTCCCACTGTGGTATTCTCTGTAAATTCTTCAGCATTAGGATTAAGACACATCTTGTTTCAGCTGGGCCATACCTTAACTGAATATTTATAATGGGCTTACACCAACAGTAGTGGATTATGTTTAAGACCATGTTTTTCTGAGATACATAGCTCCAAACCATCATAAGAAGGAATTTGCTCAATTTCCAAAAATTGAGTTTTGTCCAGTCATCTGTTACTGATTTCTAGCTTAATTCTACTGTCATCAGAAAGCATTCTTTATGACCTCAGTTCTTTGAAATTGATTTAAAACTTGTTTTATAATCAGGTATATGGGCAATATTTATATAATTAGGTCATGTTTGCTATTTGTGTTGTTCTGATCTTCTATATAAGCCAGATTACTGAGAGTTCTTTTAAAAACTATCATTATGATTATATATTTGTACATTTTTCTTTTCAGTTTTGTCAATTTTTCTTCATGTATTTTGTAGTTATATTATCAAGTGCATATGAATTTAGATTACAGTTATCCCTTCCACAGTAGGACTTTCCCCATTGTGGTTTTGATATATCACAGGTTGGCACAGAAATTAAATGGGAATTTTGGGGAGAGTTTTGCAGAAGCTCCAGATGACACGTGAAGGCCAGCAGATGACACAGAAAAAGTTTAGAAACATAGAAATGCATAAAATATATTTTTAATATTATATACAATCAGCATATTTTATCTTTTAATACCATAAATATACACCAACAACTGCAAAGCATTTGCATAAACCATGAGCTCCTCATCTCTCTCATGTAGAAAGTGCAACATTCTTTTGGGTGCAGAATTGTTATAAAAAAGGTATTCCAGTAGGCTGGCATCATACAAGAAAAGGTTAAGTCCTTATATGATTCCCTAAAGGAAAATGAAGGTGAAGGGTCTACTCCTACAGATTTTCAGGCTAGCAAAGACTGGTTTGAAAATTTTTAAAAAAGGTTTAGCCTACACAATGTAAATTAATGGGAGGGCAGTGTTTACCAATTAAGAGGCAGTTAGAGAATTTCCTGAAATCCTGAAGAAACTGGTTGAAGAGAAAGGCTGCAAACCGGAACAGATATTCAATGCTGATGAAACTGTCCTATACTGGAAAAAAAAAGTTCCTCAGAGGACATACATTAGCCAAGAAGAGAAGCAAGCCCCAGGTTTTAAAGCCACAAGGGATAGAGTAATCCTGCTCTCTTGTGCTAATGTTGTAGGGTTCATAATAAAGTCAGCCCTGATATATAAAGCTGCTAACCCTCGAGCTTTGAAAGGAAAGGAGGCTCCCCCTCCCTCACACAGAGGTCCTCCAGCTCTCCAAGGTCAGTTGTCAACAGAAGCCTCTGTCTGCTTGTTGGAGATTTGTAGCTTGTATTGAGCAGTCGACGTTTGCTAATTAAAACCCCAGTTGGAGTTCAGCTGAGCTATATTCGCTTGCTCAGGAGTGCTGCTCTCTAGCACAGCAAGGCTTAGCAGTTTGGGAGAGTGCAGCTCTCTAGCTCTGTGAGGCTTTGCAGTTTGGGCCATGGGGGAGGTAGGCTCCCAGCTTGGCTCCACAGTATTTACTTAACAGGTTTTATGCTGCGATCTTGGGCATTCCTCCCAATTCAGGTTGGTATATGATGAGTGGATGGTCATGTTTGTTCCCCCGCAGTTATTCCAGATTATTTACTAGTTGTTCCTGGTTGTTTATTAGTTGTTCCAGGGGGACTGACTAGCTTCCACTCCTCTCTATGCCGCCATCTTCTTCCCCACAACTGTTTTTAAAGTAAGTATTTGTTTACCTTCAAATTTTACCTTCCTTTTTTTAAAAAATCTTTTTAAATCTTGGAACATTTCTCTTCTGTCTGAATTGTTCTTCTATTGGTGTATATCTTAACACAAAGGCTGTTTTTATTCTATTGATTTTTTTGAAAGCCTGGCCATTTTTGTTGAATACTTTACATTTTGTCTCAGTATGGTAGAGGTAATTTAAGGCTCTGTATGATTTTATTTTCTTCCAGGATTTACTCTTGCTTCTGACTGGGAAGATTATATAACTTCAAATCTGGGGATTTAGGAGACTTGAATTTGGCTTCAATCTTTGTGAAGGCTAATCTGTTTCCTGTTTGCCCTTATTCTGGAGCATAGCCCAGAAGGCTTGGGGTGTTTTCAAGGGTACTTTCTTCTAGATGGACCCTAAATCCAAATATTTTTCCCCAAACTATAGAACCAATATAAAAACTTTGCTCAACTTCTCACCTTCTCAAACATTGCTGTAGAGTTGGCAAATGTCTCAAAGTCTCACATCACTTGAAATCTTGCACCAGCAAGTCCCAAATGCCTTTGTAACTTTCTGATTCCTTCAAATATGTTATTATTGTTGCTACTGTTTTTATTATTATTCAACCCTTTTGTAGATCTCAGAAAAAGTTTATTTTAAAAGTTACATTGAATTCATTGAGTTGTAGTTTGAATAAAAGAAGGTAATGCATGTAAAATTCTTAGTAAAACCTGACCCACAGTAGTTACCAAGTAATTGGTAGCTTTTTTCAAAATTATTCTTTTAAGGACTTTGAATGATAAGGGAAGGTGAGGGAGAATAACTGTTTACTGGGGAGGGTAAGGGTAGCATGGGATTCAGTGGAGAGTAGTTTGAGGTTTGGTGATACATGAGTAAGTTTATACCTTAAAGGAAAACAAATTAATAGAATTAGAAACTGAAATTACAGGGAGACAGAAGAGAAATATCTCAAAGTCCTGAAGCACAGGGATGAAATTATTAAAAAATTAACACCTGTTATGTCTTGAGGATTCATCTTTAAAGTAGAGGCTGGCCATAAACAACCTTTGTATCTGGGTAAAACTGACTGAATATCATCCCTGAAGGAATTAGAAAGAGTTCTGATAAAGACTGGAGACGAAGAGTTTAGATTTGTAAATGGATAGTTGTACTTATTTTATTGAAATCATGAGGAAATGTGCTTAACCACACAGACACACACACACACACACACACACACACACACACACACACACACAGAGAAATTCAATTTTAATTTTAATTAATGTCTTGGCCACTAACTTACTTGGACAATAAATGCAGTCTCTATTCATTCCTCTGCCAAATAAGGAAATAGAGTATGGTGCTTGGGAGTTTAAATTTTGGAAATACCAAGACCTGGGATTGAAACAGGTACATTTTATAACCTCTCTGAACCTCAGTTTCTTCATTGTTAAAATAGGGATAAAAGTGGCATTCTTTAAAGTCTGCATTCTAAAACTGTTGTGAGAATTTCCCTTGTTCTAGTACATAGTTTCCTGAACCAGTCTACGTCATTTGTTTTCTTCTAATTCTTTTCTCATGTTGTCTTTTCTCACTGAAGCCACATTCTCATATCCTCTATCTCTCACGTGATTTTCTCCCTGTTTCAGGCTTAGAATCTTTGCTGAAATTCACAAAGAATTTCTTTCCCCTCACACATGATTCCTAGGACACTCATATCTTTGAGTTCCTTTGGTGGTTGTTCCCCTCTCCAAGCCAGTTTGGCCTGATATCTGAGTTGAGTTCAAATAACCAGTACCCCTTTATTTATTTATCCCCATGGGCCTTATCTTTTGAAATATTTTATTTTTAAATTATATTTCTTGACTTGTAATTAATTCACGTATTAATAAAACACAAATAATTAACAATTGGAGTTTGAGATTACCGTGAGACAACCAGCATATGAACACTCCAGTGATATAATCCCAATCAAAAGCAAAGAAACTAGATGCTTGGTTAACCAGTGGAGCTCATGGTAGAGGTAGATAACTGATTTTCCTCAGGTTTGGGAGTCCCCAGGGGTAAATATATGGTCTTTACGTGTAGAACAATTCACTTCCTCATCTCAAAATTTATCAATGGCTTGCCTTCCCACCACACTTAGAATAAAATTCAAACTCTTTATCTTAGCCCTAAAAGCAATCTCTACATAGTCTAGCTTCTTTCCACCTTACTGCTCTCCCCTTACTCAGCTTCAAGTACCTTGACCTTGTTGTCTTCTACCTCCCTTATCCTCATCTTGAACATGACTTTTGGTGGACACAATTCCACCCATAAAAACTTGTATTAGTTTACTTTTGCTTCCTCAATTCAATGGTTAATTAAACATTTTAATAGCTGTTGAAAGGGAAGCACATGACTTTCTTTCCTCTTTCTCCCAGGTTTTTTTTCTGGTTGGGCCCTTCAGTAATTTTCACTGCTCTCCTTATAAAGAGTTTCAGCAGATACCTATATTTGACATGTTATACTTTTAGTCACATGGTTATGATATTTGTTCTTCAGAACAACCTGACTTTCTCTTTGCTAAACTCTATTTCTTCCATTCATCTTATTGTTCTGGCCTCTATGAAGGTAATTTAATTTGTAAGGCAATTTGACAGGCTCAATACTCATTCTTTTAACAAATCCAACACATTTATATAATTGAGCAAAGTTTTATATTAAGCAAAGCTTTACACTTAGAGGCAACCATTTATCTAGTCCCCATAGCAAAAACTTTGTGATAGCAAATACTTTCAAGTTATTTTAATAATTAGTAAGTTTTATAGAAATATGACACTTTTTATAGCCTATCAATCTAATAAAAATTAACTGTTACTAGTTAGCATAGTGGAACAATTTGAATAATACATTACGTATAGTGAAGATAAATTAGGTGTATGGAGTCTTTCTTCAAATACCTTAATATATGGAAGGGAAAATATATAACCACACTGATAATTATGATAAAAGATAGAAAAAAAATAGTTACCTAATGAGAATTTTTCACAAAGTACTGTGTGAATTGAGTTGAAGAAGCAATTATTTCTGGATAGTTGTAGAAAGTTTCAGTGAAGGGTGGTGTTTGAGGAAGTTCTTGAAGGAGAAATTGGTTTTGGACATGAGAACATGACCTAGGAGAAAGAAGGACACCCCAATATGAGGGAGCATCACAAGCAAACCCATCAAGGCTCAAACTTGGTATACATGCAAGGCACAGCAAAAAGTCTTTTGGATTTTAGCCTTTAAGTGAGAGGCTATGTAAATGCATTTGGAAAAGTTTGTTAGTATATATTATAGCATGTTAGGAGCAAAGTTTGGATTTCAGAAGCAAAGGAAAATTGCTGCACTTGAGAAAGATTGATCAAACAGTAATGTGTAGTAAGGTGGCTTGTATGTGGGAAAGACTAGAGGGAAGGTGATCAGATAGGAGTGTATCCTAATAAGCAAGACAAGAGAGTTTGAACCAATGTTGTATCAGCAGCAATGGAAAATAAAGGAAATAGAGTAAACAAGTCTTAGAAACAGACAGCATGTGGAGGATGAGCTGAAGGAAAGGACTCAAACATGCCTGGGGATAGAAGATTGGGTATTGGAGTGTTAGCAGACTTAAGGAGGGGCCAGATTGTAAAGAAGAGTTAAGAGTTTCTTTTGACATACTGGGTTTGGAGCATCAGGCATCGGTGTGTAGATATTCAACAGGTGGTAAGTTTACAGGTCCTGTAACATAAATTAAAGATGTGTATCTTAGAGTCTTCTGCAGTGAAGCAAGTGCTGAATTATTTAGGTTAAAAGAGATTGTCTAGGAAAAAATGTGGAGAAGAAAAGCTAGCAACCGTCTCCAAGGAACAGTTACATGTATGAAGCAATTGAGGACAAGAAATTGTCAGATCCTTTAGGATAGAATAAGAAATAGAGTCTCTGTTGTCAGGGAGACAGAGTTTAGGGACTAAGTAGCTGATCAGTAATGGAAAATGCTCAGAATTGTTGAGGAAGAGGGAGACTGAGATATAGCCATTAATTTTGCTATCAAATCATCATCTGAATTTTCCCTATAAGATAAGCAGGAAACTTTGCCTAATGGGAAGTGTGTGGAGTCATGGTGAGCATTTAAAAAAAAAAATGGCAGATCATCTTGTTGAGTTTCTTATTCAACCTGGTGAAGTGAAGGGGAGAATTCAGATACAAGGTAAGCAAGAACTGAAACCAGGGATGCCAGATGAATAGAGTTCAGACAAAGCCAGGAGATTAGCCTGTAGACACTGAGGTCGACTTTAAGTGGAACTTGTAGTCATCAGCTTGGGCAAGGAGGAAATCCATATGGGCATGGTCCTTACCTGGATGAAGGTGAATAATCCTATTGTGGTTATGGAGTACCACCATTTTTATCAAATACATATTTTGACTTGTGATCTGAGTTTCAGCCTAGGTTTTGTCCATGATTAGGCACATGACTGCGGAATCTGGAGAATTGGGGATGCAGGTGGCCCAACAGAAGTGTGTTTGAATGAGGGCTTAACCACTTTCTGAGAGAGAACCCAAGCAGTGTTAACTGCAGGAGTTTAGACGTAAACAAGTGTGCTTGGAGAACTATTGGGCTGACAAGATGCTCTGCAACACTGAGGAGCCTGCTGGGATAGAAACCATTCCAAGGGAAATAGAGGCCATTTATGATTAACAGACCTGATACAAACTTTAGTGGTCAGGAGCAAGTAGTGAATGAAAGCACAAGATCATAACTAAAAGAGCTATTTCACTAAAAACTCCCTAAAGTGTTGATGATCAATAAGTACTTCAGCATAGTGTTTCCAGAGTGAAGGGAAGAATTTTCCCCTCACCTCCTATATTTGCAATGTGGGCAGTATGTCAGTCAGTGGTGGTATCCTGTGGAGGTTTAACTGAGAAGTAGGAGACTATGGAGTGTTGTGAGCCAGTGCCCAAAAGAGCAAGTCCTATAGTAGCAGCAGTGGCTTAGTGGAGTACAAGTGAAACATACGAAAACCTGCCCCCATTTCAAAATAATTTGTGTGTGTGTGTGTGTGTGTGTGTGTGTGTGTATGCACACACAAACACATTTGCTGATTTGTGTTTATGTGGGCCTGTTACAAATAGATATAGGTCCTGTTTTGTGTAATAGAATCAATGCAACAGTGAGATTTGAGTTATTTTCATTAAGGCACCCTTGTTTGCCCCACAGGACTAGTGATGCCAGATAAATTTGGGTTACATGTGCAATTGAATAAATGTTCCTAGATTTATTAGCACTTCCTGCTACACAGTGGAACTGAGTTATAAATAATAATGAATGCCTTTTAAAATAAATGGGCTGTATCTGCAGCTGTTGTAAGGGTTTTGGGGAGTTTTGAAACTACCCACTCATTACTAAATCAACTGCTTGGTCAAAGCTTCTAATTCATGGGGGCTTCTCCACCTTTATCTGCAATTTGTGTCTGATATTGGTATATCCTTGGTTCATCCAAATCTCTTCATTGCTGTCCTTTTCATTTGTGGGCACTTGAGCTTCCAGGTGATTTAGAATTCACAGTTGCCCATGTATTGAATGGGGTTAAAGAGTCTTTGCATATGCCACCATATTGTATGTGCAAAACTGATATATAGAAAGCATAATATACTGTGATTTGGTACATGGTGCAAAAGTCAGCTTGGCTTGAGGATTTGCCAATATCTTAAGAACCAGTGGCAATCTTAGTCCTAAGGATGAAAATACAGAGCTTGGAGAAAGTATCTAGAGTGACTACAGAAAGTAATTTATGCTGGGATATAGCTAAGGAAAGGTGAATTGCAACCAGAAGGCAATTAGTAGTTTTTTCAGTAGCCTCTGGGGTTACCTGCTTATTGCCCCCTTTTCCAGGTGAGAAAAGAATAGCAATCACCAGTGTCCACTACCTCCTTTGTAAACCACTTTGTGTTTGGCTTTGTAAAGGTTATCTGGCCTGAGCTAAAAGGACCAAGAGGGCTTGAATCTAAGTATTAGTGTCTTGTCTAAATCAATGTATAGTCAAGTGGGTCCCACAGAATGCTAGTGTCCTGCCAATGTATTAATCGGATAGTCTTGAAAATGGGTTCCATTGTCAAATATGCTTCAGAAATTCTGGATTAAACAAAGTTATCCAGATTTATTTATTAAAGACCTTCTTAGAGCCTTTAATATCCAATTGTCCATTGCCTCTTTAAGACGGAGAACATGATGTAGCTTTCCAAAATTTTGGCAATTGAAACCTTGCTTCACTGAGTTTTTAATAGTAACATTTTTTTTCCCACAAAATAGTTTGAGAAAAGCTCCTTTAGTTAGATGTTAATTACATTGTAGAAAAGGCTATTTAATGTTCTGCAAGTCCGCCAAAAAGACATGGACTTTAATCAGAGTGGGAGAAATATATACTGGCTGGCAGAAAGAAAATTTCACAAAATAAGATGATTAAATATTGAAAATGTGAAATTCAAGGATGCCACGGACAAAGACATTTGCTATAAATAGGTGCCATTCACATATTAGATATGCAAAAATTCTTATTGACTGATTATGGGAAATTTTAATAAAATCAAATTTTATTCATAGAGGCCTTATCATTTAAAACTTGTCAATATTTCTCTTGTTGTCCCATCTTAGAAAAGTAGAATTAAATCCCCAATTTACAGATTGTAAAAGCAAGGCTGAAAAAAGCTGTGTAGATCATGCATTAAAATGAATTTTGAATTGAACACAGGACAGCAGTGTGCAGCCAGAGGCATAAAGTAGTACATCCTTCTAAGCCAGTAAGTTCATTTTCAGGAATTTATCCTAAGGAAGGAATTCATTAAATGCAAAAAGATATATATTGAAAGTAATTCATTAAATAAATATATAAAATAGCAAAATTAGAAATAGTTTGAAAACAAATTGATTTGGATCCCAGCTCTGTCATTTACTACTTGTGTGGTCTTGGGAAACTTATTTAACCTTTTCTAGCCTCTATTTCATGATCCATAAAATGGATATAATAATATCTATCTCATAGGACTTTTGGGAGGATTAAAGCTAATGCATATAAAGGAATCTAGCTCAGGGCTTCACACATGTAATAATCAACCAATATAGGTTGGCTAAACAAATTAGGGAATAGTTTAGCCACTTATGAAAAAACAACACAATAGAAGATGTTCTAGTTAATAAGAAGTTTTTAAAAAATATTTGGGGTTTGGTGCTAGGTCAAATCTGTAAACTCTGTATAAAAAGGCCGTCATAAATTTAAATTTTCTTTAAAATGCTGTGTAGAATTATGATAATATTACTTGAGTACAGTTTGTGCCAATATCATGACAATATATTTAATATATCATTGACTAGTGAAGCAGTAAGAGAGAGTGAGGAATATTTATTGAGCACTAAGTTTTGCTCTCTGTTGCTCGAATTGAAGACAGTAACCACTTGTATAGTAATTTACAATTTACAAGGCATTGCCATATATACTATGCTGTTTTATCCCTAGGACAACACTTTGATGACAGCAGTACAGATATTTTAGAAGTGAGTGACTTGAGGATCTTGGAGGTGTTGTTTTTGCAAAAGAACTGTGTGGTAGATTGAATTATGTACCCAATTTAGGCCTGTGTTCTTAATCGTAAACCGCATTCCTGTGGGAGCGAGCCCATTATAAATAGGACTTTTTAAAACGTCACTTTTAGTTAAGGTGTGGCCCATCTGAATGAGGGTTGGTCTTAATCTGGATTACAGGAGGCCTTATAAAGACCCAAGAGCAAGAAGTCAGTGGGCACCTGGAAAAGAAAGGAGAGGGCATTTTCCATGTGATGAGAGCAGAGAGGCAAGTCAAGGGACCGCAAGGATTGTGGCTAGTCAGCACCAGAAAGCTATCAACCCTGGAAGGAAGCCAGCCTTCTAGGCTCAGAAATTGTAACCCAATAAATTCCTGTTGCTTAAGCCAATTCATTATGCAATATTTGGTATAACAGCCTGGCAAACTAAGGCAGACTGTAAGGTAGAGACAGGACAAGAAATGGCCTTGTGGTTTTCAGTCCATTACATTTATAGTTTTTCTACAGGAGATTTAAAATATTGCTGAAATTGTTCACAAAACCTGCCCCCTTATCTTAAAGTCATGGTATGGTCTGTGCAATATGCGTTTCATCAAAGTGAAAACAAGTGAACACCATTGGTCTTCAGAGTTTTAAATGTGAAGATTCATCCCAATTTTTGTTTTGCACGGTAATATTTAAAATGTGATGTGTGGAAAAGCAGGGCCCAGAAACACTGTGAAAACACTATGTCATGTTCAAAGAATACTATGTAGTATTACGACATGAACAAAAGCATCTTAAAGCCTCTGAGAAGTCTTACTACAATTAGGTCTCCTGCTAAGTTTTGCCTAGTTATGTGATTCTCAAAAATATTTGGCCACTGAAAATTTTTTTCATAAAACCTATTAATATTTCACGGAATGCACATTCTGATCATTCTTCAGATGTCACTTTCAAAAATGCTGGTTTAGCCAGGCCTTTTCAGTGTTTGCTAGAAGGTGCTTAGTAAGCTGAGCAACAAAAGTCCTTTAGCTGCTGATTTTTCCTAGTGATTAGAATAGCCCAAGGAAGAAAGTGACCCAGCTTGGTTGGAGAGTGTGTCTCCAGCTGGAGAGTGTGTCTTTAGAGACCAGAAGGTCTCCACTAGACAGCATTAGTCTTCAAAGCTTTCTGTTTCCCCACGGAATGCTTCTTCCTTACTTACTGCAGCTGCTATGGAAGCCCCCTTTGAAGTCAAACTAATCCTGAGCCCCCAACCTTGCCATGTTTTCCTGCTCCTTCAAAAGATGCAATTCTGTCTCCTGTACTCCAGACCTTATTTCTCTACCCTAAGATCCTCACTCTTTTTAATGGGCTTTAATGGATTTACTATAGACACATTTTGAAGCATCTACTCAATTAACAAGGACCTCACTCCTCAGAAAACTGCTTCAAAACCCACAAATCTGGGCTGTTGCACACATATGGGGACTGCACCCCTGCATTCCTGCCTATACTGGTCAACTCAAGGACAGTTACCAGACCAATGCTAAGCCAACCAGATTCAACTTTCAGAAATGTGGTTAGGAGATGCTTGTCTGGTTCTTTCTGTGCTGTTCAGTTGGAGAGAGGTGATTTCAACTCAAGAGCAGAGGCTGATACTCTGTGGCATCCACTTACTCAAAGAAGCATGGAAAGCTGCTTATAGCCTAGAGAGGAAATGGACCCATCTCCAAGCAACACAGACCAGAGACTGCAGCCCCAGAGAGAAAGAGAGAGAGGGACTAAAAAATATTTTCTGTTTCTGATAGCTTTCCTCTATATGCTTCTTCTCTTTCTGCATATTGATTTGATTGTTCCCTTACTTTCTCCTTGGATTGAGAGATACCTCAATTACTTTCCAATAAATTAGCTTATGCAAATTAGTGGTATGTTTTTGTTACCTGTAACCAGAATATCCTTAATTAAGATAGAGTTGTGGTAGATAAACATGTTGCTCCCTTTTCTTATTAGCAAAGGCCTCCTAAGGAGACAGTGTCTCAGATGAATGGCTGCAGTGGTTGGCATCCCAGTCACTGTGACAGACTGCAGGAGGGCCTGCTGAGGCTGTTCAGATTTCCCTGTGTAGGCAGCTGCCTTTTCCATCTCTACATAGACCTGGCCCAGGATTATATAGAATTGGATGTAGGCAGTCTGCTAGCTGCAGTAGAGGGCATGTAGGGTCAACATCCCCAAATATGCTCTCCCATAACCCAGATGACATATGTTGGAATTGCAGATATGAGCCTACAAATTCTCTTATTTGCAGTTCCTTTGTTAGGGTGCATTTTAAAATCTTTTAAGCATTACAACTAATTGCTGAGGTAATGATTAGGAAAGAGATGCCACAGGTAATTCAGAAGTGCTCCAGGATCCCAGGAGCAGTGGGTCAAAGGTAACCCCAGGTTTGGGCAGGAGAAAAAAGAATATAGACTGTATAGATAAAACATTCTCTACTCACAAATTCCAGTTATCTTTTTAGTGGGTTCTTACATAAGAATGGGAATCATTAGCTGGTATCTACTGACACTAAAGACCCAGGCATGCCAGACACATTGTGGACCTCCTTTTCTTCCTTATTGAATTCCAGAATTTAAGGCCTCAATATGCATAAATGTATATCACTTCTTAAAGCTCTGTATTATACTTTTCATTGATATTTAACTTCCTGTATGCAGGCTTATTCTCCCAGAAACAAATTATGAAGGGGTAGGGGAGAAAATATATGTACGTAGAGTTATTACTTAGAGCCATAATCAAGTCAGGGATTTGTCCCAGGTCTCTAGTCACTGTGTCATATATATAAGTTTATATATTATTAAAATAATATATATGCATTCATAATTTAATTCATGCAAAATTGAAGTGTTCACCTCTCTCAGAATTCACTGCATCCTCCCCTCACTACACACACACACACACACACACACACACACACACACACACACACTTACTTTCCCTTTCTTCCTCAGCCACAGCCACACCCCTGGCCAAAGGGCCATTTAGTAAAGACAGATTAAAGGAGAAATGGCCACACAGGATCCACATGCCCCCTCCACCCCTCCGCACTTCTGTGGATTTGAGAAGTGTTTTGAAACCCTTGATTTTGTGTTTGTTTGTTTGTGTCAGGTACTTTGCTGATGTTAATCAGGGACCCTGCCTTAGATTTCTGACTGGATCCTTCCTAGTGCCAAGCACAGAGGTGGCTCATGAATAAATTAATGAATAATAACCCACAAGTATTACAAAGGAACACAGAGAAATTTGTTTACAAAATAAAATAGAACAGCATTATTAGCATTGTATCTGGCACAGTAATTATTTAGACAAATATGATTATTCTTTCAAAATCATCAGATCTCTGCTGTTTTCTCTGCCACACTCATGCAATTGCCTTGCACTTCTCTTTAGCCAGATGCCACCGAGAGAAATTAAATCAGTATTCATTGCAAAGGAAAGGATTTACACTACTTAGTTTGACAGCCATGGCATGTAAACAGGTTAAAAAAAAAAATGTGAACAAGCGTCAAACATGAATGAACACACCACTTGTGCTGGGAGGAAATGTATACTGCAGGTAAAAAAAGTTTCAGGAAAGGAGTGTTGACTGTTGATCTGATTCAAAACTGCCTTTTTCCCCAGCAGTTCATGTATGAAGCAAATTTGAGGCAGAATCAGGCATGTCAGAGACAGATAGTAGTGAAGGAGTTTAAGAAAGAAGGATTCATTCAATACCAGAGCACTTCCAGCCCATCTTAACCAAATTTTGTCCCCAAAAGTGTCAGTCTGATGAAGAGAAGAGAAACAAAGCTCTCAATGAGCTCTGAGATAGTAACTTTTTCTCTAATCGAACACTATGAATATTGAAAGGGAAGGTGGCAGATGGGAATGCTTTCATTGAATGATGAATTTGCAGCATGTGTGATGGGATGCTTTATTATTTTTATGATAGTTTAGAATTGGGGGCTACTTATCAAAGTTTGCTTTTTATGGTACAGCAGTTCAGTTGCATTAAAGTGGAAGGAAGTGATTTAATAATCCTAGACTCAGTCATTTTTTTTTCCTTTGAATTTGCTTTGGCCCATTTTGGCAGTCTTTGAATACTTTCATCAAATTCTTGGCTATTTTATATTGTAATATTGTAGAAAAATAATATACAAATAAAGAGGGAAAGAGTAAAAATTTCAAGAGGAAAAAAAATAAAGAAAAAACAGGTAGGCAACTGCTTCAAAGGCTGATGAATTTACGTGATGTTCAAGCATTGTTGCTGAGTTTGAGAACAGTGTTGATGAATACAACATGAGAAACTAAACAAGTCAAATTATCTAACCTTGGTACTGGGAGACTTATAGAATCTTGGGTTGGGAAGGAAGTTAAGGATCAGCTAGGCCCGAGACCACAAGCTGCCTGTCCCCAAATGTGCTGAATTGATCTTCTGAGGTCTGAAATTTTTCTGGATGTGAATACCTCCAGACTGGAAGAGTAAGCTCCAACCCACCCTAGCCCCACCAGCACTTACAGTATCATCTCCAAGTGGTGGCTTCACTCAATTTTTTTTTTTTTTTAATTCAGTTTTATTGAAATATATTCACAAACCATACAGTCATCCATGGTATACAATCAACTGTTCACAGTATGATCATATAATTATGCGTTCATCACCACAATCTATTTCTGAACATTTTCCTTACATCAGAAAGAATCAG
Source organism: Choloepus didactylus (assembly GCF_015220235.1). Lineage (NCBI taxonomy): Eukaryota > Metazoa > Chordata > Mammalia > Pilosa > Megalonychidae > Choloepus > Choloepus didactylus. The sequence continues at coordinate 96,493,375 of NC_051313.1, read as the reverse complement.
AATAAGAATAAAAAATAAAAGTGAAAAGAGAATACCCAAACCATCCCCCCATCCCACCCTATTTGTCATTTAGTTTTTACTCCCATTTTTCTACTGATTTTTTTTCAATTTTTTAACTTTGTTTATCAAAAAATTAAAAACAAACAGGCAAACAACAACCAAAAAAACCCCACAACATTTCAAACAAAGCAATGGATTAAGGAAAACAAATAACCTAAAATAATTACTTTGCTTCCAATATGTTCCTACCATACCCCAAGAAAATTAATAAACCATGTCCAAACAGAGGAGTAAGAAAAACAAATAATCTAAAATAACTACATTGCTTCCAACATGTTCCTACCATACCCCAAGAAAATTAACAACCCCTAAGAAAACAAAGGAATAAGAGAAAAAAAAACCTAAAATAACTCTATTGCTTCCAACATGATCTTACTATATCCAAGAAAGTTTACAAACCATAATCATTCCTGAGCATTCCCATAACATTGAGATTACCCTCCATAGTTTATCTGTTCTTATTAGATTATCATTCCCCCTCCACTAATTGGTATCTCTAGGTCCCCTACATTCTACAGTATAAAACATTGTACATTTTTCACAGAATTCACATTAGTGGTAACATACAGTATGTCTCTTTTTGTGCCTGGCTTATTTTGCTCAGCATTATGTCTTTTTTTTTTTTTTTTTTTTTTAATCTTCATTTTATTGAGATATATTCATATACCACGCAGTCATACAAAACAAATCGTACTTTCGATTGTTCACAGTACCATTACATAGTTGTACATTCATCACCCAAATCAATCCCTGACACCTTCATTAGCACACACACAAGAATAACAAGAATAATAATTAGAGTGAAAAAGAGCAATTGAAGTAAAAAAGAACACTGGGTACCTTTGTCTGTTTGTTTCCTTCCCCTATTTTTCTACTCATCCATCCATAAACTAGACAAAGTGGAGTGTGGTCCTTATGGCTTTCCCAATCCCCTTGTCACCCCTCATAAGCTACATTTTTATACAACTGTCTTCGAGATTCATGGGTTCTGGGTTGTAGCTTGATAGTTTCAGGTATCCACCACCAGCTACCCCAATTCTTTAGAACCTAAAAAGGGTTGTCTAAAGTGTGCGTAAGAGTGCCCACCAGAGTGACCTCTCGGCTCCTTTTGGATTCTCTCTGCCACTGAAGCTTATTTCATTTCCTTTCACATCCCCCTTTTGGTCAAGAAGATGTTCTCCGTCCCACGATGCCAGGTCTACATTCCTCCCCGGGAGTCATATTACACGTTGCCAGGGAGATTCACTCCCCTGGGTGTCTGATCCCACGTAGGGGGGAGGGCAGTGATTTCACCTTTCAAGTTGGCTTAGCTAGAGAGACAGGGCCACATCTGAGCAACAAAGAGGCATTTGGGAGGAGGCTCTTAGGCACAACCATAGGGAGGCCTAGCCTCTCCTTTGTAGCAACTGTCTTCCCAAGGGTAAAACCTGTGGTAGAGGGCTCAACCCATCAAACCACCAGTCCCCTATGTCTGTGGTCATGTTAGCAACCATGGAGGTGGGGTAGGCGAATACCCCTGAATTCTCCACAGGCTCCTCAAGGGGGCACTGCATCTTTTTTTTTTTTTTTTCCTTGTTTTTTTTTTTTTTTTTTTTAACTTTCCCTTCTTTTTTAAATTAAGTGTATGAAAAAAAAAGTTAAAAAGAAAACAAACATACAATAAAAGAACATTTTAAAGAGACCATAACAAGGGAGTAAGAAAAAGACAACTAACCTAAGATAACTGCTTAACTTCCAACATGTTCCTACTTTACCCCAAGAAAGTTACCTAATATAGCAACATTTCTGTGAACTTGCTCCTACTATATCCATCAGAAATTAACAGACCATAGTCATTCCTAGGCATCCCCAGAACGTTAAATAGCTTATCTGTTCTTCTTGGATTATTGTTCCCCCTTCCTTAATTGCTCTCTATTGCTAGTTCCCCTACATTCTACATTATAAGCCATTTGTTTTATATTTTTCAAAGTTCACATTAGTGGTAGCATATAATATTTCTCTTTTTGTGCCTGGCTTATTTCGCTTAGCATTATGTCTTCAAGGTTCATCCATGTTGTCATATGTTTGACGAGATCGTTCCTTCTTACTGCCGCGTAGTATTCCATCGTGTGTATATACCACATTTTATTTATCCACTCATCTGTTGAAGGACATTTGGGTTGTTTCCATCTTTTGGCAATTGTGAATAATGCTGCTATGAACATTGGCGTGCAGATATCTGTTCGTGTCACTGCTTTCCGATCTTCCGGGTATATACCGAGAAGTGCAATCGCTGGTTCAAATGGTAACTCTATATCTAGTTTTCTAAGGAACTGCCAGACTGACTTCCAGAGTGGCTGAACCATTATACAGTCCCACCAACAGTGAATAAGAGTTCCAATTTCTCCACATCCCCTCCAGCATTTGTAGTTTCCTGTTTGTTTAATGGCAGCCATTCTAACCGGTGTTAGATGGTATCTCATTGTGGTCTTAATTTGCATCTCTCTAATAGCTAGTGAAGCTGAACATTTTTTCATGTGTTTCTTGGCCATTTGTATTTCCTCTTCAGAGAACTGTCTTTTCATATCTTTTGCCCATTTTATAATTGGGCCGACTGTACTATTGTCATTGAGTTGTAGGATTTCTTTATATATGCAAGATATCAGTCTTTTGTCAGATACATGGTTTCCAAAAATTTTTTCCCATTGAGTTGGCTGCCTCTTTACCTTTTTGAGAAATTCCTTTGAGGTGCAGAAACTTCTAAGCTTGAGGAGTTCCCATTTATCTATTTTTTCTTTTGTTGCTTGTGCTTTGGGTGTAAAGTCTAGGAAGTGGCCGCCTAATACAAGATCTTGAAGATGTTTTCCTACATTATCTTCTAGGAGTTTTATGGTACTTTCTTTTATATTGAGATCTTTGGTCCATTTTGAGTTAATTTTTGTGTAGGGGGTGAGGTAGGGGTCCTCTTTCATTCTTTTGGATATGGATATCCAACTCTCCCAGCCCCATTTGTTGAAAAGACCATTATGACTCAGTTCAGTGACTTTGGGGGCCTTATCAAAGATCAGTCGGCCATAGATCTCAGGGTCTATCTCCGAATTCTCAATTCGATTCCATTGATCTATATGTCTATCTTTGTGTCAGTACCATGCTGTTTTGGCAACTGTGGCTTTATAATAAGCTTCAAAGTCAGGGAGTGTAAGTCCTCCCACTTAGTTTTTCTTTTTTAGAGTGTCTTTAGCAATTCGAGGCATCTTCCCTTTCCAAATAAATTTGATAACTAGCTTTTCCAAGTCTGCAAAGTAGGTTGTTGGAATTTTGATTGGGATTGCATTGAATCTGTAGATGAGTTTGGGTAGAATTGACATCTTAATGACATTTAGTCTTCCTATCCATGAACATGGAATCTTTTTCCATCTTTTAAGGTCCCCTTCTATTTCTTTTAGTAGAGTTATGTAGTTTTCTTTGTATAGGTCTTTTACATCTTTGGTTAAGTTTATTCCTAGGTACTTGATTTTTTTAGTTGCTATTGAAAATGGTATCTTTTTCTTGAGTGTCTCTTCAGTTTGTTCATTTCTAGCATATAGAAACATTACTGACTTACGTGCATTAACCTTGTATCCCGCTACTTTGCTAAATTTGTTTATTAGCTCTAGTAGCTGTATCGTCGATTTCTCAGGGTTTTCTAGATATAAGATCATATCATCTGCAAACAATGACAGTTTTACTTCTTCTTTTCCAATTTGGATGCCTTTTATTTCTTTGTCTTGCCGGATTGCCCTGGCTAGCACTTCCAGCACAATGTTGAATAACAGTGGTGATAGCGGGCATCCTTGTCTTGTTCCTGATCTTAGAGGGAAGGCTTTCAGTCTCTCTCCATTGAGTACTATGCTGGCTGTGGGTTTTTCATATATGCTCTTTATCATGTTGAGGAAGTTTCCTTCAATTCCTACCTTTTGAAGTGTTTTTATCAAAAAGGGATGTTGGATTTTGTCAAATGCTTTTTCAGCATCTATTGAGATGATCAATTGATTTTTCCCTTTTGACTTGTTAATGTGTTGTAATACATTGATTGATTTTCTTATGTTCAACCATCCTTGCATGCCTGGAATGAACCCCACTTGGTCATGGTGTATGATTTTTTTAATGTGTCTTTGGATTCGATTTGCAAGTATTTTGTTGAGGATTTTTGCATCTATATTCATTAGGGAGATTGGCCGGTAGTTTTCCTTTTTTGTAACATCTTTGTCTGGTTTTGGTATTAGATTGATGTTAGCTTCATAAAATGAGTTAGGTAGTGTTCCATTTTCTTCAATGTTTTGAAAGAGTTTGAGTAAGATTGGTGTCAGTTCTTTCTGGAAAGTTTGGTAGAATTCCCCTGTGAAGCCATCTGGCCCTGGGCATTTATTTGTGGGAAGATTTTTGATGACTGATTGGATCTCTTTGCTTGTGATGGGTTGGTTGAGGTCTTTTATTTCTTCTCTGGTCAGTCTAGGTTGTTCATATGTTTCCAGGAAATTGTCCATTTCCTCTACATTATCCAGTTTGTTGCCATACAGTTGTTCATAGTATCCTCTTACAATTTTTTTAATTTCTTCAGGATCTGCAGTTATGTCACCTTTTTCATTCATTATTTTGTTTATATGTGTCTTCTCTCTTTTTGATTTTGTCAGTCTAGCTAGGGGCTTGTCAATCTTGTTGATCTTCTCAAAGAACCAACTTTTGGTGATATTTATCCTCTCTATTGTTTTTTTGTTCTCTATGTCATTTATTTCTGCTTTAGTCCTTGTTATTTCTTTTCTTGTACTTGGTTTAGGATTGGTTTGCTGTTCATTTTCTAGCTTCTTCAGTTGATCCATTAGTTCTTTGATTTTGGCTCTTTCTTCCTTTTTAATATATGCGTTTAGTGCTATAAATTTCCCCCTTAGCACTGCTTTTGCTGCATCCCATAGGTTTTGGTATGTTGTGTTCTCATTTTCATTCGTCTCTATATATTTAGCAATTTCTCTTGCTATTTCTTCTTTAACCCATTGATTGTTTAGGAGTGTGTTGTTTAACCTCCAGGTATTTGTGAATTTTCTAAGTCTCTGATGGTTATTGACTTCTAATTGTATTCCATGGTGGTCAGAGAATGTGCTTTGAATAATTTCAATCTTTTTAAATTTATTGAGGCTTGTTTTATGTCCCAGCATATGATCTATTCTGGAGAAAGTTCCATGAGCACTAGAAAAGTATGTGTATCCTGGTGATTTGGGATGTAATGTCCTGTATATGTCTGTTAAATCTAATTCATTTATCAGATTGTTTAGGTTTTCAATTTCCTTATTGGTCTTCTGTCTGGTTGATCTATCTATAGGAGAGAGTGATGTGTTGAAGTCTCCCACAATTATTGTGGAAACATCAATTGCTTCCTTTAGTTTTGCCGGTGTTTCTCTCATGTATTTTGTGGCACCTTGGTTGGGTGCATAGACATTTACGATTGTTATTTCTTCTTGCTGAATTGCCCCTTTTATTAGTACGTAGTGGCCTTCTTTGTCTCTCAAAACATCCCTGCATTTGAAGTCTATTTTATCTGAGATTAATATTGCTACACCTGCTTTCTTTTGGCTTTAGCTTGCATGAAATATTTTTTTCCATCCTTTCACTTTCAGTTTCTTTGTGTCCTTGTGTCTAAGATGAGTCTCTTGTATGCAACATATTGATGGTTCATTTTTTTTGATCCATTCTGCGAATCTATATCTTTTAATTGGGGAGTTTAATCCATTTACATTCAACGTTATAACCGTGAAGGCATTTCTTGAATCAGCCATCTTATCCTTTGGTTTATGTTTGTCATATTTTTCCCCTCTGTCTATTAATATCCTTTATTGTACCCATACCGAATCTCTTTAGTACTGAACCTTTCTCCAAGTCTCTCTGTCCTTTCTTTGTTTCTCTATCTGTAGTGCTCCTTTAGTATCTCCAGTAGGGCAGGTCTCTTGTTAGCAAATTCTCTCAGCATTTGTTTGTCTGTGAAAAATTTAAGCTCTCCCTCAAATTTGAAGGAGAGCTTTGCTGGATAAAGTATTCTTGGCTGGAAATTTTTCTCACTCAGAATTTTAAATATATCGTGCCACTGCCTTCTTGCCTCCATGGTGGCTGCTGAGTAGTCACTACTTAGTCTTATGCTGTTTCCTTTGTATGTGGTGAATTGCTTTTCTCTTGCTGCTTTCAGAACTTGCTCCTTCTCTTCTGTGTTTGATAGTGTGATGAGTATATGTCTCAGAGTGGGTTTATTTGGATTTATTCTATTTGGAGTTCGCTGAGCATTTATGATTTGTGTATTTATGTTGTTTAGAAGATTTGGGAAGTTTTCCCCAACAATTTCTTTGAATACTCTTCCTAGACCTTTACCCTTTTCTTCCCCTTCTGGGACACGAATGAGTCTTATATTTGGACGTTTCATATTATCTATCATATCCCTGAGGTCCATTTTGATTTTTTCAATTTTTTTCCCCATTCTTTCTTTTATGCTTTCATTTTCCATTCTGTCATCTTCGAGGTCACTGATTCGTTGTTCAACTTCCTCTAGTCTTGTACTATGAGTGTCCAGAATCTTTTTAATTTGGTCAACAGTTTCTTTAATTTCCATAAGATCATCCATTTTTTTATTTAGTCTTGCAATGTCTTATTTATGCTCTTCTAGGGTCTTCTTGATTTCCTTTATCTCCCGTACTATGGTCTCATTGTTCATCTTTAGTTCTTTGAGTAGCTGCTCTATGTGCTGTGTCTCTTCTGGTCTTTTGATTTGGGTGCTTGGGCTTGGGTTATCCATATCGTCTGGTTTTTTCATATGCTTTATAATTTTCTGTTGTTTTTGGCCTCGTGGCATTTGCTGAACTTGATAGGGTTCTTTTAGGATTTGTAGACCAATTGAAGTCCTTATCTCTAATTTATCAGATCTACAGCTTCGTGGAGTACACTTTCGCTAACTAACCAGCAGGTGGCGTCCACGAACCACCTGTTCTCCACAAGCCAGTTCTCCCCTGCTTAGCCTTTTTGGTGAGTGGGGGAGTGAGTCTTGTGGGGTCCAGTTGGTGTACCAAGCTTGCGTGTGTAGTTGGTGTTGCCTGCCCTGTATATGGGGCGTGTTTCTGGGCAGTCAGGGAGGGGGGGGTGGCTCTAACAATCAAATCTCCCTGGTGATCCTAGAGTTTTAAAGCTGCTGCAATAGTCTAATCCTTCAGTTCAGTCCTGCCACAGTTTGTCTCTGCCACTGACCCACAAGTCCTTGGTATTGGTGTATGGTTCCTGAGACTTGCAAGTGGGCCCCTCTTCCAGGCTGTGCACCCCGGGTCCTCTGTTGAGGGATGGCTGTGCTATGTCACAGGTGAGTGCCGTCCCCCAAGGGCAGTTCTGGGCTGCTGGGCTGTGTAGGGAGGCTCCCAGTCTGCTGAAATGATGGCTGAATGGGGCTTTGTTAATTCACACTGCTCTACCTTCCCAATTCTGGGACAATCAGCTGAGGTTGCAGGGAAGGCTAATGTCCACGCCCAGTTTTGTGGTGTGTGCCTGTTATTTGAAGCACTTCTGTCGCACTGGGTTGTCTGGGGCAGTTCTGGGCTATGGGGCTGGCGATGGGCAGGAGTGTTTCCTGTCCACCAGGATGATGGCTGTGAGCGGTCACTCCCCTTTTCTTGGGAAGTTGTGGTGTTTAGTGAATTTTCTCAGCCACTGGATTATTGCCTTTTGTCTCAGAGCTCTCCTAGTTCTGCTCTTGACTTGACCTGCCCAAATAGCAAGTCTTTGAAGCTTTCTGTATTGGGCTTCTTAGAGTAATTGTTTTAGAAAAAGAAAAAAGGATTAAAAAAAAAAAAAAAAAAAAAAAAAAACGGGCCCTCCTCAGAGATCTAATGGGTTATTGAAATGCTAAGAGACAAAGCAACCAGGGCCATTAAGGAAAGGTCCACAGGGCAGAGAGATCAGCTTTTCTTCGGGATTTGCATATGCGCCTCAGGGCCCTTCCCCTTTCTGTGTTCACCAGAACTCCAAAAATCCTCCGCTTTTATTTTGGAGTTTTTCGTGTTGTTTTTTTTCTATGCCTGTCTCCTCTCTGCTGGGCTGGCTGCTCTCAGATTCTCTGGTGTCTGGTCTCAGTGTATGTATGGTTGGAGTTTGAATCAGTAGAATGAGTTTCCGATAAGGGCAGCCACTGCAGTTCTCCCTTCTCCTTCCCGGAGCTGACAGCCCCTCCTCCCCCGGGACTGAGCCTGGCAGGGAGGGGCGCGGGTCCCCTGGCCGCAAAAACTTACAGATTTCGCTGATCTCAGCAGTTCCACGTTTTCATGAGTGTTGTATGAAGTATGCCCAAAGTCAGATTGCTCTGTGGTGTCCAGTCCACGCAGTTCCTGGCTTTCTACCTACTTTCCTGGAGGAGTAACTAAAACATACAGCTCACCAGTCTGCCATCTTGCCCCGCCTCCTTCACTCAATTTTATAGCCTGTTCTCTGAAGACTTTTGAATTTGTGATTCCTGAAGGAGCATGGTTGAAATAAAAAAAGGACAACAAAGAATAAGTGTTTTGTTAAGATTACTGATGTGGGGAGAAAAATATGAGGTAAAACACTAGGCCCCTGACTGTGTGTGTGTCAAGGTGTGGGTATAATATGTACAGGTTCACAATCCTTTTGCACAATTCTGAAAACTAAAAATTTTCATAGCTCGTATAGAAGCAAAACCTGACTGGATATAGCCTATTAGTTAAAATATTCATGTTTCACTGCAAGAAAAAAAAAAAAAAAGCACACCATAATAATGCGTTTGATTACAGGTGTGTTTATAATATGTAAAATGCACATTTCAAAAACCCAAAAAATGTGGAATGTTGGCATAGATCTAGCGCCAAGGATTTTAGGTAAAGGACTTTGTATGACATACACACATACACACACAAGAAGGACTATCAAAAACATACCACAGAAAACTACCTAACTCCAACATTATTAATGGGCTGTCTTCTCTGAAGATAGCCTCATATATACATGTATATATTTAATGGAAAACAAGTCTCTGCCAAACTCAATTATCCCAACTTTCATCTCTTTCCTTTCTCTTTTTCTTTCCTTGTTTGTCAAATAATGGTGCTGTGTGTAGTTCTATAAGTAACCCTTCTATTAAACAGGTGGAATTCAATAACTACAATTCTCAGCTAACTCCCACTCCCACACTCTCACCCTGGTACTGCCCCAAACCCATCTGTTGGTGCTTTTCTCTCAACCCCTTTGAATAAAATCTTGGTCTGTTCTCATAATTATTCTGCTTATCTTTAGGTAATGAAAAATCCTCTGGTCAGTTTTTCAAGAACAGTCTATATTAATTATACTAAGTACAAACTAGTATAATAATAAAAACTTCCTGTGTTCATTCATAGCTAATGATTCTTCTTTTCCCCAAATTGGGCTGCTGCAAGCTGGACAGATTGCATTCTTCTCTTTTTCCTCTGTCAGCTCTTCCTCCCCACACTTGCTGACTGGATTGTGTCTCCTCCCGAGTTTTGGGCCAAGAGGGAAGAAAGGAATGAAGAAGAGGTGAGGGGGTAGGAAAGGTCCTACTTGACTGCACTGGTTCTCTCTGTCTGTGTGGGAATTTTCAGGCTTAATCTCTCAGGGGGTGCCTTCACTAGGGATTTCTCACTTGCAGTTTTCTTAATGCAAAAGATGTCTCATTTAATTGGCCAATTATGTTTTTCCCTTAACCCATATAGCAGATAATCTAACATATAAAATTTTGCTCTCTGTGATGGGTACCCATCACGCTTCTTGGGCAAAGTCCCTTAAAGATGGTTACAGACTGGCTCAGAGTAGCTCATAACTGATCCACAGGAACCTCTCAAGTATTCTTTGCCTGGACAATTACTGGTAGCTCACACTGGTCCCTCTGCAGTCACCTCATTTAGCTGTCTGGCCAAAATTTCCAGCTCTGTCACCCTTGATTTTATCTAGGTGTGTCAGATAATCCATGGTCAGTTAACCATATCCGTATGTTAACTCCTCCAAATAGTTCCCTTGAAGCTCCCTCTTCCCCTCTGTGTTTGAGGTTGGGATAAAGGATCCTTCCCTTTCACCAAGGAAGAACATGTATAACATGTCCTAGGACAACAACAACTCTCTCCAAACAATTCCTCCAATTTCTAACAATTTCAGGCCATTTATGCTTTCAAGATGGATAAGGTGTTCCCAGTTGAAAACAGTGCTTTTTAACATACTTCTCAACAGCCATTTCATAGATAGTTCAACACTTTGCTTTGACATATGGGGTGATCGCCATCTATGGTCCTGAGATTCAACCAAATGTGAGACAGAAAGGATGCCCTATATGTCTCTCCCTCTCAATCTCTCTTTCTGTCTCTCTTGCACTCACACACACACACACACACACAAATCTTATTTAGGGGAAAAAAAAGAAATCTTAGTGTTTCATTTACTTCAAATTAAAAGTAAATATCTTTATTCTTATTTACTAATGAAAAACTTACTCTATATCCAGGACTCAGATTAAATAGAAACTAAATATTTTATAATTCATAGGATGTTAGTTTATTTTGAATTGATATTTTTGTTACCTTGCTGGAAAATTAGTTTAAATAATCATTTGTTGATTCAAAAAATATTTGTATTCTGTGCAGATCACTTTAGGTGATACGAAAACTAATAAGGTAAAGTGCCCATCCTCACTGAAGTCACAATGTAGTGTCAACACACATAATTATACTAATAATTGATACATATTATGGCAGCAACATGGATAAAATACTAGGGACATGGAGAAGGAGGAGAAAGAGAGAGCCTAGAAGAGCAGGGATATTAGGAGAGTTTGCCAAAGGCGGTGATATTTGAGCAAGGCATAAAAGGCGAGGAGGTTTGAGCTGGGTGAAAACAGGGAAAGGCATTTCAAATACCAGTAAAAATATGAGCAAATGGAGAGCATTAGACTGTGGCATGTTCAGAGGGGACTGGAGAAGTTAGCATTTGCTGCATGCTACTGTGCTCCAAACTCCAAAATAGGCATATATTTTATTAGTATTTGATCCTTATTTTATGGATCAGAAAATTGAGACCCAAAGAGATTACTTCAAATTCATGGACTCTGGACAGAATGAAGAACTAATTTGTAGGTAATTTTTGGTGGCTTTAGAAGTTAATTAAGTCCTTAATTTGAATATAAGTGTTTAATAACTTGTCAAACTTTTCACCTGTAGTTATGTAAAATATTAAATTTGACTCCTTTTCCCATCACCATTAGATTTTTCTCAGAAAAATGAAATTAGAAAAGCCACTGAGTTCAATATATTAGGTAGCATACACAAGAATGATTATTAGCTACCCAGATCTCCCATTGATACAGGGTGATTAACCACAGCAGGTGGAAGTCTTATAGAATATAATCAGACTTTTATGTGCCACATAATAATTACACTTTCACTGCTTCCATGAAGTGTATTCAAAGGAAGGAACTTGGACCAATAAAGCTCAAGTTCTGTAGGAAATGTGGATATGAAGAAGGCTTTCATATGTTTAGTGTTAACTTGTGGGACTGGAACACCATTCCGGTTTGTGAAGGAGGTACTTTTAGGGTAGCATGGAAAGCTAGATATGATGTACTGCTGATAAATGGCCTCTGAGACTGGGGATGACAGATGGCTGAAATAAGGGAACTTGTGGCAGCAGAGAAGAGGGAATGGTACCTAGAAAAACCTATTTCTCTCTTTTCCTTGGCCACATGGAAATAGTCCTTGAGATCATGCAGCTCCTAATATTTAAAAATATATATACAATATCAAGGAAACAAAAAGACTGATTGGTTTGGTTTTTTGATGGGTCAGAATCTGAGTGTGATGGTCCATCCCAAGGATCAGCAACTTTTCTTACATGGTTGAGATCCTCAGAATCCTGTGATAGTTCCACTGAGAAAGAAACAGAAAAGCAAGCTGAATGGCTACTTCAGACAACATGTATAAATGGATGCCTACTATGTGTCAGGCTATCGTGGAGCTTGCATGTTCATCCTGATCCCAGTTAGCTACAGATTTCAATTTCAGACAGAGATACATGGAGGAATCAAGAGAAATTTGTGGCAATGAATATCAAGTTATTAATCATCTCTTTATAGCAATTAATTATGTATGACACATGCATTTCCAGGAAGAGTGCTATATGCCATTTGCTAGAAATTCTTTCAAATTAAAGTCAGTATTGCTGTTACCCATAGTGTGAAAACTTTAGTATTAAAATTGGTAATTGACATTCTTAAGAATCTCAGTAGGCCAGTGAGTACAATATTCCTTTCTAATTCCTTAAGAAATAAAACTTTAAGACATTTTTAAAAGCCTTTAGAAACATGCTTTATAAGTTAAAAAATCTTAAAAGAAGACAACCGTCTTATGGCATTACGGATGCTGATTATTTTATCAGTAATGCTATAAATTCTGCCCTCCTGGGGAGAATTAAAATGTTCATTCCAGATCGCTCTTAGGAAATCATATTATATGCTCCCCATGGAGATAGGGAAAGCTGTCAAATCCCATGAAAATCCCCTAGAATTAAACACAAACATTATTCCCTAGTGACATATTGCTTTTAATATATTGTGACATATTGAGTGGGTAGCAGAAATATTTTTCTTTCCTTTTATGCTTTTTGTTGTTATTGTTTCCATATGGTAATGAGTATTGTTAAAAGAAAACAAAAGTAAAATATGACCTATCAGTCACAGAAGCAACACTATTTATAAAAATTTAATGATTTAATGAATTTTTTTAAAAAACATTTTTAATGTGGACTCTTCAAAATTCCTTAGAGATAAATAAGAGTCCTGTCTTTCCCCATTTCTTGCTGTCATGGCATGTGGGAGGCAAGGAGAGACCCCTTTCATTTTGCATCCTTGGAAAAACACCAGTGACATTTTGTATCCCAGTTATTATGAAAGATAAGTCTGGCTGGTATTCATATGATCCCATTGGGAGAAACTTGTGACAAATTAGTAATATAAATAATGAATAAATCTTTAAACATTGCTAGTTAGAAGCACAGTATTGGACAGGACTCTAACCCAGGCTTTTTACCAATATGGAATTCATTTCAACAGTTTTCCTATCAGATGGTGGTACAGATTCTATCAATTTACTCAATGTATGTGACAAATTGAGTTGTGTATCCCAGAAAAAAAGTTCTTAATTTAATCCTTTTCCTGTGGGTGTGAACCCATTGTAAATAGGACCTTTTGAAGATGTTATTTTTAGTTAAGGTGTAGCCAAATGAATCAGGATGGGTCTTAATTCTATTAGGGAATGAATTATTTACTCAAGTCCATGCTGTTGGCTGTGGAAAGAGAAAGGTGGACACTGGTGTCAGCATAATTACTTCAGTTGTTAATACCAACCTAATCAGAAGTAAACAAGATTGAAGTAAGGCAATCAAAAGACGCTGAATGACTGGGGAGCTAAAATGAAATAAATGGCAAAGAACCATCAGCACAAATCACAGCATAGTCTATCTAAAAATCTGATTAGTTAAAATATGTAAATTAACAGAGAAGCCACAGCAAGCTATGAATAATGGAAACAATCTAGATAGCTGGATCAAGAAAATATGAATGACTCCTGCTAAGTGTGTACTCACTTACCTTAGGAAACAGCTTTCTATCTTAGAAAGAACATGGGATTTACAGCCACTGGTTATGAATGACCTTGGAAAAAACATCTCATCTCCGTATGGCACACACTTCTCTCAGTTTTACTGGACATAGCAATACCAGTTATTCATAGGTTGGCTCAAATGAGATGGCATGTATCATAGCAGTGGATACTTCTTCAAGTGCCACTCAGATATTGCTTCATTACTGGCTTCCTTGCAGGTGTTTTACATGATTCTTTAAGCACTACCTTTGTCCTAACCAGGGGAAGTGTTCATTAAAGTTATAGTCAGGTAACCATGATTAGAATCCTGTGAAGCCTGATTGCAGTCCTGACTCAGCATTTCAGCCACTGTGCAACATGCACTTCAGTTATTCTGTCTTTCTTAGACCCAGGAGAAACGCTGAGAATTACAAATCACTCTTTTATAATTTGATCGCTACTGGACTTCTATGTTGATATAATAGAAAAATTAAGTAGATGTTTTTCCCACCATGTGAATATGTAATTTTTAGGTTGGTTATATCCAGTGCATGAAATTATTATGCCTTGGATACCAGGGTGGCTAATAATGGAGGGAAGGAATTAGTTGTTTTTTGAGTGTTCTGTGTTCATGGCTCACCACTAATCCCTGTGGTTTGGGATTAATGTATTAAGATTCCAAAAGTAAATAAATGATGAATGGTTTCAAATGCATTTTTTTTTTGGTTTGTTTTTCTAAAACATGAATTTTGAGGTGACTAGATAAATCTTGAGGCTTTTGGAATTCTAACATCAGTTTACTTAATATTTCTCCTTTTTATGAGGCATAATAATTGACTTATTCTTACAGTAAATTACTGTTCATTATTGGGAACACTTTTTTTGATATTCTAGCATATAGACTTTTTTCATTAAATGACTCTTTACTATTCTAAGAATTATAATAGCAGTCCACTCATGAAAATTGCTGTTGCAAATTTTTCCATATTAAGTGCTTTTACATTGAATTCCACTGAAAGTAATTTAGTCAATTAAATTACTAGAAATGAGTAATGATGTCCCATCAATAAAACTGTCTAAGAGAAATTCTAAGGGGAATAGGTAGTATAGTAAAATTCATGCCTACTTATATTCATCAACTGCAGGATTGAGTGACTTTAATTGTTTGCAGCCCACCTAGTGGACATCAGGAAATTACAATTTAAAAACCAAATGGTACTTTGATTTGAGGTTAACGCATAGAAAAAGCTGAATCTATTTTCATACAATGAAAAATGTTCTCTTTACTTCTTCTAGCTCTTCAGGTTGAATTATTTATTCATGCAGTCAAAATTTATGAGTGCCTATGTGTGGCAATGAGTTAAAAACTTTAGGAACACATATTTACCTTCAGGTAAATAATATTCTAGCTGGAGAAGTATTCCATAAATGGATGAAAATCTATAAAAATTAAATACATTAATATTAATGTAACACTTCGCATAGTTCTTGGCAACACTCAAAGCACATTTCTGAATTATTTTATAGGACATTGCAGGGAGCAATTATCAATGGATGTGTGTTCAATACCAGTAGGAATGTCATGATTCAGAATATAATTTATTGCCAAATGAGTCATATTGACAAAAAAGTGCTCTGAGCTGAAAGAAGGAATAAAGTAATGGAATCATCACAGAAATTGAGGAGTAAGTTGGTTGAGCTCATTTTGGGAAACATGAATTCATGTTTAGACATTGTGAGATTGAATTAATAGTGATAACTATAGAACATACAATAGAAAAAATATGCATGCAATAATATGCATTCATAAAATAGAAAAATAAGCAAAGGCCAAAGGACACAAACAGGTAACTCACAAAGAAACTCATATGGTAAAGAACACAGTTGTTTGGTCAAAGAAGAAAATAAAATATCCAGGAGACAGATGAAAATGTGTACGTGGGACATAGGAAAGATGTTAGGACCAGATATGTAGACTTTTTGTAGCTATCCACATAGTAGGGGCATTTGTATAAATTGCTACAAAAGATCTGTAGTGATGATTACAAAAGAAATTGTTATGCTGGCTATTACAATGGTAAGTTATAATGAACATTGTAAACAGTTGCAAGAATTACCTAATAATTGAAATTTTGCCAGTAGATCAATAAGTAAAGTGACTGGATGAAAGTTGGGAAAAAATGGTAAGTGCAACAAGGAGAAAGTAGAAATGTAATAATTTATAGAAATGATTGAAGCTAAAGAATAATTCAGAAAATTACGTGACCTTCCAGATAGATTTTAATATTCCTGTTTTCTGTCTCATAAAAGCGTCACTTTCTGGCCATTCAAAAGAGGAAACTCAACTCAATCATCTTTATTTCTCCTTTACCCTATTCTTCTTATACTTTATAATGTAACTCCCTTTTAATTATACCCATTGATTTCCTTCAAATCAATTTTAGTCACCCTTTCATTGTCTTTTCTCTGGTCAGGTTAATGGAATTATTACAATATCTTAAATAGTGACTACTCTAAGCTAATCCCATGCTAAATTATCTTCTCCAAAGCTGCCAAAATTTTCTTTCTAAAGCTTAGATCTGGTGTGATTTTGGTTAAGCTAGTCATATCTTAATTAATGAACTATTTGCTAAGATTTTACTGTATTTTATTTACAAATTGGAAGGAAAGATAGAAAATGTTAGAGATGTCTTCACTAGTGATTTGCATTAAAGCAATAATTTTTACAGCCTTGGAAGAGATAAGAATCCCTAGATTTTTGCATCTATCTCTGAATTTAACACTAAGCCCTCACAACTCATTCATAAAATAAAAACTATGATTTGAACCTAGAGTCAGCAAACTTTTTCTATAAAGACCAGTTAGTAAATATTTTAGGTTTTAGGGGCCAAACAGTCTCTGTCATAATTACTCAATTCTACCATTGTACTGCAAAAACAGCTATAGACAATATGTGACTGTATTTCAATAAAACTTTATCTATAAATACATGTGTTGAGTTGGTTTTGGCCCTCAGAGCTGACCACTGCTCTGAGCTAACAAGTTATCTTTCTCTCTCCAATTCATAGCTAGACATAGATTTGGGATTAGAAATCATTCATGTAAGGGTGTCTAGATGTACAGAGTTTAATTTATATATAGGTTTTAGCTTAGTGTCTTTAAAATTGATTGCTAAAAGAACAAAAGAATAAACAAGAAGCCTAACATCTTTATTTTCCTTTTTATGTCCTGATGAATCTCAGGTGCATTTTTCACTATCTCACCACAGTTTTCAGTCATACACATTAGACTGGATCATAATGGAAATAAAATTTTCTTTCTTGTAACTGAAATCACAAGTGTGCCAAGAATTTAGGGAGTGACTGCACTTCTGGGAATCCATCAGCCTGTTGTTATCCTATGGCCTCCTTGGATATGGCACCAGTATCTTTCTAAAGCCCATTAAGGAGCACAGGAATGTCAGAGTCACTAAAAATTAGGAAACCCAGAGGTAAGAGTTAGTTCCTACCACCCAAAGTCAGTCACCTCTTTGTGGCAGTTCCTCAGACTTTTCTAACATTGCAGAATAAAGTATGTATAAATCCAGGCCTAAAGATGAACTAATATTCTACAGGAGATGTTAAACTCACAAGGAAATTGGGATGGAGGCATAACGCATCTACTTTCAGACTGAGATCTCTTAAAATTTCTAGTAAGTTCTCAGCCCTCAGTAAAAATATTGCCCTGAAAATGCGATTTGCATCTCAAAGCAAAATGTAGTGCTCTAGTCAGGCTTATAGAATTATTACAATATCTTAAATAGTGACTCTACTCTAAGTTAATCCCATGCTAAATTATTTTCTCCAAAGTTGCCCAAATTTTCTTTCTAAAGCTTAGATCTGATCATTCAACTGTCTATTTAGAAAACTTAGTGTATTCTTCTTGCTTAGAAAAATAAATTTTCTTGCTCTTCAGAGTGATATTTAAGGACTTAAATAATTGGATCTCTGTCAGAAGTGTTCTGTTTTTCCTCTTAACCTTATTAATTTCTATTTATCCTTTCAAAACATATGTCAAACACCAGTTTTCCCAGGAAATTTTTCCTGGTTACTTGTCTTCACTAAATCTGGGTTAGGCTTCCCTGTTGATTCCCATTAACACTCCACCTCACTCTGCCTGTGCAACCCATTGCTGTGTGAGCACTCTTAGCAACCAAGTGGAGAAATGACAGGAAACACAGCACTCTCTGGACCACAGGATTTTTCATCCCATGTCCAGTCCTCATGGGACAGTAGTAGCAGCCAGTAGGCACAGAGAGTTTGTGAATGGTTTGGTGCATGCCCTCTTGGATACAAGAAGATCTTCTCTAAATACACTAATCCTAAAGTTACTGGAGAGAAGTTGCCAGACACCTGAAATTGCATTTTGATTCCAGTTGGATCTCATTTGTACCTGCAAGTTGGAGGGTCCTAAGGCCAATCAGATTACATTTTTATCCCACTCCTAATGCCTCATTTGTTATTTGCTTAAATAAACTTAAATTATCACTCCAGCTCCAACCTACCTTTCAACCTCACCACACATCACTTCTTTCATTACTTCCCCTGCCCCCATTATTCATCCCAAGCTACATTTACTTATTTTCCTAATGCATACACTTGCATGCCTATCAAAGTACATTTATGGTAATGCCATTTTGCCCAACCACTTCAAGTCATTGCTTTGTTTTTTGTTCTGTTTTTTAACTTGAAGAGATTAAAATTCACTCTAGTTTTCCAAAATATACTCTTCAACTACTTTTCACAGCTTTTCCATGTATTATCATTCAAATGACTCAACATAGCAGCCTTAACAGGTGGTACTCTGAGTGACTCAGACTAAATGGGCATTTTCACGTGCTCAACAGGAAAGTGCTTAGCTTTGGCTCACTACTGACACTAGACTCATTCAAAGCTTTTGAGAAATTTACTTTTCAGTTTGATATCTCAGTTAAGTTATGTTCCTTTCAAAAACATGTATTGTAAGTTCCAAAAAGATTAGTGTATGCTGCATATGGTTTATTTTATATCTTTTAATAAGCTGTTTACTATACTGGAAAAATAGTAAATTTGTAATATTTAATGAATTGTTATTCCCTAATACAAAGAATAGCTTCACAGACCCAGATAGTAATAAACTGGATATGATCCTACTGACTCTTTCTAGGTACTCATGACATAGAACTTTACTTGTAGTCCAAACTCACCTTGCCCTTGTAATGACTTATTGCTTGTAGGGTATGTCTCCATTTTAAGGTTGAGGTGAGCTACTCTTCAAAGCAGCCCCGAGTGATTATCAAATAAAGTGCAACGCGGACTGATAAGATCAGTTCTCAATTCCCCAGATTTGTTGTATCTCAAAAGCTTATCTTTGACATCTATCCAATTGCCTTTTTTTTTTTTTTTTAATCTGGGGGTTCATTTTCAATTCCCAAAGAATAGATTCACACAAATCTGTCAGAAATGAGCCTTTTTGAAGCTTCTGTTAGCAGCTGCTAGAAGCAGTTAGATCCATTGGCATTTTAGAATATAGCATTTTCCTGTTCCTTTTAGCACTGAAGGATGGGTTGGCTTTACAACTTTCAACTACCATAATCAGAGTTAAAATAGACATGGATTAAGTTGAGTTGTTTATTTGTGGAATTTCTCCATTAGTTTTTCCATTTATTTGTACATTAATTCTTTCATTCACTTAGTATGACTATAAAATAGAATGGTATCAAATATCAAAAAAATGATATTAAAATACAGGAGAAATTACCATGAGCTTTGGCATTTGGGGAAAGGAAGACTTCTTTAAGGAGCTGAATCTTAAAAGTTGACCAATTATTCACTCATTCATTTATTCGTTCAAAAAAGAAATTATTGTACATTTAGTCAAGAGGCAGTTACAGATGAATAACATATGACTCTTCCCTTTGATACCTGTCATTTAGTGTATTTTAAGCCACAACATACATTTTATTCACTATTTTATTTAAGCTACACTATTATTCAAGATGTTGTTCTTCTTTGTAAACTGAAGCATATGTTACATCTTCAATACACTAGAGTAAGAAGAAATGCTTTCCTTATATGGGTTTCCAAAAAATTGTTTGTTAAGGAGTTCAGTATTGTAGATTAAATTTCACGTGTGTCTAGGGAAGGGAATTTGGGTTTGCTATTGACCAAGGCTAATTAACCATTTGCAGAGTTAATGAAGAGTTTGGGGGCTGATGTAAATACTTGAATTGAGATTAGCATTTTTAATAAAAATATCAAGATTATAAATGATTTACTAGAAAGTTCATGGAGGCAATTCCAAAAAATCAACCATTCAGTCTTGTGGACTGCAGCTGACATGAGGTGTATTATGTGTAAATATAGGGCTGGGGAGAGGGTGTATAAGTTTGATGTGGAAACAAAGCACACTAAAATGCCTAATAGTTTTTTCCTAGTCTTCTTTCAGAAATTATAAAATGAATAAAGATAGGTGAAAGCATCCATTCTTCAAGTTTTGTAAGACCCAGGGGTTTCAGAGATGATAAGAATGATGTCTCAGCCTTCACATTGTATGGAACATGATTAGGGTCATGAAAAGCTAAACAGACCCTAATCATGTTCCATACATGAATACAACATGAATGAATGCTATAATGGCAGTACTGGGTAGACAGAGGGACTATATAGATAAATGAGAAGGGAAGAAAATTAGGTAACGGAAAGGGTGTAGATAGTTCAAAATTGAACATAGTGTGTTTGAAAATTGGTAAGGAAGATCTGGGCTTGAGTTGAGGAATTATGTTGAAATATAGAGAAACATACAAAAGACCAAGTTAGCTTGGCAGATTAGCATAAAAATATGGGCAATATTATAGTTGCTTAAAAAACAATGGGGGAAAATATTGTGGGAAGATGGCAAAGTAGGAAGCTCCAGAAATCAGTCCTTCCACCAGAACAACTATTGAACTGACAGGAATAGCCAGAATCAGAGTCTAGTAGAACACTGTGGAGCATCCAGGGAAGAGCAAGAAGAGGCTAGTAAATTGTCTGTAAATAGCAGTGGATTTCACTCTCCATACAGCAGTTACCATCCCACATCCCCTAGCCTCACAGCAGACAGCAGTGGGGTCCACAGCTCTGGCACCTGGTGCAGCCTGCTGGTGCCAGAGTAGGATACAAAGACCTAGTTCCCAAGATCCAGAGGCATGTGGTCCAATTGCAGATCACTGCTTTTGATCAGCTAGCTACTTCACATCTCTGGTGGCCTCTGGGACTGGCTTTGAGAGCAGCCATTGTTCCAACCTACCTCAGGCAAAAATGTCTGACTAGTCTTAAAGACTTCAAGATACTTCCTCAAAACTAGGGAAAATAGTTAAAGGCTGGTTTAACTGGACAAGTGTTGAGTAAAGAAAACACAGGTTCAAAAGCTTTAGTAGATGCTCCTGCCACCGTGGCTGACCCCTCTCCAGTCTCCCCCCCAGCTTGGGTTGGAGTCAGCCTGCTCTCCTGTTGTGAGTCTTTGGCCTTGTTCTTCTGGGAAAGACTGACCTAGGAAAATCCTCTCTGCTCACACCCCCATAATTTGCCCTCAGTGAAAAAGCAGCTTGAAACAGCTAAAGGAGTATAAGAAACAATTAAGTCAAATAGCCTGGACAAAGGGTTAACTGCCTTAAGTCCTAGAATAAAGTGCCCTAGAGAGGGAGAAAGTCTATTTCATTTAGTTTTTGTTCCCATTTTTCTATTCATCTGTCCATATGCTGGATAAAGGGAGTGTTCTTCTTTTTTAGAATGTTTTTAACAATTCAGTCCTTTCCCTTCCAGATAAATTTGATAACTAGCTTTTCCACATAAGCAGCACATTCTTAAACATCTAGTTGGTCTAAGAAGAAATCACAAAGGAAATTAGGAAATATCTTGAGGTGAATGAAAATGAAAACACTGCATACCAAAATTTATAGTATGCAGCAAAGGCAGTGCTGAGAGGGAAATTTATAAACTTATATACTTACATTAAAAAAGAAGAGAGATCCAAATCAGAGAGAGACCTAATGTTACAACTGGAGGATCTAAGAAAAGAAGGGTAAATTAAGCTGAAAGCAAGCAGAAGGAAGGAAATAAAGATTAGAGCATAGATCAATGAAACAGAGAATAAAAAATAAAGAAAATCAAGAAAACTAAGATTTGGTGTAAAGATCAATAAAATTGACAGACCCTTTTATCAGCTGGACTGATAAAAAAGGAGAGAGGATGCAAATAACTAAAATTGGAAATGAAAGGGAAGGTATTACTACCAACCTCTTAGAAATAAAAAGAATTATAAGAGGATAACATGAACAACTGCATGCCAACAAATTATATAACCTAGATGAAATGGACAAATAAAACATAAAAACCACCTACTAGATTCAGTAAGAAAGACAAGATCTCAACAGACTAATAACAAGTGAAGAGGTTGAACCAGTCATCAAAAACCTCCCAACAGATAAAGCTCAGGACCAGATGGCTTCACAGGTGAATTTTACCAAACATCCCAAGAAGAATTCTAACCTCAAACTCTTCCAAAATATTGAAGAGGAGGGAACACTTCCCATCTTATTATGAGGCCAACATCACTCTAATACCAAAGCTAGATAAAGATATCATAAGAATAGAAAAGTACAGACCAATTGCCCTTATGAATATAAATGCAAAAACCCTTAACAAAATACTAGCGAACTGAATCCAACAGTGAGCATGACCAAGTGAGATTTACCCCAGGTAAACAAGGGTGGTTTAATATAAGAAAATCAATTAATGTAATACATCACATTAATTGAATGAAGGAAAAGAAAACAAAAAACTACCTGATCATCTCAATTTATCCAGAAAATGTATTTGACAAAATCCAGCACTGCTTCTAGTTAAAAATACTTAGAAAATAGGAATAGAAGGGAAAGTAAGCAGCATGATGTAGAATATTGTTGATGAACTTACAGCTAACATCATACTCAATGGTGAGAGACTGAAAGCTTTCCCTCTAAGATTGGGAAAAAGACAAGGATCCCCATTGTCACAATTGACCAATGGAATCAAATTGAGAGATCATAAATAAACCCTCACATCATTGCCAATTGATTTTTTTACAAAGGTACCAATTCCACTCAATATTGCTGGGGAAGCTGGGTATCATATACAAAAGAATGAAGGTAGACCCCTACCTCACACCATTTCCAAAAATTAACTCAAAATGGATCAAAACCTAAGTAAGAACCAGGACTATAGAACTCCTAGAAGAAAATGTAGGGAAGCATCTTCAGGCCTTGTGTTAACCAGTGGTTTCTTATACTTTATACCCAAACAACAAGCAACAACAGAAAAAAAAAAACATAGATAAATGAAACGTCATCAAAAGAATAATACTACTAATAAATCCTTTGCATCAAAGGACTTTATCAAGAAAGTAAAAAAGACAACCTACAGAATAGGAGAATATTTTTGGAAATCATATATCCAGGAAGGGTTTAATAAACAGACTTTATTTTTAAAAAAATCCTACAACTCAACAATGAAAAGACAATCAACCAAATTAAAAATTGGGCAAATGACTTGAACATACATTTATCCAATGAAGGTATACAAATGACCAAAAGCATATGAAAAGATGTTCAACATTATTAGCCATTAGGGAAATGCAAATAAAATTCACAGTTAGAATCTGTTTAACACCCACTAGAATGGCTAGTGTTGGGGGAGGATGTGAAGAAATAGGAACTTGTTCATTGTTGGTGCAAATGTAAAATGGTGCAGTCACTGTGGAAAACAGTTGTTGATTCCTCAGGAAATTAAGTATAAAATTACCATATGACCCAGCAATTCCATTTCTAGGTATATACCCCAAAGAATTGAAAGCAGGTCATAGACCAATATTTGCACATCGATGTTCATAGTGACATTATTCATGGTTTCCAAAATATGGAATCAACCCAAGAGTTCATCAAGAGATGAATGGATAAACAAATTGTGATATAAACAAACAATGGAATATTAAGCAGCTGCAAAAAGGAACAAAGTTCTGATATATGCAACAATTCGGATGAAACCTGAAGACATTGTGTTGCATGAAATAAGCCACACACAAATGAACAAATATTGTATGGTCTCACTGATATGAACTAATTAGAATAAGCAAATTCATTGAGTCAGAAAATAGAATATAGGTTAATAGGGAAATAGTAGGGATAAGAAATAGGAAGTTGATTTTTAATTGGTACAAAATTTCCATTTAGGGTGAAAAGTTTTGATAATGTGTAGTAGAGATGATAACATAACATTGTGAATGAATTATATATTTGAATGTGGGTGAAAGGGAAAATTTTAGGTAGCATATATGTTGCTTGAACACAAATTTAAGAGAAAAAGAAAAGAACAATCATTTTTCTGTACAACACAAACAGTGAAAGATAATGTAAACTATAGCCTATAGCTAATATTACGTTATAATAATATTCACTCATCAGTTGTAACAAAGGTACCACATTAATGCAAAATGTTAAAAATGGGGACGGGTATATGGGAACTCCATATTTTGTACCTGATTTTTCTTTTAATCTACAACTTCTCTAAAAAAATGGTGGAATTTGAAGAAGAATGTTGACATAATTTTGAATACTGTTTAGGGGAGCAAAGTTGTACAGAGTAAAACAGTGGGAAGGAATTGCAAACAAAAAAAAAAAAACCAATTAGGACAAATTAGGACATTGTTACACAATCTAGTTATGAGGTAAGGCTATAGCCATTGCAATTGCCATAGCTGGTAAATTGGAATTAGAAGAGAAAAGGTGTGAGGGAATAATTGACAATTCAGTGACAGATTGAACACGGACAGTGAAAGAAGAGAACTATTGCAAAAAATGGCTCTGAAATTTAAGGCTTGGTTAATTGTGACACAAGTAGAAAAACTTGCTGAAATAATTGAATCAAAAGTAGAAAATCTGTTTTGGAGATAAGATATTAAGGTTAATTATCACTTGAAGTGATAGTAAAATATCCAAGGAGTGATACCATGGAGAAAGCATGATATTGTAGACAAAAGATTAGGGTTGAAAATGGACATTTAAAAATTGTAATTATAGAAATAATTGTAAAAGATAAAAGCAAGAATAGTTACCTATGAAAAGAACAAAATGAGGACAACTGGAATCCAAGATCTAACTCTTAGATAGTAACTTGTTCAGAGATATAGAAGTAGAAGCATTCTGCACAATGTCATAGAAGGTGAGGAAGGGAAACATTTTATAGAATGAATGTTCAACAGTCCAAAGTGTCCCATGCATGGCTTCTTATTTGTCTCTCTCACCGCTCCTTTCCTCTCAATATTCAACTCCTATCGTAACCGTATACTTAGTGTCTGTTTGAATCTCAGGATGCTCCCTTTCCTGGAATCTCTTTTACTTCTTCCTTCAGCAAGATAAGCTCTCTTCATTTTTTAAGTCTAAGCTCAGGAACCTCATCCTCTAGGACAGCTGCGCTAACCACCTCCTTCCTAACTAGGTTGGGTGGGACATCTCCTGTACATGTACCCATAATAACCCGAACATCTCTGCTTTACCATATGTCACATAATTTTTATGTCTTATTTTCTTTGTGTTTATCAATAGACTGTACCCACCTTGTTTAAAAAGAGTAATGGTGGTTTATCCATCTATGCATTTTCAGCATTTACCCCAAAGGCCATTAAATGTTTGCATAATTAATTAATTAATTAACCAATGAATTATCAGAAGACCCAAGAGAATGAGAACTGTTTTGCAGAATGATTTAATCTAAATCTTTGCTGTCAGATTTGGAAAAAACAAGCCACCTGTGGCTAGTGAGGACTTGAAATGTGACTAGTCCCGATTGAACTATTCTATTCGTATAAAATGTACACCAAACTGTTGAGCACAGAAAATAATGTTAAATATCTCTGTAACAATTTTATATTGATTACATGTTGACTAATATTTTGGGTTAAAATATAGTGTTAAAATTAACTTTTTTCACCTTTTGAATGTGGCAGCTAGAAAATGTAAAATTACATATGTGATTCACATTGTATGTCCATATATGTCCATTGGACAGTGCTAGTCTAAATGAAAGGAGAATTTCCAACAACATGTCTAAATCTGAAATCACTAAAATCAGTACACTTACAGTCCTGAAAAATTTAGAGATGTTTTGTAATATCTCTGATTCTAGAGATAGTGGCTCCTGCTCTGGGTTAAAACTTAGACTTTCATCAGAATTTTAGAATGATAGGTCTAGACAAACTCAACTTGTTTCCCAGAAAGAAAAGGAAAAGAAAAGAAAAAATAAAAAAAATAAAAAAAAAATTCAATAGAATGAGCAGGCTAAACCTTTTCCTTTTAAGAGATGATAAAATTTCCCCAGCTTATCCAGTGTGTGGGTTCTTATAGTACCATATTCCCATTATCTCCATTGCCCACCCCCATGTGGACGAAGGATATATAAAGCAGAATTAAGTTAATTTGTTTATATTAATTTATCTTCCATTCATTCAGGAAACGTTAATAAAATATTTTCAATGTACCAAACACTGTTACAAACACAGAAGATATGACACGGACATAAACAAGATCTTTACTCTCACACATTTATAGTTTGAAGGGTGGAATATAAATAAGAACTAAGTAAACAAATGAATAAGTAATCACTTCATGTTTCTTTAGGTGTTGCTTTTTTTTGGAAACAAGTAATGGGATATCCAAACAACAGTGGCTTAAGCCATAAAGTATTCATGTTTACTGAACAAAAAATCCAGAGGAAAGAGGCTTCAGGTGTGGTCAAGCAATGCAACAATGACCTCAGGGCTCAGGGTTGTTGTTTTACTTTCTGTTTCTGTTTTTTCTCTTTCCACACCATAACTTTTAGTTTCTACAGTTTTTACCTTCAAGAATTCAAGATGGATGCTACAGCTCTAGGCATCTTATCTGAGACCAAGGCAGCTCTTTTCTTGTGCCTCTTCCTTTTGTCAGGAAGCTACATATCTTTCCCAGAAACCCTCAGAACCTTTCTCCTTATTGGACAGAACTGGGTCACATGGACATGCCTAGCTGCATGGAAGTCTTGGAAAGCAAATATCTACTTTCCTAGTTCTGTAGTAGGGACAACAAGAAAGAAGGAACTTGAATAATATCACAATTATCTTGTTCTTTCTTTCAATTGTATTTCAAATAATGATAAGTCTCATGAAGAAAATAAAACAGAGAAATGTGATAGAACATAACTGGTATGTGGGGTGGGGGTGGGTATTTATGGAAGATAATTCAAAAGGATCTCTCTGAGGAGATATTTGAGCAGAGACTTAAATGATGAGACGGAGGCAACCATTAAAGATTTGTGGAAATGTGTCCTTGTCCTTAGTAGTGAAGAGAATATCAGTCAGTGAGCAAATTCCAAATCTTGTTCACCACGGAAAAGGGAATCGGTTTTTGCTTTATGCTTAGCCTCCATAGCTAAGCTTCCAGAGAGCTCTGTAAATAGAATCATTAGCCTTTTGTCAGGTGACATGCACAAGATAATAATGGTGTGAGGTTACTGGTTCTATTTTATAAATGATCACAAATACATATATAATCTCATTTTTTTCAATCAAACAATACTTTAAATTCCACAATTTCCTGTTCACTAGAACAAAACCCCTGTTCACTAGACTTTGAAAACCTTAACCTAGAATAGCTAAAAGTCTTATCTAAATTCCTTACATTGAGTATGTGTGCATACCATTCCAAAAGAGTAAACTACGTATTTACTAATAGTTCAGAAATCTAAAAGAATCATTTTGCCTTTGCAAACCCTAGTTTGCTATGGTGATATGCATAGCTTCAAATGGTTGAAAAATTATTCCTTGTAATACTCCTCTCACATATTTTTTTCCCAATTTACTTTATTAGTTCTTTTATTTCTCTGAAAACTAACATTCCAGCCTAAAAGTATGTTTAAAAGAATAATTTAAATAGTTATCCATTTCAGCAACACTCCAGCTAATATAAAAATGCAAGTGCAATGAATGTTCCCAAGAAAGCCATTATGTTAGGATAAACCTAAAACATTTGAGATTAGGAAATACAAAAAGAGTACCTGACATTTTACTTTCAAATTGTGTTGATATTAAAATGCTCTGTGTCATTAAATGAGTTTCCTATCATGACAATGCTGCAAAAGAATATGTTTGATAGGTTGAATACAAAAATATAAATGATATGGGAAATAGAATTGAAGCCGTGGGCTTCATACATTTCTGGTTAAAAATAACTTATTCCTTTCCCTACTTCCTCCTCTCTTTTCTAGAAACCTCATTCATTTCTATTTCTCTCCATAGAGAGAATCCAAACATCTGTCTACAGCAAAAACATTCAGAAACATGTATTCCCATTGAAGTCAAACCCAAAGTCAGTAAGAAGCAGTGGATGTTACAGTTCTTATTTCAAAGACAGAGACAGTACTAGATTTACTATACATTTGCTCTGGGTTAGAAGCACTAAATGGATAAAAAGACCAAAGCAGCTGTGATGACAACAGAAGAAGAGACTTCAAACACGCAATCAACAGTAAAAACATATATCCACAAACTTGCCTATGTATTACACCACCACCATATTGAGCATTCAGAAGGGCTCACAGTAGACTTTAGTATCAATATTTATGTGTTGCTTCAGTTTAAGTTAAAGTTTGTCAAGATTGAATAATCAAGATAGTAATGATCAAGATGAATACCTGCAATTAGAATTCAGATATTTATCATCCACTATTTAATTTTATTTTCAAAATTTTATATATATAAATATAATATATTTTATTTATATATATAAATATATATATTTTATTTATATATATAAATATATAGGTGATATGTGCCTATGACAGAGTTTTCATTTTGCTAGGCCCTGGTGTGTTACAAAGATGGATTTAATAGTTTCTGATCAGGGAGATTATAATGTGATTGTGAATTTGAATTTAAGGGGCATGGTGATAGCCACCTAAAGAAAAACTATAGTTTAATGTGATACATGCTCTAAAAGAGATATATCCAAAGTGTAATATTTGTACATATAAAGGATCAGGTATTGGCAGGTGTAATTTCCATTGGTTCTTTGGGATGATGAAGTTATTAAATATATTTGAGGCTAAATCACTCAATACTCACTTCCACATCTGTTCTAGTTTGTTAATGCTGCCAGAATGCAAAACACCAGAAATGGATCGGCTTTTATAAAAGGGGGTTTATTTGGTTACACAGTTACAGTCTTTAGGCCATAAAGCGTCCAAGGTAATGCATCAACAATCGGGTACCTTCACTGAAGGATGGCCAATGGTGTCTGGAAAACCTCTGTTAGCTGGGAAGGCACATGGCTGGCATCTGCTCCGAGTTCTGGTTTCAAAATGGCTTTCTCCCAGGACGTTCCTCTCTAGGCCACAGCTCTTGAAAATGTCACTCTCAGTTGCTCTTGGGGCGTTTGTCCTCTCTTAGCTACTCTGGAGAAAGAGTGTGCCTTCAACAGCCATCTTTAAACTGTTTCTCATCTGAGCTCCTCTCTCAGCTCCTGTGCTTTCTTCAAAGTGTCACCCTTGGCTGTAGCAAGCTCACTCCTTCTATCTGAGCTTTTATAGTGCTCTAGTGAACTAATCAAGGCCCATGCTGAATGGGCGGGGCCACACCTCCATAGAAATCTTCCAATCAGAGTTATCACCTACAGTTGGGGTGCATCTCCATGGACATGCTCAAAGAATTGTAACCTAATCAACACTAATATGCCTGCCCACACAAGATTGCATCAAAGATAATGGCATTTGGGGGGACATAATACATTCAAACTGGCACAACACCCTTTTCCAATGCCACTTTCCCAGACTCCCTTACAACTACTTGTGGTCATATAATCAATTATGGCCAATGAGACATAAAACTTTTCTTTCATGATTAAGGCTCTGCCCTCTTTTCCTCTTTTGCCTCTTAATTCATCTTCTGGTCTGGATCGTGGAAAGGATGGCCAAGCTGTACCAGCCATCTTGGCTACTATCAGAGAAAAGACAGAGAAATTAGTCTTGACAACTCAAATTCTTAAACCACTACCAGCAACTACCTACTAACCTTACTATTGTTACGTGAGAAAAAGTAAACTCCTGTTTAGTTGAACTCCTGTAGTTTGCTTTTTTGTTTTCCTTGCAGCTGAACACTCGTAACTAATCCATGTGAAGAGATGAGATCACTAATAAAGTATATATAGTAAATGTGGGAGGAAAAAAGAACAGCCTTAATAAATCCTCAAATTAAAGGGTTGCAAAGCTGGAGCTGGCAGTAGGGTTTGAGAAGTCCACCAGCAGATCAAAAAGGGAAATTGGTGAAAATGGTTTTGTGGACATGGTGAGATGATTTTTCATGGAATAAATGTCCAAACAGGCCAATTGCTCTGAAATATGGGTAAAGGTGAAAAGAGTCTATTGGATATGACCATTAGGGGACACTGATGTTTTGCAGATAGCAACTCTAGTGAAGTGTTGCATATGCAAGCCAGACTGGAATGGAATGGGGAGCAAATAGAAAGGGGTGAAAATAAATGAGGATAGAATAATAAAGGCAAAGTATTGTAAAGAGACAGACCAGTGGTTTTGAGAGAGAAACAAAATTTTGATTTAGATTTAGGATAGAGCAAACTTTAGAAGAAAGGTTCAATGGAGAGACAATGAAGTTGAAAGGACAACAGATCAAGGAGGGAGTGGAAGATAAATGAGTGCCAAGGATAGTATGGAGGGACCAGAAAGCTATGCCCCAAAAGGAGGTATCCTTTGTCCTTTGGAGAGGAAGGGATGAGTGAGGATATAGCTGTGTGGAGATGGGTAGGAGGGATGCAAAGAGAAAGCGCTGTTAAAATTCTTTATTCTCTTTGTTAAAAGGCTTATTCAGCTTGTTGTGGTAAACTTCTACATATAAGTACAGGATTTTTGGAGTTGGTAAAGGATTTAGAATATCTAATTGAAGGAGTGCTTTGGACAAAGAGTCCTAGATGGCCAATGAAGGGGTTGTAATGATAGGCTGAGCAGCTAGCAAAGGCTGTTGGTTCTTCAATTACACCTACATGCCAGAGACTAAAGGCAGCCTGTCTAAGGTGGTGTGCGGCTTGGGCAAATCACTGCATGTGGCTTCTCCTCCTCTGCACCCTACTCACATTTTTGTAAAATGAAACAGTTACAATAAGAATAAAGGGAAGTTTGTAAGACATAAAGAACAATAAGAGCCTGAGTGGATTAGACAGGGATGTGGGCAAACAGGGGCAGAAGAAGGCATTCTGGTCTGCTTTTTCTGATCCAGACAATTGACTGGGGACTGATCATATGAGCCTCACACTGTTTTTGGCCTTCGTTCTTGCCAGTCGTCTTCTCTCCCCACCCCAGAGTCACACAGTCAAGTGGCAGGTTCAAAGTATCCCCAGAAGTATGGCCCGTGCCTGTAGCTCCAGATTGGCTCTCTCTTAGGCATTCGTAGACATTTTTAAAATTGAATAGTTTCAGAATAAATAGCACTGTAATCCATATCTGTCCATAATTACATGACACACGGATCTAAAAGCATTCTTTTTTTTCTAATTTATAATTTTTATCTCATTGTGGAGAAAAATGATTCTAAAGTAGGTTGGCATTGAATAAGAACATTTTAACTTTCCAAGGAATTTGTTTACATATTTAATTATATTAAAATATTATTAAGGTATATATTTCAGCCTCATAAAGGTATTCAGAACCATCTATGGCAAGTAATTTTCTTTCTTTCTGTCCAAATTTGTTCTGAAAGTGCTTAGTCATCACAGCTTTTGAATCTCCCCCCAAGGCAGATGATTATTCTAGTGATAAATACAAATGTCAGCATTTTTGCTGTGGTTTTACCCTTGATGAATAAGAAAGGAGTTTTTTCATATACAAAGCTGCCCTTCTCAAATGTCTTCCTAAAGTGGTGATTCCATCAGACATGGGAAGGGCAGGAATTTCCTTTGCTCAACTCAGAATTCATGAGATGGCTGTCAAACCTGCTCTACCTGCCTCCGTTCTCATGCTTAGGGCATCCTCCTTACCTCATTGTTCCACCCACTTTAAAAAGAAACAAATTCATCCAGGAAAGCAAGAGTGTGACTAAGTACCACTAGAGATTTTGCTAGAAACCCAGGAAGAAATTGTTATAATCATTTAAAGTCCCTGATATTTCTGACCAACAAACAGCCAATTCAGAAACACTGACCTCAAATAAAACCTTGGCCTGTTGCATGAGGTGCCATCAGGTGGAAGGTTTATGGATTTACTCTGTGTTACTTTGGACAAGTGGCTTAGGAACCAGTGAAGGATGTTTAAAGAAGGAAGATTTGGGTACAGAGTAAAAAAGTGCTGATAATTAGAACTTTCTGGCTGTAGGGAGGCATGCCTGTTCTTGTTTTTGGAAGTAAGAGTTGATGGACCCTCTGTGAAGGGTTCCCAGAGGACAGGAAGTTTGAACTAAAATACTTCAAGATTCCTATCCAGTGTAGAATAAATAAGTAAATATGTTGCCCAGCATTTTTCAGGTTCTATTCTCTGTGAAATGCTAATAGATGTTCACTTGAAAAAAAAAAAAAATGCTTCTTTGGTTAATTTATGTCTAGAAAACATTGCAACCCATAGTATCTTTTTGAGACTTACAGTACACATTCTTATATCAAACAATTAAATCTTGAATTGTAACCAGATGCTTCACAAAATGTCAGTTCTGTGTGTTTCTAACCACAGAACTGACCTCTCACCCTCACCCTTACCCCAGCAAGGTTTTTGGAAGTAAGGTTTTGCTTTGCTTTGCTTGCTTGCTGCAAAATTTTGGTTAACATGGCAAGGTTACCATGTGCATAATATAAATGTTTTAGGATGATATATTGCCCTAATAATGCTTATTTTCCAAGAAATATGCTAAATTTTGTATACAGTGACCAGATAACATAACACCAGCTTTTAAAATGTTTTCTTTTAACTTCACATTATCATTTCCTTCTAGAATGAGAGCTATAGATTATTCATCTTCTAAGCTAAGACACATAATTCAAAATATTTTATCATAAAATCCGTAACATCCTGAGAGCTGGGATGTGGCTTGACTAATTACTTTCCTCAGAGAAATAATGATATTGCTGCCTGTCCAGAATCACTATACCTGGAAGAAGGGAGTGGTCATTATTTCAAAGTATACACACACCCAGTTATTTTGACTGCTATGCATGAGTGACAGCAGTTCTCTCAGTCACAAAGCCAAAATAATGGTGAATTTCATTTTAAAGATTCTGTGCTAATACAGCTTTCATGAATCAGCTGCTTCTTTAAACATAACTCTAAAAGTAATTGTGGTATCCTGGATTGGATCCTGGAACAGATAAAGGACATTAGTGGAAAAAGTAAGTCAAATCCAGTTTAAGTCTATAGCTTACTCAATAGTATTGTGGCAATTTTAATTTTGTAGTTTTGACAAAAATACCAGGATCAAATAAAATGTTTACATAAGGGGAAGATGGCTGAAGGATAAATAGAATTCAAATATCTTTGCAACTTTTCTTGTTAATTAAAATTATCCTAAATAAAATATATTTTTTAAAAATCCAATGGGGAGATAGAATATTAGTTTCCTTCTAGTGATGATGAGACTTGATAGTTTCTGCTTTTCAATGAATTATATTTGAGAAGGATAATAACTTTAAAAATCTAAAATAAAATGACCCAATGAAATGTCATTTCTTAAACTTTAAGAGATGGGAGAGCTAAGTAATTTTATCCCTAGCACCACAATTCCTCTTTGGGAGAGCACTCCGCTAAGGAAAATATGTCTCTAAGACTCTGAGATGGTAATTAAACCAACCAAAAATAGTCTTTGCATGACATTAAATTAGTTTTTGACTCTTAGAGGTAGGGGAAAAATAGAGAGATAAGAAACAGAGAAAAGAAGGAAAGATGAAAAGACTCTGTGATACGGCTTGGGGTAGCAGAACTACTTAGCATGAAGTCACCAGTGAAAAAACCCCAACAAGTAGCTAAAAGACTTTTACAGTCAAGAATGTCAAATATTTAAATTAAAATGGTTTGTATTGTTATTCCTTCATCCTCTTATTTGTCTCTCCAACTTTCAATGCAGTCAATCCCTTGTATGTTTGAGAATTTGTATGTTTATGTACTACGGGAATGCATTGGAAGCTGTAGTTAGAAAGTGAAGAAAAAGGGCTATTTCATGTGTGGTTGAAATGGTTGAGAAGAGGGCTGACAGGAGCACTATAATTATAAACTCATAAACTTAGAAAAAAGGTCTGATTGAATTTTAGAGGTAGCTTTGGTATTATACAACCCAGGAAGATAAAATCTATTTTATGTAACATTTATGGGACAAGAAATTCCAGCCATTCTTCTTTCTGCTCAGTAAAGAATAAGTTACTATGGTTCTTGACTGCTGATCTTAATAATCTTCTTTTCTTAAAATATAAGATTTTATAATAATTTAGAGTAAGGCATTTTTTTTTCATATTATTCACAGAGCATACCAAATGGCCAATCACACACACATTTTGTTTTGCTTGCATAATGTATTTTGATTGGCTTCCAAAATTTACAAATAATATTTTTTACTATGAAATCTTAATTTCTGGCTTTCCAGAACAATTGGAAGATGAAGAAAATTAAGCCCACAGTTCCAGGTGCTGCAGTAGGCTGAAACTGCACAGATACTCCTCCCTTTGGACTGGACTTGAGCTCTCCGCTTCTCAGCCATCTCCAACACTTCCTCTAGTCTTGCACCAGCACCCCTTTCACTCATTTCCCTACATGGCCCTAGAGCATTTGAACCAGCACCACCTCTGTCATAAAAACTCCTCCAATGGAGCAAATGAGCTTTAATGTTAGCAATTTGCATGTGGCTTTATACTTAGAAGGAAGCCATATCATAGAAAAAAAGAACCTTGGTTTGTGTTTTAGTTTGCTAGGCTCCTGAAAGCTGGTACCATAAAATGGATTGGCTTTAACAATGAAGATTTATTAGGTTACAGTTTTGAGGCCATGAGATTGTCCAAATCGAGGCATTATCAAGGTGTTACGTTCTTCCCGAAGATGGGCTGCTGGTGATCCTTGGGTTCTCTGTCATATGGCAAGGCACGTGGCGGCATCTGCTGGTCTCTCCCTTCTCTTCCAGGTTTCATTGCTTATAGCTTCTTGTTTATGTCTCTCTCTCTTCCTCTTTCCCTCTCTCCCTCCGTCCCTCGCTCCTCCCTGCCCCCCCATCCCATTAGTTTGTAAAGAACTCCAGTAAGGGGATTAAGACCCACCTTGGGCCATGCCTTAACTGAAGTAACCTCCTCAAAAGGCCCTATGTACAATGGGTCCACACCCACAGGAATGGATTAGCTTTAAGAACATGATTTTCTGGTGTACATACAGTTTCAGATCACCACAATGTGGATTTAGATGGATAAATCTTGATATCCAAATTCTCCACCTACTAACAGCCTCCATTTTGAGGACTTTGCGTCCAGTATTTTTTCCATGCATTTTGATATACACATTTGTTTAAATTATGAGCATACTGGATACAATGTTTTATATTTTCTTATTTTACTTACAATTAACTTGCATGAGCCTCAGTTCCCTTATCTGTAAATGGGGATAATAAGCCCAACTTTGCAAAGATTTTATAAGAATTAACCATAACTCTGATATGAAATCCTGAACACAGAGAAAGTATTCAGTAAGCACCCTTCTCCTGTTAGTTTCCATTACTGTCAGCTCCAGTGACACATACACTCAAATTTTGGTCATTATATTTAAAAAAAGACTGGTATGTAGGGATAAGATTTTTCAGTGTAACTGAATACTGTTTTTCCTCACAGAATTTTAAAATTGAGGTTTAAATTCTTCTGATAGGTGATGTTTCAAGTAACTTGAATTGGTATTATTTTGGAATCTAATGCAAATGACTTAATTTCTTTATGAAATTATTTGTTTTGATGCTGGACCAATTCAAAGCTCAGCAGTCTGTGTTGGGGTAGAAAAGAGAGAAGTCAGTGAGGGGGAGAGAGGCTGCTGCAAAGGATTCTAGTTGATGCTGACTTAACCTTTCCTAATGATACCAATTTCTTTAGTTTAGCCTGTTTCTGCTCTGGCCAGGAGAAAATAACTAGAGTTGTGTAAGATGATAACATTAGGAGAAGCTTGTTGAGTGGTATACAGAAACACTGTATAATATTTTTGCAACTTTTTGTAAATATAAAATTATATCAAAAAAGAGCAAAAATGTAAAAAAAAAGAACAAATGGCAGATAAAACATACAAATCAAAAAGAGAAATAAGATTTTTATGGCTACATAATATTTCATCATATGGATATACACTAATTCAATTAGCTCTCATTATTTGACAACTTTGTTTTTTTCTTTTCTGGCTAATAAAGTAATTATATGATGAATTTCCTTCTTATTTCTGTTCTGGAGAAATGAAAATGTTCTAAAATTGATCATGGGGATGTATGCACAACTATGTGATGACACTGGGAGCCAGGGATTGTATACTTGTGATGGTTTGTGTAGGATGTGAATATATCTCAATAAAATTGGGGAAAAAAAAGTTGAGTTCGTCAATTCTTGTTGAACTGAGAGACACTGTGGTGGTCTTTGGTGGGCATTGGTACTGAAAACTGGCATAAAACGTTCTCTTTCTCAGTTTATTGCATATTAATAGGTATGTTAAAGGTCATCCTTTATTGATAATGGTAGTAGTTTGGGGGGCAGCAGTTTTGCCCAGGGACCTTCAAATCCAACCACATAGACACTCATCTAATTTGTTCATTCTTAAAGACAATCATGCTTTTTAATTTAATTCCAGCAATAAAAATGTGAAGCAAAAGAGAAGGTAATTTTGCACATGGAAAATAAATGGCCTGAGAAAATGTGTGAAGCAGCAGTGGCCCAGGCATGACCAGAGCACTTTGTGAAATCAGATTTAACAGAAGAGCAGGGTCCTGTGGGGAGAGAAGTTCTAGATTAGAGCAAGTGTTAAGATGGGGGGGGGGGGTGTCACACTGTAGCTGGCCTTAAGGTCAGGGAGTCTGTACTTCAATTGATACTTGATGGATTGAAGGTCTGCCTCCAGATATTCTTTTTTTTTTTTTTCTCACCTGAATCCCTCTAATACCTAGCATAATATCTGTGATTTTTTTTTTTCAATGGAGGTCAGTGGAGTTGAAGAATGTGAAAGTATTTAGGGGAATAGTAACATTAAAAAAGAATTTGGACTTTGAAACCAAGACCATTTACTAGGATTATGCAAAAAATAGCAATTACTTGTTTCAGTTTAGAATGGTGAATATTTGAAAATTTGACCTTTAACAAGCTGAGAACCAGTTGGAAGAAAGTGCCAGAAATAGATCTGCAATCATTTGACTTTGACAGCATGTTCTGAAAATTGTTCACTTTTTTACAGTGATTGAATGTAGACAGATGAAATGATAATAGACAAGTACACTTTGCATGGATGAGATATAATTAATAATATTACTTATCTTGGGCCAACACCTTATGATATATAGTTAGTAAATTTGAAATGTAACCCAAACTTTTAAAGACAGACATGAACTCGGTGGTAGCTATCAGGAAGTCTGTTACTTGAACAGCTTAACCTTTAGTGAAAATTATATGAATCCAGTTTCAAGTCATTGAAGCAAATCATCTTTATTATATAAATATTACATAAGTGCATTATCTCTTCCACTGGATTACCCTTCATTGAATTTTTTAATATTTCAACTTGGTTTTCTATTCAAAATTAACTTCTGACAGATATTATAGGAAATTACTCTAGTCTATTACTATTCAGTATAGAGTTAATATTTCTATTACAAAAGATACGGAATCTCTTGCAAATTTAATCAATAGTGCAAAAATTGCAAATTTGCCTTTAACTGAGCTGTATTCTTTCCATATTAGGGGTTATTTGAAATTCTGAACAGAAACTAGGTGAACACTTCATGTATCTTACCCCAAAGTCATCTCACCTTTTACTTCAGAAACATAATATTAAAAAGTGTGATTATCTTTAAGAATGAACAAATTAGATGAGTGTCTATGTGGTTGAATTTGAAGGTCCCTGGGCAAAACTGCTGTCCCCCAAACTACTACCATTATCAATAAAGGATAACCTTTACATACCTATTAATATGCAATAAACTGAGAAAGAGAAAGTTTTATGCCAGTTTTCAGTACCAATGCCCATCAAAGACCACCACAGTGTCTCTCAGTTCAACAAGAATTGATGAACTCAACTTTTTTTCCCCAATTTTATTGAGATATATTCACATCCTACACAAACCATCACAAGTACACAATCCCTGGCTCCCAGTGTCATCACATAGTTGTGCATACATCCCCATGATCAATTTTAGAACATTTTCATTACTCCAGAACAGAAATAAGAATAAAAAATAAAACCCAAATCTTCCTACACCCTTTATTCCTGCCCCCAATTGTTCACCCATAGTATTGGTATGGTAAATTTGTTAACTACAGTCCATAGTTGGCAATAGCTATGTTTTCCCTATATACCTCTCTAGTATTTTTGTTTTTTAATTTTTAGTAGTTCATGCAAGAACTTATTTATATCTATAGTGTTAATCAGTGACATACATGACTTTAGACAACCACTTTGAATCAAATTCAACTATAATATGGCACTATTATTTATATTCCCAATAATAAGCTACCATCACTCTATCCATTCCCATACATTTAAGTTTAACCTCATTAACAATTCTGTTCATATTAGGTAACTGCTCCCCCTTCTCTAGCTTCTGTCTATCACTAGGTACCCTATATTCTACATTTTAAGCCTCTGAGTTTACATGTTCTAGGTAGTTCATATTAGTGAAATCATATAATATCTGTCCTTTGGTGTCTGGCTTATTTCACTCTGGAGTATGTCCTCTAGTTTCAACCATGCAGTCACTTGCTTCAGAGCCTCATTCCTTCTTACTGCTACATAATATTCCATCATATGTATATACTATGTTTTGTTTATCCAGTCTGCTGATGGAATCTTGGATTGTTTCCATCTTTTGGCAATTGTGAATAAGGCTGCTGTGAACATCAGTGTGCAAACATCTGTTCATGTCCCTACTTTCAGATCTTCTGGGTATATACCAAGTAGTGGAATTGCTGGCTCATAGGGCAACTCAATATTTTGAACTCAACTTTTTTGACGCCAAAGGGATGGGTGTTTCTATTCCCACCTGTCACTGGTGGACATTGACAACAGTTAGTAATTTATCAGACATTAGTTGCCTAGCAGTTTAGACCCAGAGAGACACTTAGACCAAGATAAACTTTAATACACCTTTGCCTAGTGCTGTCCATATACAAAGAGGACTAGTGAGGAGAAAAGAGAAAGGAATTATAACCTTGACTTGGATACTGACATAAGGCAATATCATGATAAATTAAGTCACAGCAATATTTGAGAGACATGAAGAACAACCATGTAATTCTTCACAAGATATTCAAGTGCAATATAGAGA
Source organism: Choloepus didactylus (assembly GCF_015220235.1). Classification (NCBI taxonomy): domain Eukaryota; kingdom Metazoa; phylum Chordata; class Mammalia; order Pilosa; family Megalonychidae; genus Choloepus; species Choloepus didactylus. Next base: position 96,454,100 of record NC_051313.1, on the reverse strand, counting down.
AATAATCTGACTTTGTAAGGTTGTATAGATCATCATGTGGTATATGTGAAAGCAAATGCAAAGTGAAAAAGACTGGGATTCAGAAGAAAGTAATTTTATTCCAAACTTAGACATCAACTAGTTATGTGACCTTGGGCTAGTCAAGTTCTTCCTTTAAATTGAGCTCCTTGATAGGTAACACAACAGAGAAATGGGGACTTGACAAATTGATCTTTACTTTTCTTATAGTAATAAGATTCTTTGCCTCTAAGTATTACACTTTGGTGACAATACATTGAAGTATAATGTAAAATATCAACAAGATAAGAACAATGTACTGATATGCTTGCTTTTCAAATCTGGAGCAGAGGAAGAATTTAGGACTGAAAGAAAGGATTCTCTTTTCTTGCTGCTCAAAAACATGGTCATTAGCATCCCCTGGAATCTTCTTCAAAATCTAGAACATCAGTGTGCAAACATCTGTTCATGTCCCTACTTTCAGATCTTCTGGGTATATACCAAGTAGTGGAATTGCTGGCTCATAGGGCAACTCAATATTTTGAACTCAACTTTTTTGACACCAAAGGGATGGGTGTTTCTAGTCCCACCTGTCACTAGTCCCACCTGTCTCTAGACCTACAGAATCAGAATCTGCGTTCCAGTGAGATCCCCAGATGATTTTTGTGCAGAATAATGCTTGAGAAGCACTGCCCTAAATCATAGCTAGTACAGAAAACTCACATATTTTATGTCAATTATTATTCTTGATTTCAGTGCCTGGCACATTGTAGGGAGGCTGTGCAGTGCAGAGGAAGGAGGACTGAATCAGTTGATGCTGTCAAGAATGTGCCTTCCCAATTTCTGATGTTTCTTTCCATGGGGGAATATGATTCTTCTTCCCTTTTTTTTTGTTTTTGTTTTTTGCTCCTTCACTTACTCCTTCCCAGGAGTGGCATAATCTCTGATTGGTAAATTTTGAAATAATAATAGGAATGCTTAATTTAGTTTCTGCCTTCTGCCTCTGGGGAGTTAGCTGACTTCAGGGAGCAAGGTTTCTTTCACTTCTTCTTCAGGGGCAGGCTCATCCCTGCCCTGGTGCAGGCTGCTTAAGCCTGCCTGATTCTGGGGTTGTCATAAGGGCCGACTGGTGCTCTCCATAAGCTATAAACTTTAACTTCGGTATTATCAGTAATAAAGGTGATATTTTTGCTTCTACCTGCCATATTCTTTGTCTTGTTTTATATATATTTTGTCTAGAAATTGACTGTGAAAAACTTGATGCTATTATTTAGACCTCTTCAGCAATCTCAACAGTTGTCAACAGACCTGAATCTTGGCCCCTGGTTTTCACTAATGGTTAAACCTCTTCATTCACTGGAATCAACCTCCTCCTCTGTAAAGTGAGATAGTTGGATGAGCTTGGTGGTTCCCAAACCTGAGTGAGCCTTAGAATTACTAGTGGAATTGAAAGCACTGCTCCTGAATCAAAATCTCTAGCAGTGGGGTCCATGAATCTGCATTTTGACAAGATCACTACAGAGGTGCAAATCTGAAGATGGGTTTTTAGATCCCCTTGCCCTTACTACTCAGTTTGTGGCCTGCCTACCAGCTGCATAGGCAGCACTTGGGAGCCTGCTAGAAATGTAAAATCCTTGGCTCCAGTCTAGAAGTACTGAATCAAGTTATGCAATTAGCAAGTTTCCCAGATGCTTTGCATGCAAGTTAAGACCGAGAAGCCCTGCCCTAGACTGGATTATCTCAAAAGTCCTTCCCCAGCTGGAACTGTTATGATTCTATTTCTTTTTCATTGCTTTATCTCTGGTGCCTGGCATATAGCAAGGTGCTCAATAAATATTTATTGAGCAAATTAATCCATTCTCTGCTCTGCTCAGTGGAATGTGACAACAGCTTAAATGTTTGATCATACCTGAATAAACACAGCAGACAGAGGCACCAGTTTATCACTCCTGTCACTGATAGTTACATGGAACAACCAGGGATCCCAAATCTTGCTTGTTATGTTCTCCTTTCCTTTTTCATAATTCTGATAATAATTTAGTTAGAAGAATCATCTAGGAAGTTATGTTGATTGTCATTTATCTCTCTTCCCATTCTCTTGCCAAATTCAAAGGTTTTTGCTCAGATTTATACTCTTTGACCTCATTCTAGTGTTTAATATTATTCATGACTCTCTCCTGGAATCTTTGTTCACTTGACTTTCACAATATAAGATCTCTCAGTTCTTTTGGGTTTTTTAGAAATCCCTTCTTCCTTAGCTTTTTTACAATCTCCTCTTCCTCTTCTCAATCCATTCTCTCAAATCAATCCATCCTTTATGGTAAAACTCAGTTACCACTTCCATCTTCAACCAAATTAAGGACAGACAAACATTTAATTTGTATCTCTTCATTTTGTGTGAGTTTGTGAGAAAAGATCAAAACAAAAGTATCTTGCATTCAGTTTTATAGACCTAGTGAGTTTTATAGACCTAGTAAAATTTAACAGACATAGTAAATGATTAACAAATAAATCTTTGCATAATTGGGACCATATTTGTTATGCGGGAGGAGGAATTGGTGACTAGCTGTGGTCCAGGGCAGAGAATTACCCCAATGGGCTTTAAAGAAACTCTAGATTCCTGAGCCTTACTTCTGCTGCAGATATCCATTCAAGAGGTCTGGGAATGGGAACCTAGAATTTATATTAAATATCTATATATATATATATTTCCCAGATGAGTCTAAAGCATAGCTATGGTTGGGACCCACTGAAATATCCAATTTTTTAGATAAGAATGCCCTTGCATGACAGATTTAAAAATCTCGTTATTAAGAAAACTTTTCCATTTCATCCTGTTAGCCAAGCCTTGAATGGTGAAATACATTATATTATGCTATGGTCAAAAAAAAAAGTTAAAGTTAGGCATAAATACAAAGTTGACAAAAATTTTAGAGGAAAAGTCCAATAGCAGGCTAATAACTCATATACAGGTAATGTTACATGAACCAACTCTTGATACCACAAGTATTGGCTGCTTGTTTGCTCTGACCAGGAGTGAAATTTTGCTTATAATGATGGCCCAGTCTGAAACGAGTGAGTTAAACATGTGTCTGCATTTTTTATTTTTTTTATTAGAGAAGTTGTAGGTTTATAGAAAAATCATACAGAAGAGTTTACACACACATGCAGTTTTCCCTATTATTAACACTTTGTACTAGTGTGGTACCTTTTTACAACTGAAGAAAGAATATTATTATAATTGTACTATTAGTTATAGTCCATACTTTACATTAGGGTTCACTGTTTGTGTTGTACAGTCCTATGCTTTTTTTTCTTTTAATTTTTATTCTAGTAACATATACAAACTAAAATTTCTCCTTTTTACCACATTCAGGGAAATAATTCAGTGCTGTTAATTACATTCACAATGTTGTGCTCCCATCACCACCATCCATTACCAAAAGTTTTCTATCTCCCAAACCAGAAACTCTACCAATTAAGCATTAATTCCTTTACCAATTAAGCATTAATTCCCCTGGTAACCTGTATTCTAGTTTCTGACTCTGTGAATTTTCTTACTCTATTATTTTATCAGTGAGATCATACAGTATTTGTCCTTTTGTGCTGGCTTATTTCACACAACATGATATCTTCAAGTTTTATCCATGTTGTCATATTTAGCAGAACTTCATTATTTTTATGGTTGAATAATATTCCATTGTATGTATATAGCATATTCTGTTTATCCATTCATCTGTTGATAGACACTTGGGTTACTCCCATCTTTCAGCAATCGTTAATAAGGCCACTATGAACATTAGTGTGAAAATAACTGTTTGAGTCTCTGCTTTCAGTTATTTTGGGTATATACCCATAAGTGGGATTGCTGGGTATTTTAGTTTCCTAGCTTCTAAAACAAATACCATTCACTGGGTTGGCTTAAAAACAAGAATTTATTGTCTCACAGTTTCAGAGGCTGGAAGGCTTGCTTCCTCCTTGGTTCGTTCAGTATCTTCTGGCTGGACAGCAATCCTTGGAGTTATTGGCTTTTCTATCACATGGCAATGCACGTGGCAGCATCTTCTCTTTTCTCATTCAGATTCCATTGACTTCCAGCTTCTGGCTGCACCCCATGGCTTCTCACTCCATTTGACTTCCACTCTGCTTTAAAGGACTCCAGAAATCTGGAGTAAAGCCCAACCTGACTCAGTTGGGCCATATCTTAAGTGAAGTAATGTCCATCTTGAAGAGATCTCATTCACAATGGGTCCACACGTAATAGAATGCAAACCAATTCCCATAACATGTACAAACTGGAGTGCACAATTTAATCTACTACCTTCTTCCCTCTGGACCCCAAAAGGACATGTTCTTCCCACACATAAAATACATTCACTCCATCACAACATCCCAAAAGCCTTAAGTCATTTCAGTAACAATACTAAGTATAATCTCATCAAAATTGGTTAAGGGTGTGGTCTATCCTGGCACAAAATTCTGTCAGATAGACCTGTGAAAACTAGAAAACAAGTTTTTATCTGTTTCTGATACACTGTGGAGAAACAGACATAGTATAAACATTTCCTTTTCAGAAGAGAGAAATTGTAAGGAATGTAAGGGTCATAGGTCCCAAACAAGTCCAAAACCCAGCAGGGCAAACTCCATTAGATCTCGAGGTCTGACAACCATTGGTTTCTTGATGCTTTGTCTTCCAGGCCTGATGGGAGGGTCAGCCCTTCCCAGCAGCCATGCTTTGCCCATCCAGGCACAGCTCCACACATTTTGAGCAAAGGGATGGTGGCCAAGCTCTCCATAAATGCCAGGGCACAGGGCCCACCATCTCTGGACATTGAAGTGGCACTCTCCCTGAACAACAATAGCTCAAGGCCTACCCTCTCCAAGTGCCAGAGATATGGCCTGTCCCCTCCAAGTGCAAGGGCAGACCCACCCTTTCCACACATCTGGATGGGCCCACTCTCTTAGCCTAAGGAGATCTTTTCAGTCCAGACCTTTGCTTCCAGGTTTATGCCCTTGAAGTTAATGTTTATTCAATTTGTCCCTTCCCTGTCCCTTTTTGTCCAGGCTGGCAGTTGTTCTACAAATATAAATTTTGTAAAACCTTATAGGCTCTGTTTGTAGTTCAAGCAGATTCAAACCTCAGAAAATAGAACTTCCCACAGATCATTCCTGGATAACTGCATTTCCAGTCCTGCCTTTCACTGGAAAAGCTGACTGAATACATGATCAGTCACACCCTCACATGGAGCCCTGTCCTCTGGGCACTCACTTCTTGAAAGCTCAGGAAGATCCCTGATAGAGGGCTGTTGGAATTTTTACTGGGATTACATTGAATCTAAATAGTTCGGGGTAAAATTGACATTTTAACAAATCTATTCTTCCAATCCATGAAAAAAGAATGTTCCTCCATTTATTTAGTTCTTTTATTTATCAATGTTTTGTAGTTTTCCATGTGAAAGTCATTTATCTCCTTGTTTAAACTTGTTCCCGGACATTTTATTCTTTTAGTTGCTATTGTAAGTGGATTTTTACTTGATTTCCTCTTCAGATTTTCATCACTGGTATACAGAAGCACTACTGACTTTTGTGTGTTGATCTCATATACCACCACTTTGATGAATTCATTTCTTATCTCTAATAACTTTGTGGGAGGTTTTCAGGATTTTCTGTATATAGGACCACGTCATCTGCAAATAGGGGAAGTTTTACTTTTTCCTTTCCAATCCAGATGCCTTTTCTTTCTTTTTCTTGCCTGTTTGTTCTGGCTAGAACTTCCAGTATAGTGTTGAATAACAGTGGTTGCAGTGGGTATTTTTGTCTTCTTTCCAATCTTAGAGGAAAAACTTTCAGTCTTTCACCATTGTGTATGATGCCAGCTGTTGGTGTTTCATATATACCCTTTATCATGTTGAGGAAGTTCCTTCTATTCCCAGTTTTCTAAGTGTTTTTATCAAGTAGGGATATTGGTTTTTGTCAAATGCCTTTTACACATCAATTGAGGAGATCATGTCATTTTTCTCCTTCATTCTGATAATTTGTTATATTACATTAATTGATTTTCTTTTGTTAAACCACTGTTGCATACATCCCAATTGATCATGGTGTATAATTCTTTTCATGTGCTCTTGGATTCAGTTTGCTACTATTTTGATGAGAATTTATACACTTATATTCATGAGGGAAATTGGACTGTAATTTTCTCTTCTTGTAGTATCTTTATCTGACTTTGATATTAAGATGATGTTGGCCTCATAGAAAGAGTTAGGAAGTGTTCCAGCCTCTTCAATTTTGGGGTAGAGTTTGAGCAGGATAGATGTTAATTCTTTTTGCAATGCTTGGAAAAATTCATTAGTAAATCAATCTGGTGCTGGGATTTTTGTGTTGGGAGGTTTTTGATTACTGATTCAATCTCTTTACTTGTAATTGACCTGTTGATATTTTCTATTTCCTCTCAAGTCAGTGTATGTAGTGCTTGTATGTTTCTAGGAATTTATCCATTTCATCTAGGTTATCTAATTTAGTGGTATATGGTTGTCCACAGTATTCTCTTATAATTCTTTTTATTTCCGTGGGATCAATAATGATGTTCCCCCTTTTATTTCTGATTTTAGTTATTTGTATTCTCACTATTTTTTCTTTTTGCAGTCTAACCAAAGGTCTGCCAATTTTATTGATCCTTTCAGAGAACCAACTTTTGGTTTTGTTGATTTTCTGTATTTCTTGTATTTTCTATTTCAATTCTCTCCATGCTAATCTTTGTTATTTCCTTCTTTATGCTTGCTTGGGTTTAGATTGCCTTTTTTTTTTTCTAGGTCTTCCAGTTAAGTTCCTGATTTTAGATTTGTCTTTCATTTTTAATGAAAACATTTAGAGCTATAAGTTTCCTCTCAGTACTGCTTTTGCTGCATCCCTTAAGTTTCAGTACATTGTGTTTTCATTATCATTTGCCTCAAGACATTTCCTGATTTCCCTTGTGATTTATTCTTTGATCCATTGGTTGTTTAAGAGTATGTTGTTTAACTTCCTCCCATTTGTTCTCTTCTGTTATTGATTTCTAACTTCATCCCCCTGTGGTCAGAGAAGATACATTGTATGATTTTAATATTTTTTATTTATTGAGACTTGTTTTGTGACCTGACATATGGTCTATACTAGAGAATGATCCATGTGCACTAGAGAAGAATGTGTATTCTGCTGCTATTGGATGAAGTGTTCTGTACATGTCTTTAGGTCTAATTGGTCTAGAGTATCATTCAAGTCTTCTATTCCCTTATTGAACTTCTGTCTAAATGGGGAATCCATTATTAAAATTGATGCATTGAAGTCTCCTACTATTAATGTAAAACTGTCAGTTTCTCCTTCAATTATGTGAATATTTGCTTCATATATTTTGAGGTTCTACCATTAGGTGCATATATATTTCTTCTTGTTGAATTGGCTCCTTTATTGGTGTATACTGACCTTCTGATATTAGTATAGCTACTCTATTTCTCTTTTGCTTACTATTTGCATGCTTTATTTTTTCCATCATTTCACTTTCAACTCACTTGTGTCTTCGAATTGAGCTGAGTCTCTTGTAAACAACATATAGTTGGATTATGCTTTTTTTAATCCATTCTGCAATCTCTGCCTTTAGACTTGAGAGTTTAATCAATTTACATTTAAAGTAACTACTGATAATGCAGGAATTTCTTCTGTCATTTTGCTCTTTGGTCTTTGTAAGTTTTATAATTTTTTGTCTCTCATTTTTTTCCATTAATGCCTATTTTCATGTTTATGTGATTTTTTTGTGTTGTACCATTTTGAGTCCTTACTCATTTCTTTCTGTATATATTTTTCATATACACACACACACTACTATGGAGGTTAAATTTAACATCCTAAACTTATAAAAATTACATTTTATTGGATACCAAATTAATTTCAATAGCACAAACATATACTGTTCCTATACCTGTGTGTTCCACCATATTTTTGTTTCACTTATTACAAATTTTATCTTTATACTTTGTATGTCCAAAACCATAGATTTATCCTTAATTTTATGCATTTGCATTTTAGAAGCTGTAATAAATAAAAAGTGGAGGTATATACCAAAATTACAATATATTACTGGCATTAATAATTACCTGTATGCTTGCCTTTACCAGAGGTTTTATTTCTTTATGCTGCATTGATCCACTACCAAGTGTCCTTTTTTTCAGTCTGAAGTACTTCCTTTAGCATTGATTATGGGACAGGTCTAGTAGTGATAGACACCTTCAGCTTTGTCTATCTGGGTCTATCTCCATCATTTTTGAAAGACAGTCTTGCTGGATATAAAATTGGGCATTAACTAATTTTTTTTTTTCTTTCAGTTCTTTAAATATTTTGTCCCACTCTCTTCTTGCCTCCATGGTTTCTGATGAAAAATCTGCACTGAATCTTATTGTGACTCCTTTATACATAACATGATGCTTTTCTCTGGCAGCTTTCAGGACTCTCTCCTTGTCCTTGCTATTCAACAGTTTGATGTGGTTCTCTTCAAGTTGTCCTGTTTATTGGGATCCTTGAATGTGCATATTCATGCCCTTCCTTAAATTTGGGAACATTTCTGCCATTATTGCTTTGAATATTCCTTATGCCCTTTTATCTCTTCCTTTGCCTTCGGTTCTCCCACACTGCATATATTGGTATGCTTGATGGTATCCCGCAGGTTTCTCAGGCTCTGTTTGATTTTTTAATTTTTTTTTAATTAAATAAGTTTTATGTTTACAGAAAAATCATTTTAAAAATACACCATTCCCTTATAGCCTCCTGTTGTTGACACTCTTCATTAATGTGGTACCTTTGTTATATTGATGAAAGAATATTAAAATTGTACTATTAACTATATTCCATAGTTTACATTAGGAGTATTTTTTCCCATATACCACCCGATTATTAACACTTTGCATTAGTGTGGTACATTCATTATGATTCATGAAAGAACATTTCAAAACTGGTACTATTATCTATAGTCCATAGATTTTATACTATATTTTATCATTTGATTTTTATTCTAGTAGCATATATATGACTAAATATTCTTCTTTTAACCACATTCACATATATGTCAGTGCTGTTAATTTTCACTCACAGTAATGTGCCTACCACAGCACCATGTAGTTCCCAGACGTTACCAACAACCTAAATAGAAATTCTGTGCAAATTAGGCATTAACTCGCCATCCTCTATCCCCAGTCCAGCCCCTGGTAACCTATATTCTAGATTCTAACTCTATGAGTTTGCTTATTCTAATTAGTTCATATCAGTGAGATAATACAATATTTGTCTTTTTGTGTCTGGCTTATGTCACTCAGCATAATGTCCTCAAGGTTCATCCATCTCTTTGCATGTATCAGAACTTCATTTCTTTTTATGGCTGAATAATATTCCTTTGTATGTGTATCCCACATTTTGTTTATCCATTCATTTGTTGATGGACACATTGGTTCCTTCCATGTTCTAGCAATTGTGAATTAATTCCACTATGAACAATAGTGTGCAAATATCTGTTTGAGCCTTGCTTTCAATTCTGTTGAGTATATACCTAGTTGAGAGATTGCAGGTCATTTGTTAATTCTATACTAACTTTCTGAGGAACTGCCAAATTGTCTTCCATGGCGGCTGCACCACTTTAAATTCCCACCAGCAATGAATGAGTATTCCCATTTCTTCACATCCTCCCCAACACTTGTAGTTTTCTTTTTTTTTTTTAAATAGTAGCCATTAGAGAGTGAGAAATGATATCTCCTTGTGGTTTTGATTTGCGTTTCCTTGATAGCTAATGATATTGAACATATTTTCATGTGCTTTTTAGCCATTTGTATAACCTCTTTAGAGAATTGTCTATCAAGTCCTTTTCCCAAGTTTTAATTGAGTTGTTAATCTTTTTGTTTAGCTGTAGACTTTCTTCATATATTCTGGACATTAAAACCTTATCAGGTGTATGGTTTCCAAATATTTCCTCCCATTTAGTAGGTTGCCTTTTCATTTTCATGCTAACGTCTTTGAAGCACAAAAGTTTTTAATTTTGATAAGATCCTATTTTTTAATTTTTTTTTTTCATTGCTTGTTCTTTGAGTGTAAAGTCTGAGAAACCATTGCCTAACACAAGATCCTAAAGGTACTTCCCTACATTTTCTCCTAGGTGTTTTATACTCCTGGCTCTTATATTTAGGTCTTTGATTCATTTTGAGTAAAATTTTTTATATGCTGTGAGAAAGGGGTCCTCCTTCATTCTTTTGCATATGGGTTTCCAGTTCTCCAAGCAGCATTTTTTTTTTTTTTGAAGACACTAGCTTTTCCCAGTTGAGTGGACCTGGCAGCCTTGTCAAAAATCAATTGGCTATAATCTCAGCAGGTCAACTCGCTGCCCTCCCCCCTACATGGGACCCAACTCTCAGGGTTGTAAATCTCCCTGGCAATGCAGGATGTGACTCCCAGGGATGAATCTGGACCCAGCATTGTGGGATTGAGAATATCTTCTTGACCAAAAGGGGTTGCAAAATGAAACAAAATAAAGTTTCAGTGGCTGAGAGATTTCAAGTTGAGTCGAGAGGTCACTCTGGTGGACATTCTTGTGCACTATATAGACCACACCTCTTAGGTTTTAATGTATCGGAATAGCTAGAAGTAAATACCTGAATCTATCAAACTCCAACCTAGTAGTCTGGTCTCCTGAAGATGACTGTATAACAGTGTTGATTACAAGGGGTGACTGTGTGATTGTGAAAACCCTGTGGATCACACTCCCTTTATCTAGTATATGGATGGGTGAGTAGAAAAATGGGGACAAAAACTAAATGAAAAATGGGGTGGGATGGGGGGGATGATTTGGGTGTTCTTTTTTACTTTTATTTTTTATTCTTATTCTGATTCTTTCTGATCTAAGGAAAATGTTCAGAAATAAATTGTGGTGATGAGTGCACAACTATATGATGGTACTGTGAATAGTTGATTGTACACCATGGATGACTGCATGTATGTGAATATATCTCAATAAAACTAAACTTAAAAAAAAAGACAAACAATAAAAAAAATCAATTGGCTATAAATGTGAGGGTTGGTTTCTGAACTCTCAATTGAATTCCATTGGTCTATGTATCTGTCTTTGTGCCAGTTCCATGCTATTTTGAACATTGTAGCTTTGTAATAAGTTTTGAAGTCAGGAAGTGTGAGTCCTCCAACTTCATTCTTCTTTTTCAAGATGTATTTGCCTATGTGGGCCCCTTATCCTTCCAAATAAATTGTACTATTGGCTTTAGCATTTTTGCAAAGTAGTCTGGTCAAGTTTTTATTGGAACTGTGTTAACTCTATAAATCATTTTGGATAGAATTTGTGTCTTGACAATACTTGGTCCTCCGATCCATGAACATGGATTGTCCTATTTATTTAGAACTTCTTTGAATTCTTTTAGCAAAGTTGTTTAGTTTTCCATGTATAAGTTCATTACATCCTTGGTTAAATTTATTCCTAAATATTTGATTCTTTTAGTTGCTATTGTAAATGGATTTTTTTTTATTTCCTCCTCAGATTGTTCTTTACTAGTGCATAAAAACACTACTGAATTTTGCATGTTTGTCTTGTATACTACCACTTTGCTGAAGTCATTTATTAGCTCTAGTAGCTTTTCTGTGGATTTTTGGGGGAATTTTTATATATAGTGTCATGTCATCTGCAAATAGCGAAACTTTTACTTATACCTTTCCAATTTGGATGCCTTTTATTTCTTTTTCTTGCCTAATTGCTTTGACTAGAACCTCCAGTACATTGTTGCATAACAGTGGTGATAGTGGGTATCTTTGTCTTTGTTCCAAATCTTAGACAGGAAGCTTTTAGTCTTGCAGCATTGAGTATGATCTTATCTGTGATTTTTTTTCATGTATGCCATTTATCATGTTGAGGTAGTTTCCTTCTATTCCTAGATTTCTGGGTGTTTTTATCCTGAAATATTGCTGGATTTTGTCAAATCCTTTTCTGCATCAATTGAACTTATCATGTGTTTTTATTCCTTCATTTCGTTAATATGGGTATTATATTAATTGATTTTCTTATGTTGAACCACCCTTGCATACCTACTTGATCATGCTGTGTAATTCTTTTAATGTGATAATGGATTTGATTTGCTAGTATTCTGTTGAGGATTTTTGCATCTATATTAATCAGAGAAATTGGTCTGTAATTTTCTTTTTCTTGTAGTATCTTTTATCTGGCTTTAGCATTCGGGTGATGTTGGCTTCATAGAATGAGGTAGTGTTCTCTCCTTTTCAATTTTTTGGAATAGTTTGATTAGTAGTGTGTAATAATTCTTCTAGGAATGTTTGGTATAATTCACCTGTGAAGCCTTCTGGTCCTGGACTTTTCTTTCTTGGGAGGTTTTTGATGATATCCAATCTCTTTACTGTCATTTCGGTTGTTCACGGGTTTCTAGGAATTCATCTGTTTCACCTAAGTTGTCTAATTTGTTGGGATACAGTTGTTCATAAGTATCTTCTTATGATCCTTTTATTTCTGTGGGGTCAATAGTAATATCCCCCTCTCATTTATGATTTTATTTATTTGTGTCTTCTCTCTTTCTTCATTGTTGTCTAGCTAAAGGGTTGTCAATTGTATTGATCTTTACAAAGAACCAACTTTTGGTTTTGTTAATGCTCTCTATTTTTTATTCTCTATTTCAGTTATATCTGCTCTAATCCTTGTATTTCTTTCTTTTGGCTGCTTTGGGCTTAATTTGCTGTTCTTTTTCTAGCTCTTCCATGTATGCAGTTAGGTCTTTGAGTTTGGCTCTTTCTTCTTTTTCAGTGTAAGCATTTAGGGCTATTAATTTACCTCTCAGCAATGCCTTTGCTGTATCCCATAAATTTTGATGTGTTCTGTTCTTGTTTTCATTCATCTCAAGATATTTACTGATTTTCCATGTAATTTCTTCTTTGACCCATTGACTGTTTAAGGCTGTGTTATTTGACTTCCGTATACTTCTGGATTTCTAGTTCTCTGCCTGTTCTTGATTTTCAGTTTCATTCCATTATGGATGGAGAGGATGCTTTATATAATCTCAGTATTTTAAAATGTATTGAACCTGTTTTGTGACCCAAAATGTGATCTGTCCTGGAAAATGATCCATGTACATTTGAGAAGATCTTATATCCTGCTGTTTGGGGGTTCAATGTTTTACAAATGTCTGTTAGGTCTAGTTCATTTATCATATTATTCAAGTTCTCTGTTTTCTTATTGATCTTCTTTCTGGATGTTGTATCTATTGATGAGAGCAGTGTATGAAATCTCCAACCATTATTGTAGCGGTGTCTATTTCTCCCTTCAGTTTTTCCAGTGTTTGCCTCATGTATTTTGGTGCATTCTGGTTAGTGCATAAATTTTTATGACTGTTTTTTCTTCTTGATGGATTGCCCTTTTATTAATATGTATGGTCCTTTTTTTGTCTCTTATAAAGCTTTTGACTTAAAGTCTATTTTGTCTCATATTAGTATAACTACCACAGCTCTTTTTTGGTTACTATTTGCAATGAATAGCTTTTTCCATCCTTTCACTTTCAATCTATTTGTGTCTTTGGATCTAAGGGGTCTCTTATAAATAAGATATATTTGGATCATGCTTTTTTATCCATTCTGCCATTCTGGGTCTCTTGATTGGGGAGTTTAATCTATTAACACACAGTGTTATTACCGTAAATGTAGTACTTTTTGTACTTTGGTTTTTATAATCATCTTTTTTTGTCTCTCTTTTCCTTTATTGCCAATCTCCTTTTCTGTATAATTGATATTTTGTGATGTATCTGGCTGATCCCTTTCTCATTTCTGTATTTGTATATATTTTTCAATGCCTTATTTGTGGTTACTCTGGGGTCTGTATTCCACAACCTACATCTATAACCTACTAATTTCAAAAGATACCAAATTAGCTTCAGTAGCATTCATGTTCTCTGCTCCCATATCTCTCCATTTCCCCCTCTTTATGTTGTTTTTGTCCCACTGTACCTCTCTATATTTCGCATGCCCATTATCAGGAAATATGCCTTTTTTTCTTGTTCAATTGTATTCTGACTCTGATAGGAATTAAAGTGTAGAGCTCATATTGAGGACACAATACTATTATATTTTGCATTTACCCTTTTAATTACCCTTACTGAAGATCTTCATTTCTTCACACTACTACAAACCACTCTCTTCTGTCTTCTCCTTCAACCTGCAGAATTCCCTTTAGTAATTCTTGTAGGGCAGGTCTTTTGTTTACGAACTCTCTCAGTTTCTGTTCATTTGTGAATATTTTAAACTCTCCCTCATTTTTGAAGGACAGTTTTGCCAGATAAAGCATTTTGGGTTGGTAATTTTTCTCTTTCAGTACCTTAATTATATCATACCACTGCCTTCTCATCTCCATAGTTTCTGATGAAAAAGCCCCAAATTTATGATTTATTTAAATTCTCCCTCTCATTCAGTGCCCCCTTTTCCTTACACTTGTCAGTTCTTGGAACAATCCTGTCTTACTGAAATTCAGTTCCCTCCCTCCTTTTCTTTTTCCAATGAAGCATTTCTGCCTCTGGTTTCTTTCCCATTGTGTATCCTGCTCTAGGGAGCCAGATGGGTCAATCCAGAAAGGTGGATTAATCCAGAAAAGTCCATTTTGTGTTTAGCTGGTCCGGTGGTCCAGCTAACAGAAACTGAATTGAGTACACACAACTCTTGCCAATGGTTCTGCCATGGTGTCTCTCTCTCTCTCTCTACAACTGGAGGCCCTTTTGTAGCAGCATGACTTAGAGCTTGTGTTCTGACCTGCATCTGCAGACTTTGTTCTCTGTGCCTGGATATGTGTGGGGATTGTAACTAGCTGCAGTGATTGGCTCCATAATCTACATCCGTGACAGGAGGGACCTGGGCCATGCTGCCTCTGTGCTACTGCCAAGTGAGGGGTGGACTGGCAGGTCCAGATACTGCTACCCTTTAACTATGTTCCAGAGTTATGAGGAAGATGACTCTGACAGATTTTGCTAGTTGTTTAAATATTCTGTGTGGGGAATGGCAGCCTGGAGTGTCTTAACATGCCATCTTGGTTGACTGTTTTGCCATTTTTGAAAATGGTTATTGCTCTGTTGTAGTATCTGAGTTATGATGAATGAAAATAGAATTCTCAGTAAAACTAGAAAGAAAATGCTTTAAAAATTTAGTTCCAGAGCTTCATTTGTATTATTAGTCTTATGTCAAATCAGTCCATTATTCACAATTCAGCTCAGAACATCATAAAATGTTACTCCCATGAAGAAATTGGGGCTTAGTGCTGATGTCTCTATGTATCTGCAGTGCCAGGAAATTTATGGGGCACAAGCCAGGTGTTCTAATTTATTTCAGCAGGTGTTCTCAAACTTCCTTTTGCAAATTTGTTATCAAATAGGATTGTTTTGTAATGCCAATTTGTATATAATAGAAGATAATGTTGTTCCTTGCATTTGAAGAGGCATTGAGCACAAGTGGTTGACATGTGTGGCAATGTAAAATGTTTTGTGACCATTTGCTGTAGGACAGGTTGTGCCTCTTTTCTGAAAGACTGGCTGAACATACTGGCACTTAATCAATGGTTGTTGACTGCCTTCCAGCTGTTTGTGCAGCAGGTTATCACTGAGTTTCATTAGAGGAAATTTTGCCTCACTGTGTCCTTCTGCTAATGCCAACCTATATTTGTTGAACTTCTGCCCTTAATTTAATATTCTGTTGGTCAACCCATGTCACATTAATATTTCAGGGAAAGTAACATTAGCACGTGAAAATGATGGTAAAGATAAAAAGGATTGACCCTTCCATCAGCCAATTAGCATTGCATAGAGCAGGGGCTCTCAGAATGTGTTCTTGAACAAGCAGCACCAGTGTCACTAGGGAACTTGTTTGAAATGCAAATTCTTAGACCTCTCTCCAGATTTACTGAATCAGAAACACTGTTGCTGGGACTCATGACCCAATAATCTGTGGTTTAACAAGTCCTCCAGGTGATTGTGATAAACACTCAAATTTTGAGAATCTCCAGCATAGAGAAACATTCATTGACTCATTCTTTTGATCATTGATTAATAAACATTTATTAATTACTACTATGACTCAGGCACTGCTAGGGATGTAGAAGTGCTGGAGGCATAAAGGGTGTTAAACAAGACCTCTTAATAGAGTTGTTCTAGGGACCAAAGCTACAATGTTGATTCCAACCCTGACCCATGGATTGAAGGTGGTGACCAGAAACATAGGGGCAACTGTTAGTGTGATCTGCTCAACACAAAAATCTTGCTACTGTAACATTGGATAAAAAGTATAATTTTCCAAGAGGAAAAAAAATACTTTTTTTAACTTACAATGAGAGGAGGTACTCACACTTAGAACTAAACCGCGCATAGATTTTTCAGCAAGAATATGACAGTTAATATTTTTGTTAAAAGAAATAGTTTGCATTTTATAACAGTTTAAAATATAAAATCCACTTTTAAACATTCAGCATAGAGGGAATTCAGAGACATGCTGCTTTGTGTCAAATGTTAACTTAATGACAGATCAAGATCTGGAACACAGACACTGTACATCAAGAATTATTCCTTGAAGATTGGTGGTTTTCAAACCATTAGACCCATGGACCTATGAAATTATGTCCACAGACAAGGAAATACGTCAGTGTCCCTAAGTAAACATATAAACTTCTCAAGAAACTTCTGTGTTGTAATTTGAAGTTCTAAGTAATATTTTATTTGATGAAAAAATTGCTGCTCAAAAGTTCAAAACCACACTACCATGTTGCCTTGTTAGGGAAGATTCTTACCTGCTGTGGTTGAAAATTAATTTAGTCTGAGTGCTATAAAAACACAGAGACAATAAAAGTATACTCACGCATATCAAAGTCCATGCATCTAGACAAGATTTTAAATGGGACATGAAAGGGGTAAATATTATTCTGCCACTACTTTTCATTGCCCTGTATTATCTCAGCATTCTTAGTGCAATGAAACTTCTGGAGGTCTGATCTCTCTGCTATCATCATCCTTTAATACATTTAATATATCATAATACATCCTTTAATTTCAGTAGTTTGACTGAAAGAGGCAGAGAGAAGGAAGGCTATTGATTGAACTCCAGTAACAAAAATGAGAATCAACACATGCACTTTCTGTCCACAGACATCAGATTTCAGAAAACTTTTGATATGCAAAAATTCTGGTTTCTCCTCTTAGCTCATCCCACGCACTGAGACTGGATGAACGTGCTTTACCTGTCAGAAAATGTAGGGTGATATTTTGGAACAAATTATGCCCTAATTGTTACAACTACTGTTCACAAAGCTCATAAAGCAAATTGCAGTTGGCTTTTGAAAATAACTTATGTTTTTGCTCTAGGTTCTAGTCCTTTGGACAGTTCAGTGAATACTTTGGCCCTAATAAATCCCCAAACTTAAGAGGGCTTCTTGTAATTTTTCCAGTTTTTGTAAGCCTGCATAAAATTTTTACTATGATTTCCATTTACCTAGCTTTCATTTTATAATGTACCTATTTGTATTGTAGGTTCCATGTATGGGGCACAGTAGAGTATTCTGTGTCAGAGGAGATAACAGCTAAATTTAGTGAGCATAAGACAGACATAAACACTATACAAGCAATCTTATTTAATCATCATAACAACACTATGATGTAGCTATAATCATTTCTCCTATTTTTCACATGAGTGAACCAAGATTCTGAGAGTTTTAGTAAATTTCCAAAGGTGAAACATTAGTAAGTGCCCAACTCTGGTACAAATCATGTGTACTTAATAATTGCTGTTATCCATTGCAAATGCTATTGAGCATTACAATTTGAAAGATCAATAATCTAAGGAATGATAAGGGTGAGTGACAGTGTTGCCGTATTCATTATCAAATGTAATCAGCATGTCTCAAGCATTTGCTATGCAACAACTAAATTAGAGATTTGAGGATGAACATGGCTCATTTCTCACAATGCTTTTAGTCTAGGGCTGTGACATCCAATACAGCCACTAGTCACTTGTGGCTCTTTAAATTTAAATTAATTAAAATAAAGTAAAATTAAAAATTCATTTCTCCAGTCAGATTAACCATGTTTAAGTATTCAATAGCCTATGTGGTTAGTGGCTACCATAATGGACTGTGCAGATATAAAACACTTCCATCATAACAGAAAATTCTTTTAGCACACACAGTAGTAGAAAACAACATTGCTAAATGTATTCCATTCCATTTACACATATTTACACACTAGAATTCAGAGGCAGACATGCTGAAATACAAATTTCCATATTAAAATTATAGAGATATACAAAAGCAATCTCTGCTATATATTTCAATTCTGGGAAAGAAAAGCAATATCCTTTGTAGAAGTTCATAAAAAATGGTTTACCTCAAATTATTCTAAATTAAGCACATTTCTCTAAACTAATCTTGAGCAGCTATGCAAGGCTAAATGGGAAAAACATAGCCATGAGAAATAATTATCATAGTTCCTTATTTAGGAAACCGAGGGGCATAAAACCAAATTAAAATATATTATCTCTGCTGTGGCTCCTGGTGCTGTGCTTTCCGAAACTTCCTTTCTCCTTTAAATCTGACCTTCTATTGCTTCTTAGTGCATAATAGCCAGTCCATTTGTTCAGAGGTTGATTTTTAATGCATATTTTGTAAATTAGATTTTATTTATCTCTTTCTGTTCCCCAATTAGTATACGAAATGGAGAAAAAAAATCGTGCTACCTAGAGCAGGAAGCTCTGCTGTAATGAGAGGTCATTGAGATTTTATGAAATGAATGATGAAGTTTAGAGCTAGGGAATGCTTGCTGGAATTAGAGATACCATGTGCAACTTTAATTTTTTTGATAAGCTGCTAACTAGCTGCTGGCCAGAGAAGTTTCAACTCTGCATTCAAATGCCATGTATACACATAAGCAAAATAAGATCTCCTAAATGTGCTTGTGATTTCCAGTTACGTTTGAATGGGTCTGCCTAGGAACAAAGAAGCTATACCTGTGTCTCCTCATATTTAGTTTGCCAATTCTTGTCAAACCCTCCACAAGGTAGTTTTGAGTTACTGATAAACTAGGTCGGTATTACTGGTATTCAGCGAGTAGATCAATTTAGGCTTCAATACCCAGTAGTAAGATCAGAGCAGGGGCCACAAAAGAACAGTTCACTTGCCAAACAGGCTGTTGGTGTGTTTTGTTTGACCAGCCCAGTGGGTTTTTCTTGTTGCTGTTGGTTTGGTTGTACAAATTTGTGGTTTTTAATTAATATTAATACCTTTATGAACTCTTCAGTTAGTTATATTCTTCCCTCCATTCCCAACATTTTTTATACCCAGACATCCAGCCTACTTAGCATACTTAGTATTTGAGTTTTCAGACCTTGAATTAGATTTTTAGTCACATAAAGATATTTGGGAGGCTTACATAGAAATTCATGAGAAAAAAACATATTTGCTTAAAAATAATTTTTAATTATGCATACTAGACAGTTACATTAAAAATCCTAAGAACTGAAAATATATAAATGTGAGTTTATAATCATATAAACACATTAAACATTACAATACTTGAAAACATACCAAATTCATGTGAGTTAGTTTTAAACGAACAAACCCTGAGCTGGCCAAGAGTCTTTGGACATGGATGATTAGGTGTCCTATTTACCATCTTTCCTTGTCTAGCATCCTTTTAAGGATGCTGTAAGGGACATGTAGACTCTCCCTTACAACTCAGTGCCTAGTAACAACTATTTCTATTAAGTCTTTGCTATTCCCTCTGAAGTCATTATAATTCCCCTTCTTTATAATTTTTCCTGTGTTCTTTGCTTGTAGGCACAGCACTCCACACTCCAAAATTTCTTTCCCCTGGTTTCTGTTGCTTGCTGCTTTTGTTCTTCTACAGTCAAGTGGCTTTCCTTCCAATTTCAGGCTGCTCACACTTCTCAGTCTTCACACACACACATTTTTTTTTCTTGCTGTGCTTGTCATTGCCTATCCTTGAGTTCACTCTGTGCACCTGCCTCTAGGATGTGGAGTCTTCCTGAGATTTTCATCTTCACTCTCTACAGAGAGTGAGAAAAGCTGTTTATCTACCCTTCTATCTCTACATCCATCCTTTCTTCTGTACCCCCATCTCTTATCCTCCTAGGAATAGAAAACAAGCTGGTCTTTTCATTCCTCGGAGCAAGCTCTCCATTTGGCTAAGGGGAAGGCAGGAGAATAACTACAATGCATATGAGTAATGATGCAAAGTGGACTATATTATAGTACAACCCTCCTCATCAGAGGAAAAAAATGTGAATTTTCCAATGCTGTATATCTAAAAAACTTATTTTCTAGGAACAAAGTAATGAGCCTAAGAGGAGAACAAAATTTGTTTTTATCATTGTACAAAAAGTCAATTTCCTGGTTCTTCACTCCTGCAAGTGCTCATGTTTTCTGCTGGACCATTTTATAGTAGCACACTTTTCCTAAATTGTTAATAAGAGATGCTTACTCAAGATCATAATCATTTCACTAACTGAGATTTTTAAATCCTTTTGACTATTTCCTTTTATTATGTTTTTGAATTGAAATTAAACTGCCCGATACTACACTGTCATATACTGCACTTTATTTTGCCAGAATACAGCACTAAGGTACATTAGTGTTAAGGGAATTTCAGCTTGTGTTTATAATTCTGAGAATAAGTATGGGATGTACATGTGACTAATATCTATAACCCTCAGATTCATGGATTAGAGCATGTTTATTTTCAGTCTAAGTTTTTATGATTTCATTTGTTTACTTGGCAGCTATGTTTGTAATTTCTACTTAGTGACCAGGAAAGAAGTAATGGATTTGCTGTGTCTATCCCAGGAAGCAGCATTTATTGCAGTCATTTCCCCATAAAGACATCCTGTTTTATGTAACCTTGTGCTTATAAACACTCCAGTCATTCCCACCTGTTAGCTCAGAAGTGCAGAGTAGGCTCTTCCCAGGACTGTGCAGTACGAGAATTTTAACAGCAGTGGTGCTACAGGTAGTTTATAGCTGGTCAGTCTTAGGTCATGCAGGAACCTTTAAGAAATTCAGAAACATCCAGTTACCAGTTATCCTTAGGATGCTTTAAAAAGCAGGGGGTGGGGAGGGCGTGGGGGGGCATGGTAATAACTTCAAAATATCAACAAAATACAAAAAGAGCCTATTTAGTTAGAGCACCATGTTGTAGAACAGCCATACTTAACACTGTCCCCTAATTTTACTCTTTTAACAGATGATGTTGCTCTCTGTGAATTCTTTTATGACTAACATCTACTTACATCTTCCAGATTTTCTCTTTGTTTAGATATCTGCATCTCTCTGTCTCTCTCGGCTATGCTTCCCCAGTCTGACCCATATAGGTACATTAGGAATATGCTAGAACTTGTTTTAAGTTAATAGGCTTGAGCTATCTACAGTCAACCCACTTCTTGAATCAGCACATTTTTCTCAGTTCTTTCTTTCTTTTTTTTTTTTTAAATATGAAATTGCTGCTGTTTATTTTTTTTCAGTTTTTTTAATCTTCATTTTATTGAGATATATTCACATACCATGCAGTCATACAAAACAAATCGTACATTTGATTGTTCACAGTACCATTACATAGTTGTACATTCATCACCTAAATCAATCCCTGACACCTTCATTAGCACCCACACAAAAATAACAAGAATAATAATTAAAGTGAAAAAGAGCAATTGAAGTAAAAAAGAACACTGGGTACCTTTGTCTGTTTGTTTGTTTGTTTCCTTCCCCTATTTGTCTACTCATCCATCCATAAACTAGACAAAGTGGAGTGTGGTCCTTATGGCCTTCCCAATCCCATTGTCACCCCTCATAAGCTACATTTTTATACAATTGTCTTTGAGATTCATGGGTTCTGGGTTGTAGTTTGATAGTTTCAGGTATCCACCACCGGCTACCCCAATTCTTTAGAACCTAAAAAGGGTTGTCTAAAGTGTGCGTAAGAATGCCCACCAGAGTGACCTCTCGGCTCCTTTTGGAATCTCTCTGCCACTGAAGCTTATTTCATTTCCTTTCACATCCCCCTTTTGGTCAAGAAGATGTTCTCTGTCCCATGATGCCAGGTCTACATTCCTCCCCGGGAGTCATATTCCACGTTGCCAGGGAGATTCACTCCCCTGGGTGTCTGATCCCATGTAGGGGGGAGGGCAGTGATTTCACCTTTCAATTTGGCTTAGCAGCTTTCGCCTACCTTAATTCCACATCCAATCTGCAATTAAACTGAGCTCAGCTGTTTATCAAACAATTACAATTTCTTCTTTCTATACTTGAATGGTCCAATCAGCAGAAGACATTGAACTGGATTCCCAACTGATGAGGGCAAGCATGGGCAGTTTAATGGCCTTATTGAGACTATAGTGGGATAATTGTTTGATAAGCCTTATCACTTGGCAATCAAAAGCTGTCAATAAACTTGGCTTTTATAGACAATATTAAAATCTAGTTCTTTTAAACTCTCTAACATTAACCAATACAACCAGCTTTAAAATAATGTTGTGAGGAGAGGCGGGGCAAGATGGCAGACTGGTGAGCTGTATGTTTTAGTTACTCCTCCAGGAAAGTGGGTAAAAAGCCAGGAACTGCGTGGACTGGACACCACAGAGCAATCTGTCTTTGGGCATACTTCATACAACACTCATGAAAACGTGGAACTGCTGAGATCAGCGAAATCTGTAAGTTTTTGCGGCCAGGGGACCCACGCCCCTCCCTGCCAGGCTCAGTCCCGGGGGAGGAGGGGCTGTCAGCTCCAGGAAGGAGAAGGGAGAATTGCAGTGGCTGCTCTTATCGGAAACTCATTCTACTGATTCAAACTCCAACCATAGATAGACTGAGGCCAGACACCAGAGACTCTGAGAGCAGCCAGCCCAGCAGAGAGGAGACAGGCATAGAAAAAAAACAACACGAAAAACTCCAAAATAAAAGCAGAGGATTTTTGGAGTTCTGGTGAACACAGAAAGGGGAAGGGCGGAGATCAGGCCTTGAGGCGCATATGCAAATCCCGAAGCAAGGCTGATCTCTCTGCCTTGGGCACCTTTCCTTAATGGCCCTGGTTGCTTTGTCTATTAGCATTTCAATAACCCATTAGATCTCTGAGGAGGGCCGTTTTTTTTTTTTTTTTTTTTTTTTTTAAATCCTTTTTGCTTTTTCTAAAACAATTACTCTAAGAAGCTCAATACAGAAAGCTTCAAAGAATTGAAATTTGGGCACCTCAAGTCAAGAGCAGAACTAAGAGAGCTCTGAGACAAAAGGCAATAATCCAGTGGCTGAGAAAATTCACTAAACAACACAACTTCCCAAGAAAAGGGGGGTGTCCGCTCACAGCCACCATCCTGGTGGACAGGAAACACTCCTGCCCATCGCCAGCCCCATAGCCCAGAGCTGCCCCAGACAACCCAGTGTGACGGAAGTGCTTCAAATAACAGGCACACACCACAAAACTGGGCGTGGACATTAGCCTTCCCTGCAACCTCAGCTGAATGTCCCAGAGCTGGGAAGGGGGAGCAGTGTGAATTAACAGAGCCCCATTCAGCCATCATTTGAGCAGACTGGGAGCCTCCCAACACAGCCCAGCAGCCCAGAACTGCCCTGGGAGGACGGCACTCACCTGTGACATAGCACAGTCATCCCTCAACAGAGGACCCGGGGTGCACAGCCTGGAAGAGGGGCCCACTTGCAAGTCTCAGGAGCCATACGCCAATACCAAAGACTTGTGGGTCAGTGGCAGAGACAAACTGTGGCAGGACTGAACTGAAGGATTAGACTATTGCAGTAGCTTTAAAACTCTAGGATCATCAGGGAGATTTGATTGTTAGGGCCACCCCCCCTCCCCGACTGCCCAGAAACACGCCCCACATACAGGGCAGGCAACACCAACTACACACGCAAGCTTGGGACACCAATTGGGCCCCACAAGACTCACTCCCCCACTCACCAAAAAGGCTAAGCAGGGGAGATCTGGCTTGTGGAGAACAGGTGGCTCGTGGACGCCACCTGCTGGTTAGTTAGAGAAAGTGTACTCCACGAAGCTGTAGATCTGATAAATTAGAGATAAGGACTTCAACTGGTCTACAAACCCTAAAAGAACCCTATCAAGGTCAGCAAATGCCACGAGGCCAAAAACAACAGAAAATTATAAAGCATATGAAAAAACCAGACGATATGGATAACCCAAGCCCAAGCACCCAAATCAAAAGACCAGAAGAGACACACCTAGAGCAGCTACTCAAAGAACTAAAGATGAACAATGAGACCCTAGTACGGGATATGAAGGAAATCAAGAAGACCCTAATAGAGCATAAAGAAGACATTGCAAGACTAAATAAAAAAATGGATGATCTTATGGAAATTAAAGAAACTGTTGACCAAATTAAAAAGATTCTGGACACTCATAGTACAAGACTAGAGGAAGTTGAACAACGAATCAGTGACCTGGAAGATGACAGAATGGAAAATGAAAGCATAAAAGAAAGAATGGGGAAAAAAATTGAAAAACTCGAAATGGACCTCAGGGATATGATAGATAATATGAAACGTCCGAATATAAGACTCATTGGTGTCCCAGAAGGGGAAGAAAAGGGTAAAGGTCTAGGAAGAGTATTCAAAGAAATTGTTGGGGAAAACTTCCCAAATCTTCTAAACAACATAAATACACAAATCATAAATGCTCAGCGAACTCCAAATAGAATAAATCCAAAAAAACCCACTCCGAGACATATACTGATCACACTGTCAAACATAGAAGAGAAGGAGCAAGTTCTGAAAGCAGCAAGAGAAAAGCAATTTACCACATACAAAGGAAACAGCATAAGACTAAGTAGTGACTACTCAGCAGCCACCATGGAGGCGAGAAGGCAGTGGCACGATATATTTAAAATTCTGAGTGAGAGGAATTTCCAGCCAAGAATACTTTATCCAGCAAAGCTCTCCTTCAAATTTGAGGGAGAGCTTAAATTTTTCACAGACAAAGAAATGCTGAGAGAATTTGCTAACAAGAGACCTGCCCTACTGGAGATACTAAAGGGAGCCCTACAGACAGAGAAACAAAGACAGGACAGAGAGACTTGGAGAAAGGTTCAGTACTAAAGAGATTCGGTATGGGTACAATAAAGGATATTAATAGAGAGAGAGAAAAATATGGCAAACATAATCCAAAGGATAAGATGGCCGATTCAAGAAATGCCTTCACGGTTTTAACGTTGAATGTAAATGGATTAAACTCCCCAATTAAAAGATATAGATTCGCAGAATGGATCAAAAAAAATGAACCATCAATATGTTGCATACAAGAGACTCATCTTAGACACAGGGACACAAAGAAACTGAAAGTGAAAGGATGGAAAAAAAATATTTCATGCAAGCTACAGCCAAAAGAAAGCAGGTGTAGCAATATTAATCTCAGATAAAATAGACTTCAAATGCAGGGATGTTTTGAGAGACAAAGAAGGCCACTACATACTAATAAAAGGGGCAATTCAGCAAGAAGAAATAACAATCGTAAATGTCTATGCACCCAATCAAGGTGCCACAAAATACATGAGAGAAACATTGACAAAACTAAAGGAAGCAATTGATGTTTCCACAATAATTGTGGGAGACTTCAACACATCACTCTCTCCTATAGATAGATCAACCAGACAGAAGACCAATAAGGAAATTGAAAACCTAAACAATCTGATAAATGAATTAGATTTAACAGACATCTACAGGACATTACATCCCAAATCAACAGGATACACATACTTTTCTAGTGCTCACGGAACTTTCTCCAGAATAGATCATATGCTGGGACATAAAACAAGCCTCAATAAATTTAAAAAGATTGAAATTATTCAAAGCACATTCTCTGACCACAATGGAATACAATTAGAAGTCAATAACCATCAGAGACTTAGAAAATTCACAAATACCTGGAGGTTAAACAACACACTCCTAAACAATCAGTGGGTTAAAGAAGAAATAGCAAGAGAAATTGCTAAATATATAGAGACGAATGAAAATGAGAACACAACATACCAAAACCTATGGGATGCAGCAAAAGCAGTGCTAAGGGGGAAATTTATAGCACTAAACGCATATATTAAAAAGGAAGAAAGAGCCAAAATCAAAGAACTAATGGATCAACTGAAGAAGCTAGAAAATGAACAGCAAACCAATCCTAAACCAAGTACAAGAAAAGAAATAACAAGGATTAAAGCAGAAATAAATGACATAGAGAACAAAAAAACAATAGAAAGGATAAATATCACCAAAAGTTGGTTCTTTGAGAAGATCAACAAGATTGACAAGCCCCTAGCTAGACTGACAAAATCAAAAAGAGAGAAGACCCATATAAACAAAATAATGAATGAAAAAGGTGACATAACTGCAGATCCTGAAGAAATTAAAAAAATTATAAGAGGATATTATGAACAACTGTATGGCAACAAACTGGATAATGTAGAAGAAATGGACAATTTCCTGGAAACATATGAACAACCTAGACTGACCAGAGAAGAAATAGAAGACCTCAACCAACCCATCACAAGCAAAGAGATCCAATCAGTCATCAAAAATCTTCCCACAAATAAATGCCCAGGGCCAGATGGCTTCACAGGGGAATTCTACCAAACTTTCCAGAAAGAACTGACACCAATCTTACTCAAACTCTTTCAAAACATTGAAAAAAATGGAACACTACCTAACTCATTTTATGAAGCTAACATCAATCTAATACCAAAACCAGGCAAAGATGCTACAAAAAAGGAAAACTACCGGCCAATCTCCCTAATGAATATAGATGCAAAAATCCTCAACAAAATACTTGCAAATCGAATCCAAAGACACATTAAAAAAATCATACACCATGACCAAGTGGGGTTCATTCCAGGCATGCAAGGATGGTTCAACATAAGAAAAACAATCAATGTATTACAACACATTAAAAACTCGAAAGGGAAAAATCAATTGATCATCTCAATAGATGCTGAAAAAGCATTTGACAAAATCCAACATCCGTTTTTGATAAAAACACTTCAAAAGGTAGGAATTGAAGGAAACTTCCTCAACATGATAAAGAGCATATATGAAAAACCCACAGCCAGCATAGTACTCAATGGTGAGAGACTGAAAGCCTTCCCTCTAAGATCAGGAACAAGACAAGGATGCCCGCTGTCACCACTGTTATTCAACATTGTGCTGGAAGTGCTAGCCAGGGCAATCCGGCAAGACAAAGAAATAAAAGGCATCCAAATTGGAAAAGAAGAAGTAAAACTGTCATTGTTTGCAGATGATATGATCTTATATCTAGAAAACCCTGAGAAATCAACGATACACCTACTAGAGCTAATAAACAAATTTAGCAAAGTAGCGGGATACAAGATTAATGCACATAAGTCAGTAATGTTTCTATATGCTAGAAATGAACAAACTGAAGAGACACTCAAGAAAAAGATACCATTTTCAATAGCAACTAAAAAATCAAGTACCTAGGAATAAACTTAACCAAAGATGTAAAAGACCTATACAAAGAAAACTACATAACTCTACTAAAAGAAATAGAAGGGGACCTTAAAAGATGGAAAAATATTCCATGTTCATGGATAGGAAGGCTAAATGTCATTAAGATGTCAATTCTACCCAAACTCATCTACAGATTCAATGCAATCCCAATCAAAATTCCAACAACCTACTTTGCAGACTTGGAAAAGCTAGTTATCAAATTTATTTGGAAAGGGAAGATGCCTCGAATTGCTAAAGACACTCTAAAAAAGAAAAACGAAGTGGGAGGACTTACACTCCCTGACTTTGAAGCTTATTATAAAGCCACAGTTGCCAAAACAGCATGGTACTGGCACAAAGATAGACATATAGATCAATGGAATCGAATTGAGAATTCAGAGATAGACCCTCAGATCTATGGCCGACTGATCTTTGATAAGGCCCCCAAAGTCACCGAACTGAGCCATAATGGTCTTTTCAACAAATGGGGCTGGGAGAGTTGGATATCCATATCCAAAAGAATGAAAGAGGACCCCTACCTCACCCCCTACACAAAAATTAACTCAAAATGGACCAAAGATCTCAATATAAAAGAAAGTACCATAAAACTCCTAGAAGATAATGTAGGAAAACATCTTCAAGACCTTGTATTAGGAGGCCACTTCCTAGACTTTACACCCAAAGCACAAGCAACAAAAGAGAAAATAGATAAATGGGAACTCCTCAAGCTTAGAAGTTTCTGCACCTCAAAGGAATTTCTCAAAAAGGTAAAGAGGCAGCCAACTCAATGGGAAAAAATTTTTGGAAACCATGTATCTGACAAAAGACTGATATCTTGCATATACAAAGAAATCCTACAACTCAATGACAATAGTACAGACAGCCCAATTATAAAATGGGCAAAAGATATGAAAAGACAGTTCTCTGAAGAGGAAATACAAATGGCCAAGAAACACATGAAAAAATGTTCAGCTTCACTAGCTATTAGAGAGATGCAAATTAAGACCACAATGAGATACCATCTAACACCGGTTAGAATGGCTGCCATTAAACAAACAGGAAACTACAAATGCTGGAGGGGATGTGGAGAAATTGGAACTCTTATTCATTGTTGGTGGGACTGTATAATGGTTCAGCCACTCTGGAAGTCAGTCTGGCAGTTCCTTAGAAAACTAGAGATAGAGCTACCATTCGATCCAGCGATTGCACTTCTCGGGATATACCCGGAAGATCGGAAAGCAGTGACACGAACAGATATCTGCACGCCAATGTTCATAGCAGCATTATTCACAATTGCCAAGAGATGGAAACAACCCAAATGTCCTTCAACAGATGAGTGGATAAATAAAATGTGGTATATACACACGATGGAATACTACGCGGCAGTAAGAAGGAAAGATCTCGTGAAACATATGACAACATGGATGAACCTTGAAGACATAATGCTGAGCGAAATAAGCCAGGCACAAAAAGAGAAATATTATATGCTACCACTAATGTGAACTTTGAAAAATGTAAAACAAATGGTTTATAATGTAGAATGTAGGGGAACTAGCAGTAGAGAGCAATTAAGGAAGGGGGAACAATAATCCAAGAAGAACAGATAAGCTATTTAACGTTCTGGGGATGCCCAGAAATGACTATGGTCTGTTAATTTCTGATGGATGTAGTAGGAACAAGTTCACTGAAATGTTGCTATAGTATGTAACTTTCTTGGGGTAAAGTAGGAACATGTTGGAAGTTAAGCAGTTATCTTAGGTTAGTTGTCTTTTTCTTACTCCCTTGCTATGGTCTCTTTGAAATGTTCTTTTATTGTATGTTTGTTTTCTTTTTAACTTTTTTTTTCATACAGTTGATTTGAAAAAAGAAGGGAAAGTTAAAAAAAAAAAAAAAAAAAAAAAAGAAAAAAGACAAACAAGGAAAAAAAAAAAAAAAAAGATGTAGTGCCCCCTTGAGGAGCCTGTGGAGAATGCAGGGGTATTCGCCTACCCCACCTCCATGGTTGCTAACATGACCACAGACATAGGGGACTGGTGGTTTGATGGGTTGAGCCCTCTACCATAAGTTTTACCCTTGGGAAGACGGTTGCTGCAAAGGAGAGGCTAGGCCTCCCTGTATTTGTGCCTAAGAGTTTCCTCCTGAATGCCTCTTTGTTGCTCAGATGTGGCCCTCTCTCTCTAGCTAAGCCACCTTGAAAGGTGAAATCACTGCCCTCCCCCCTACGTGGGATCAGACACCCAGGGAAGTGAATCTCCCTGGCAACGTGGAATATGACTCCCGGGGAGGAATGTAGACCCGGCATCGTGGGATGGAGAACATCTTCTTGACCAAAAGGGGGATGTGAAAGGAAATGAAATAAGCTTCAGTGGCAGAGAGATTCCAAAACGAACCGAGAGATCACTCTGGTGGGCACTCTTACGCACACTTTAGACAACCTTTTTTAGGTTCTAAAGAATTGGGGTAGCTGGTGGTGGATACCTGAAACTATTAAACTACAACCCAGAACCCATGAATCTCGAAGACAGTTGTATAAAAATGTAGCTTATGAGGGGTGACAGTGGGATTGGGAATGCCATAAGGACCAAACTCCACTTTGTCTAGTTTATGGATGGATGTGTAGAAAAGTAGGGGAAGCAAACAAACAGACAAAGGTACCTAGTGTTCTTTTTTACTTCAATTGCTCTTTTTCACTCTAATTATTATTCTTGTTATTTTTGTGTGTGTGCTAATGAAGGTGTCAGGGATTGATTTAGGTGATGAATGTACAACTATGTAATGGTACTGTAAACAATCGAAAGTACAATTTGTTTTGTATGACTGCGTGGTATCTGAATATATCTCAATAAAATGATGATTAAAAAAAAAAAAAAAAAAAAAAAAATAAAATAAAATAAAATAATGTTGTATCCAAGAGGCCAGGCTGTGGGATTAAAGTCAGAATTTCCCAGGCCTCACACGTCCAGGAAAAATATAGGAATGAACACAGAGCAGTAGAGAGGTGATGGCTCTTTAAATTCATACCAACTACTATATAATCAAAGCTTAATGGCACTGATAGTGATTCATAAGCATTTTGAATACAAGGATTA
The DNA here is from genome assembly GCF_015220235.1 of Choloepus didactylus. Taxonomy (NCBI): domain Eukaryota; kingdom Metazoa; phylum Chordata; class Mammalia; order Pilosa; family Megalonychidae; genus Choloepus; species Choloepus didactylus. The sequence goes on along the minus strand of NC_051313.1, from coordinate 96,423,455 downwards.
AATTATAGCCAACAAATATGAACAGTGGTAGCTGGAGACATTGGTTTGGGTTTATCTCTTCACATGAAGACTGGATTTTTCCTTCTACACAGATCTACTGTAGGGGCAAGATACACAAAGAAAAACAATGGATTAATGAAGTAAAAACAGTTTTCAAAGCTATTCTCTTTCTCTCTGTTTCTCTATCCTCTCTCTCTTTCTACCTTTCTCTCAATTCCTTGCTTGTCAGAAGAAGAAAAACATCAAATATTCAATTTATTGGGTTGTCCATTCTGAGATCCCAGAGGGGAATACATACTTGTTTTGGCTGACACTCAATAGCTAATTCACCTTAAACAATTTGTTAAGAATTTGAACGGAGGCCTTCTTCTTTTTTAAAAAATCCCTCTTAGGCAGCATACGAACCAGCCTTTCAGAAAGTCTTTGCATAAATGTACAACAGCTATAGACTCCCAAGATCCTGGGACCAAATGTGTTCTTTTTAATTTGTTTGCAATGATGTGAGCTAAAAATTGTATTCTGTTTATGTATTTGAATATGATAATAATAATGTCTGACATTTATGGATGACTACACACCAAACACTTATTCTCAGCACTTTATGCACATTATCTCATTTAATCTTTTAAAAACACTACCATTAGCATCATCATTTTACAGAAGACAAAAATGAGGCTGAGAAAAATTAAATAGGTCCTAGATTAAATACAGAATGTGACCGCATTTTATATCTTTATTTAATTAGTTGAGGCACCATCAGGATGTAAAGTTTTAGTCCTGATTGATTTGCAGAGACTGTAGAGGGCAAATATATCATTTGGAAAAGGAAATAGAAAAGTCTGATTTCCTGGAGAGTCAACTTTCATGAAAATATACACTCTGACATCACAGCTTGAAGAAGACAATATTAATCCTCTGAAGTTTAGAGAAGTGGTTTCAATTATTTTTTATAACCATGTATCATAGCTAAAAATTTAAACACTTTCCATCATGACCCAATATTCACAAAATCACACACTTATTCATGAAAAAATTCTCATTACACAATGTTTACTCTTACTACATGTGATACGCTCTGATATTTCTTGTTTTATTCTATTTTTAAAGTGCTGTTGGGGATCCATATGTTGATTTCATAACCCACCAATGGGCCATAATCTATATTTTGAGAAACAAACTGGTTTGTAGAGCAAAAGGTTAAAGAACATCAAGATCCAATATGTGGCATCTGTGTAAAGAGTTACATTACATTTCACCACAATCTGATATTTTCTCCTACATGCAAATAACTGAAGAAAATTCCCTGCGATGATATTTCTTGTCTGCACTTCTAAACTAGTTGTGAATTTTCCTGTGGAAATGTTGAAAAGTAATCAAGTATTCCTTTTGGTTATGGGCAGCATGAAAACTATGGAAGTCTGGCTGCTATTAGCTAAAAGACAGGTTCAAAAGGCAGAAGGATTCCAAACATTAAAGTGGCAAGAAAAATCAGAGAATTAGAAAGGACTGATTTTGGGGCAGTTTAATGGCCTTATTGAGACTATAGTCTCAATAAGAGCTTCAGTAGTTATGTGAGAGTATTGACCTTCAGTTTGCAGAGATTTTGACAGCTGGGACTAGAGGGGAAAGAGAGGGACACTGGATAGACAGCTAGACAAGAGATTACATCAAGAATTGTAGCTAACTTGGCAGTGATTCTAATAAGTGTCCAGATCCAAAATCCAAGGGATCACTGCTGCCAGATCCCAGCAGAGGGAGACTCAAGACAGTGGTGAAGTTCAATGGTAGGCAGGCAATGGTATGGTACCTCTGAGGTGGTGGTTCTCAAGCTTTAGTGAGTTTTTTTAAAATTCATATTTCTGAGCCTCATCCCCAGAAATTCTGATTATGTAGTGCCCAGGATTCTGCGTTGTAACAAGGTCTCTGATATAGGCATTGCATAGCCTTGACAAATACTGCTCTAGTATTGGAGCAGGATCTAAATGGATATAATGGAAATGGTGACACTAGACACATGCCCAGCACTTGGCAGATACTATAAGTTTTGGAAAAGACCAGATTTCAATGAGAAATGATGGACTCAGGGCTTACCAGGCAGATGGAATGTCAGGCCTAGGGTGGTAAAATTGACCCCACAGGATGATGCCGCCGAGGCCAAGAAAACTGTGATTTCTGTATAGGTCAGAGCTGACTCAAAAACTTGTACTGTCTTGTTTGGTGGTGGATATTGGTGACTGGTCCTATGAAAAACCAATATAATGACTTTCTGGGTCATGGGACAAAAGTAAGGGACAACTCTAGTTTAGACCAAAGGTACAATTGAAACAAAACTAATCCTCTCTGGGGCCAGAAACAGAAGATAGTAAGACAGAACAAGGGTTCTCTAAGTGCCCTCATGAATTCTGACTCATTCTGTCATTTTTTACCTGTATATGTTTTATCAAAAATCACAATCAACAAATACACACTGAACATTTTGTTGTGTTCTAGTATTTAGTGGGGCTAGATAGTTAAAATATAGTAAACATTTTGAGTTGCACTTAACTGAAAAGCCCTAATAGGATTACCAGTGATAGCATGGGATTTGGAGTCAGACCTGTGTTTGAGTTCTCATTCATCCACTTTCAGCTATTTGACCTTGGGCAGGTTACTTGACTTGGACAGGTCTTAGTGTTTACAAATACAAAATTGGAATGATAACATCAAATATCCAAGGCAGTATGGTAAGACTTAAATGAGAAAAAAATGTATTTTTCACACAGCTCTCCTTTTATAAAGTGCTCAGTAAAGGTCAGCTATCATTATTGTAAGTAATCTGAGAGTAAAGAAGCAAGTACTTACTACTTACTACTTACTATTTTCCTATCTTCAAGGTGAGAGAAGTTACAAAGGCAGAAAGTGCCTTCTCTATTCCCAGTTATCACAAAGGTAAATCCAGAATATCAGAATAGGCATTTTATAAGAATGGGAATGAATCCACCAAACCCATCTGATGACTAAGGATTTAGATAAAGTTGTCTCCATAAATTAAAAAATGTGTTTCTCTCCCTTTATCCAGTATATGGACAGATGAGTAGAAAAATGGGAACAAAAAAGTAAATGAATAAAAAAGGGGATGTGGGGGATGGGATGTTTTGGGTGTTCTTTTTCACTTTTATTTTTATTTTTATTCTTATTTTTATTTTTGTTACTTTTTGGAGTAATGAAAATGTTCAAAAATTGTGATGATGAATGCACAACTACATAATACTATAAACAACTGATGGTACACTTTGAATGATTGTATGGTATGTGACTATATCTCAATAAAATTCAGCAGGAGAAAAATGTGTTACTTAAGCATGAATGTGCAGAGAACAGCAATATAATTTAAAAGGATCTCTTCAGCTTGATGAATTTCTCACAGGAATCATAATCTTCTGCATTGCCACACCTACACTATCTGGGTTTTCTTGGCATCACTGCAGAAAAACCTTCATCTGTTTTTCTTGTTGGGAAGGATCAGGACTTGAAACCCAGGCTTTTGGAGGTTTGCCCCCACCAGATCTGGGATGTTTGAAGTTCTTATGTGGGAATCTGTACTTGTGTGAGAATTTGTAATTCTACTCTCTGTGTCACTTCAATGCCTCTGACCAATATGTGAGCCAAAATTTTTTTTTCCCTTTTCAAGTTCTTCTCTACATGACTGAACAAGTGGTCTGGGTGAGGTTATGATGATTATTTTTGGCATCTGAAGCCAAGAGACAGAGGGCGAGGCAGGATGTCTTTCTTGCTTGCTTCTAAAGGAATGGGGGAGAGGTGCCAACCACATAGAGTTTAAGCCCAAGAACTCTTGTAAACAACACTTTATATATGTCTGACTTTTTGTTAAGAGCATCATTTTTAGAATATGCCACCGCTTTAATGTCAGTCGTTTCATAAATTTAGGAAAAACTCAACTTATTTTTCTCTGAAATGTTTTAGAAATTGAGAATTGGAAATTTTTGAAGTAAAACATTTCCAGGTAAGTCAGTCATTTTATCCTAAACATATTTCCATGAAAGAATCTATCCCTTGTTGAATGACTTTGTTTTTTATGCATCTTTGCCTTGAATTGAAATTCATCAAATATCTTCATCATAGGATTCTTGGCATCACTAATTTTAGGTATGAATAAATCTTACATGTGGATGACAAAATAGGCTATTCTTACATCTTTTATGAGTATATGAAACTGTAGCAGGTTATCAATACAAAGTAAAGTTTTGCTTTCTCCCCTTTCCTCTCAATTTAAAATTGAACTTGGTAGACTAATAGAAAACAGCAACTACATTAAACTCCTTAAAAGGCTTTTTCACATCTCTTGAATCAAAATTCTGCTTTTCACAAGCTGAGTAGAGTGATTGTGGCTGGCATTAAATCGATGTATTGCAGTCTGAGGTTCTTTTTCCATAACACAAACTCAGCAGGTATAGCCATGGCTAAGCCTCCATCACCCTCCCCTACAGAGGTGTCTCAAACCAAATTCATGGGGGACCTCCTTCAGCAATTTCTGAGTTTCTACATTTATATAATCTTTATACTTTCATCCTTGATTGTCAGAAAGATATTTCTATCAGTTATGGACACTTGTCTTTCAAACACCCAGACAAAATGAACTACAGCATTTTGCGCAAGCAATGCTTACCAAACACCTACCAACTGATAACACTTGTGATTCCCACTGACTTCAGTCAGAACGTATATTGGTAGCCTACTGCAGCCTTAAGATTTGCTGACCATCTTAATACAAGCCCATTAGCGAGTCCCAACGTACTACTCCTAATGAACAGTAACCTCAGGAGAAAATTATATGGCACTAAACAAATAATGCTTATTTGTAAAATTGCCTAAGCAAGTATTTACATGAGCAATTCTCAGTCCAGAAGGATTTTTTACTATGTAGCCTCTTTCCTTTGTCAAGGGCAAGTAATTGCTTTTCAAGATGAGCATTAGTAGTGAAGATCTGTAAAAACATGTTTAGAGTTTTATGTCAAATGTATCAAGACCATCCTTTCCCAGTTGCCTCAAGTTATTCTTCTACAATTGAATATTTTTTCCAGTTCTGAGGGTGCTTACCTGCTTTGTACAGTGGCTGCCAGGCAATTGCCTATGAAATTGAAAATTTGCTCCAAGGGCATCTTGTGAGTGAAATGGAAAATCCTTGGCCTGATACTTCAGTGTTCAGGTAATAAACTGTATGTTGTGGCCTTTTCATTAACCAAAGTTTATGAAAAGGATAAAAGAAGGTGCCATGTTTAATAGAATTGTATTGACGGGAAATTGCACAGATGAATAGATTTGCATCTTTTAGGGCTCGAATGTACCTTAAATGTCTCTGGTTTGCCACTGGGTCTCAATTTATTAGTTGTATGACATTGCATAGTCATATAACCTCTCTAATTTTAATTTTCCTCTTCTGTCAAATACAATTTATAATAAATTTCATCTGCCTGATAGGATTATTATGAATAACTCATGATATAATGTTTCTAAAACATTTAGAAATAGCCAAGTTCCATAATTATTGGAAGGGTCAAACTCCTCATTTTAGACATCAGAGAAATGAAGCCCAGAAAAGTTGGTGGCAGAGCTAGGACTAAAATCTAGGACTCTTAATGAAAATGAACAGACAGATGATTATATATTTGCATATCTAGGCTTTGAGGTGTCTATGACCTATTGTGCTTTTTATGCAATAAATAATCCACAGAATGTATTATTAAATATTATCGATAAGCAATAGAATACAATGAATGGCTGTCACGAAGGGATGACTTTGACTCTGTATCTCTTACTCAAGCCTGAATGAGAGGTCTGTAGAAGTTATAAGAATCTATAGCTGCCCTTTGTGGGATATTACTAGAGCACGGTAGATTTCATTTACCTGAGAATGTCTACCCAACCAATTCCTTGTGGGTGGGAGTCTCTGCAGATCCCTAAAAGTTGTTTTTAATGTAGTTAGTGGAAGAGAATCACTCACTGTTTTTCCTGAAGAAACTGGGTGAAGAAACTTCAGTCAGCAGGAAGGGTATGGTCTAAGTTCTCTGCTGTTAGGAAATTTGAAGAGGAGCCATCTGTGAGACTGCATGGGGAATTGTCAAAATCAAGGATAGCTTTTGGGTAAGGAAGTTATGAAATTCAAGTGGATTGACAGGAAATATAGGTGTACTGTAATATGAGAGGAGGGAGCATGGACTTTAAAGTCAGACAGTTCTGGGTTTGAATGTTAGCTTTATTATACACCAGCGATCAGCTATGTGATAGCAAATCATATCATTTTTTTCTGAGTCTTGGTTTCCAAAAATATAAACCATAGATGATGATATTATCTATTTCTTAGTGTTTCTGCAAAAACAAAATGAGAAAATATTTGTGCCATCATCTGTAGACACTGAGTTCGTTAATAAATGCTAGTTCCATTGAGATCTATTTATTTTCCTAATTATCTATGTTCATGTATTCTTTGAGTTGTTTCTATTCACCATCCTTTATTCTTGATTCAGTACAATGCCCACACATTGTGGATGAATTAGGTTAAATTGTTTATAATTGAACTTTCATTTATTTTGTGTTATAAATACAGTAATTATTATTTAAACATTATGAAATAATTTTGTAATAGAGGCAATTTAGAGCAATTTTAACTATATATTTCATTTTCCTTGAAATAACAAAATATTTCTTTAGAAATTTCCCCCAAATTAAAATAGTTTTAATAATCACTGAAAAAAGGAAAATAACTAGTAAAGGCAAACCATATTCCTGTATTTGCTCATATTCCAGGTAGTATTTTGAATATTTGATGGGCATCTATAAACAGCTATGATTTTGATACTGACCATGTAGCATTTGAAAAGAATTAAGCATTTCATTGCCTCAATTTCTTCATCTGCAAATTGAGGACAATTTCCTTTCTGCCTTTCAGGCTTTCCTGGACCAAATGAAATAATAGTTGTGAAAGTGCCTTAGAAACTATAATGTGTATAAATTTAAGGAGAGTTTTTGTAAGAAAGGGCCTCTGTCTTTAGGAAATTTCACCTTCTCATTTAGTGTTTTATATTTCATTAACAATAACAAAAAAATCTCTGTGGAGATATTTTCTTTTAATATCCTCTCTGAACATTTTGTTGAATTTCACTACATTTCTTAGAATAACTTTCAATTTATATGAAAAGCTTCAACACTACCAAAATGAGAGGCCTCGAGAATGAAAGATTATGATGTTAATATTTCTATTGATTTTATCCTACTAACAGGAAGTATTACAGTCCCTTGGAAACACTCTGTGATATGAGTTGGCCAGTAAAGTTTTTGTAATAGAATATTTTAAAAGTTATTTATTGAAATACTGTTGACAAGGTGTGGAGAGCTATGTTTTTTGTGAAAATATCAAAGGAAGAAAAAGAGGCAGTCATGGGAAGTGAAGGACTATGTTTAAAATTGCTGGCTGTGCTTAAAGAAGATATCTCCTCTTGTAAAGTTCATGTAGATTGGAGTTCCTGCTAAGACTATTGGACAGCCAGCCAACCTAGTTCCCTGTCATGTGCACATTATCTGTAAGAAGTATAGCCATATAACAGAATGCCATACTTGTGTTAATTCAGAAGTGATTATCCAGCCAATTCCTGACTATTTGCTTTCCTTTCTTACTCTCTTAGTCCCAATGAATCCCAGTTCCAATGTTTGTGTCATTTATTCATTCAACAAATGTTTACCAAGCAGTTACTATGCATCTATTTTCTTAAGAAGCTTGAAACTGCCTAGAGAAGCTGTATAAAAATGGAGAGTGGGTTATAAACACCAGAAGGCAGTTACAAGAAGTAGATTAAAGAAGGTAGAAGCCTTCAGAGGTCTTAGCATTTTGGTTGGACCTCTGAGGATGGATGAGATCTCAATAAGTGAAGATGAAGAAAAACGTTACAGGAAGTTAGCAAAACACATGTGAAGGCATAGAAACAGAAAAAGATATGCTGTTGTTCAAGAGCTAGTACTTAAGCCAGTTTAGCAAGAACAGTAACATGGAGTGAAGAACAAGAACATAAATTTGGTTGTCTGAGTTTGTAATCAGCTGTGGCAGGTCTTAAATGTAAATCTACCAGTTTGCGCTTGAACTAGAGTAAATGGAGAGCCACTGAAGATGCTTAAACATAGTGTTGAAATAACCAAACTATAGCATCTCCAAAGGTTAGAGAGATTAATCTGGCAGTATTCTACGGAAATGGCCCTGATCTCTATTTCTACAGTGGAAAGGTCATGTGGTTGTGAGTGGGGCAGAAAATTAGCATACAAGTTTACTATGAGGAACATGATCCAAACCATAGGTAACTGATGAAAGCCCTGTGATCTCCCATTGCCATCTGGGGAGGACACCTATAGAAAATGAAATGTTAGTCTACTTAGGCCCAAAGGCCATCCACAAACCTTTGTCACATAAAGGATATGGAAATAATCCAGAAGGAAAAAAAAAAAAAAATCCTGTTTCAAAAAATAGATGTCCTCATAGAGAAGGAAGTAGGGGGGAGGTATAGAATATAATTCATAATTATAAACATGAAAAATAAAAATACCTTCACCTGCTGTTTCTAATGGACACCCACTTCTACCTACCTTCATTTGAGAATAATTGATATAAAAGCAAAATGCTTCCATGCTAGAAAACTTCCATGCCACTCTAGTCACACCACTAGAAAGATACATCTAAACAGGAAAAAAGTGGTTTTCAGGGAAGGACAAATCTATGAGCAAAAGAGTCTACAAAGATCACAAATCTTTAGTCTTAGAAAATGAAAGATGAAAAATATTACTTTAATCTTGCAAAATTCTAAAGATTATGGCTAAAATGTCTGAAGCCTGTTCATTACTTGGCATACTACAATAAATGTCTGGAATACTCTACCCAAGCCTTAAAAAGAAGGTATTAGGAAATTAAGAAGGAATATTTCAGACAGAGGGAACACTCCATATCCTCTGAGTTGCACAGACTGAGAAGATAAGAGGCTTATGAAGACTAGCACATAAAAATGTATACCTGGCAGAGCCATAATACACTATTAATCAAAGTTAAGGTGTTTTCAGTAAGAGAGTGCCATAACTTCTCATATTCCTTGAGATCGCTGTTAAAAGAAGGAAGAAAAGAATATACATTATGTAAGAAGAAAAAAACAAAGAAATGGCTCATGCTTGCTGTGCTCTAGGCACTCTGCTACGTGCTTTCACAGTCACTTCATTTACTTAGCTATAGCAACTCTGTTGCAAATATGGAATATGAAAATAAGTAACTTATCTAAGTAAACACAGGCAGGAAGAAACAGATCCAGGATCTGTCTACAGATGTCAGTGGCTCCTATTTTTCTACTATGGTACAAGTATTTATTAAACAAATACCCACAACACACCAGGACTGGGAATACACCAGGGAACAAGGCAAAATATCCCTGCCTTCATGGTGTTTATGTTCTAGTGGATAGACAGACAATAAAGTTATTGCAAAATAACCAGTTAGAGAAAACAGCTGTGAAGAAATTCAAAGCAGGATTAAAGGAAGCAGAACATGAAAGTTAATAGTAGGGTGGTGGTGCTGTTTTAAGAATGCGTGGAGGTCTTCGTTGAGAAGTTGACATTTTAGAGAATATCTGAATGAAGTGAGGAAGTGAGACACAGGACCCTCCCCAAAATGCAGAAGGAACTATTGCAAAAGCACTTAGGCAAGAAAGAGCTTGATGTCTTCAAGAAACAAGACAGTGTGACTAGAGCAGAGGGAGCTAGGCAGGATGTAAGCAGTAAACATTTTCAGTGGCATCAATTTGAAGACGGGAAGTGAAGCCATGGTGTGCCAGTTTGAATGTATTATGTCCCCCAGAAAAAGCCATATTCTTTGATGCAATCTTGTGGGGCAGACATAATAGTGAGGATTAAGTTGGAAAGTTTGGATTAGGTTGTTTGCATGGAGATGCGCCCCACCCAACTGTAGACGATAACTGATGGGATATTTCCATGGAGGCATGGCCCCACCCATTGAAGATGGGCCTTGATCAGTGGAGACATATAAACGTGCTGACTCAGAGATGGAACTGAGTGCAGCTGGGAGTGATGTTTTGAAGAGGAGCAAGCTTGCTAGAGAGGAACGTCCTGGGAGAAAGCCGTTTTGAGGCCGGAGCTTTGGAGCAGATGCCGGCTGCCTTCCTAGCTAGCAGAGGGTTTCCGGACACCATTGGCCGTCCTCCGGTGAAGGTACCCGATTGCTGGTGTGTTACCTTGGACACTTTGTGGCCTTAAGACTGTAACCATGTAGCAAAATAAACCACCGTTTTATAAAAGCCTATCCATCTCTGGTGTTTTGCATTCTGCAGCATTAGCAAACTAGAACACATGGTAATAATCATCTAGAGGGGGAGAGACTCCAATATTTAAGGGACAAGTAAAGGAGGATAAGCTGGAAACAGATTGAAAGAATGGAAAGAGAAGTTAGAGTAAAATCTGTAGAGGAATAATGGCATTAATGGAAGAAAGAGGAATGAAATAAATCAGAAAGGACAGAATTAGTCATAGCAAATGCAGTTGAGAGGTAAGATGAAGACTAAGAGATGCCAGCTGGATCAATCAAGGTGGAGACAATTATTTTGATAATTTGGTTGCAATTCAAGAGAGAGAGAATAGCCTTTTCAACAAATGGTATTGGAATAAATGAACATTCATAGGCCAAAAAATATATGTAACTGACCTTAACTTCACACTAGCTACAAAAACTAACTCAAAATGGAACATGGACTAAAATGTAAAACACAAAACTCTAAAACTTTTAGGAAAAAATATATAGGAGAAAGTCTTGGGGTTTTAGGGATAGGCAAAACATTTTTAGATTTGACACTAAAACTACAGTCCCTGAAAGGAAAAATTGGTAAATTGGACATCATTAAAATTAAAACTTTTATTGTATAAAAGACCCATTAAGAGAGAGGAAATATTTTCAAATTGCATGTCTGACAAAGATCTCCTATCTAGAATATATAAACAACATAAAGCTCAATGGAAAAGCCGATCATCTAATTTATATGGAAAGGCAAGGGACCCAAATAGAAAAAAACACCTTGAAAAAGAAGAATGAAGTTGGAGAACTCACACTTCCTGATCTTAAAACTCATTACAGAGCCACAATAATCAAAACCACATGGTACTGGCACAAGGACAGACATATAGACCAATAGAATTGAACTGAGAGCTCAAAATCAACCCTATACTTATGGCCAACTGATTTTTGACAAGGGGGTAAATACCACTCAGTTGGAAAATAATAGTATCTTTACCAAACGGTTCAGGGAAAATTGGATCTCCGTGTATCTTTATAAAAAAAGGAGGACCTCTACCTTGCATCTTGTACAAAAATCAACTTGGAGTGACATCATCAACATGGTGACATAAGACAGCCCCAGAAAAAGCCTCCCCAGAGATTTAGCAGATAAAACAACAAATCCCACTTGCTTAGAATTCTGGAAGATGGTAGAGACTGGATAAGGACTCCACAAACACTGAGATGAAGAAACAGAAAAATATCATGTAGCAAAATTTGGTTCCAGACTACCAGTCCATTCCACTTCCCCTTTCCCTCACTTTGTCCTGCCCAGCTTGAGAGTTGTGCAGATAAAGCATGGCCTGGGTCCCTCCCACCAAGAACAGAAGCTATAGAGCAACTCACAGCAGCAAGTTAGAATTCCCACATTTCCAAGCACAGGGACCTAAGTCTGCAGAGACCCAGAGTAGAACACAAGCTGCTGAGGAAAGCTGCATACAAAAGAACACCCCTCTCTCCCAGTGGGAGAGGGCACCATAGTAATGCTGGCAAGTATTGTGCTCTCACTCAATCCAGTATCAGTCAGCTGGACAACCTAAAGGTAAAATGGACTTGTTTGAAGTGACCCACCTTTCTGGATTGACACCATCTGGCTCTTTGGGGTGGAATACCTGAACAGGAAAGAAACTGGAAGCAGAAAAGCCTCACAGGGGAAAAAAAGGGGGTGAGGGGTGGGAGGGTGTGTTAGACTGAAGTGCTATAAGATAGAACAGGTTCTAGAACTGAAAAGTATAAGGAAAATGAGACACTTCTTGGAAAAGAAGAATGTAGTTGGAGAACTCACACTTCCTGATCTTAAAACTCATTACAGAGCCACAATAATCAAAACCACATGGTACTGGCACAAGGACAGACATACAGTCCAATTGTGTACATGGTAACAGAATAAATAAAAAAAATTCATGGAACTACACTGCACAACAAAAAGACAAACAACCCAATTTAAAAATGGGCAAAAGACTTGAATAGACATTTTTCCAAAGAGGATATAGAAATGGCTTAAAAGCACATGAAAAGAGGCTTAATATCACTGGCTATTAGGGAAATGCAAATCAAAACCACAATGAGATATCATTTCACACCAAATAGAATGGCTACTATAAAAATCCAGAAAATTAAAAGCGTTGGAGAGGATATGGAGAAATAGGAACACTCATTCATTGCTTTATACCCAAAACACAAGCAACAAAAGAAAAAAAATAGATAAATGGAACCTCATCAAAATTAAAAGTTTTAAGCCTCAAATGACTTTATCATGAAAGTAAGATGGCAGGCTACACAATGGGAGAAAATATTTGGAAACCACATAGCCAATAAAGGTTTAATATTCAAATATCTAAAGAAAAATTTCAACTTAACAATAAAGACAAACAACCCAATTTAAAAAATGGGCCAAAGACTTGAATAGACATCTTTCCAAAGAAGATATACAAATGGCAAGAAAGCACATGTAAAGATGCTCGACATAATTAGCCATCAGGGATATGCAAATCAAAATCATTTCATACCTATTAGAATGGCTGCCATTAAAAAAAAAAAACAGAAAATGATAAGTGTTGTTGAGGATGCAGAGAAGTAGAAACACTCATTCATTGCTAGTGACAATTTAAAATGGGGCAGCCACTGTGAAGACATTTTGGTAGATCCTCAGAAAATGAAGTACAGAAATACCATATGACCTGAACATCCTGCTACTAGGTATATACCCAGAAGTATTGAAAACCAGTATTTTCACACCGACATTCTTAGTGGCATTATTGACAATTGCCAAAAGATGGAAGCAACCCAAGTGTCCATCAACCAATGGATGACTAAATAAAATGTAGAATATACATACAATGGAATTTTATTCAGCCATAAAAAGGAATGAAATCTTGAGACATGCAGTAACATGGAAGACACTCATGTTAATTGAAATAAGCCAGACACAAAAGGAAAAGTATTGTATGTTCTTACTGATTTGAAATCATTAGAATCAGCAAACTCATTGAGCCAGAATCTAGAGTACAACTTACCAGGGGATGGTGATGATGGTAGCACAATATTGTGAATGTAATTAACAGCACTGAAATACGTATCTGAATGTGATTAAAAGGGCAAACGTTAAATTGTATATATGGTAATGGAATAAATAAAAAAAAATTCATGGAACTACACTGCACAGTGAACCCTAAGTTAAACCATGGACTATAGTTAACAGTACAACTATAAAAATGTGCTTTCATCAATTGTAACAAATGTAAACACCAATACAAGGTGTTAATAATAGGATGGTATATAGGAATACTGTATCTTATGCATGATTGTTTTGTAAATCCATGACTTCTCTAGTAAAGAAAAAAACCTCTATGGTAAAAATCAAAGAGCCCAATTAAAAAATTCATGAAAGTCCATGTCACCAAAAAGGAGATATGGGGAGTAGATAAGCACATGAAAAGATGGTCAACATCATTAGCCCTCACAGAAATGTAAATTAAAATGACAATTCAGTGTCACTACATACCTAATTGAATGGTTAAAATTTTAAAAAGTCATACTTGATTTTTTAATGAGTATTTAATAAGCACCAAGTATTTAGTAGCATCAATATTTATTGTCAGGTATTGTGTAAGATATTAAAAAGGTTATAAAAATGAGCTTTGTCTGTGATCTCAAGCAAGTCCATACATTATACTTAGCATTGCTTTTTTTTTTAGAAAGTCAAGCACTTATTATGAATAATTGTTTTATTTATCATAATGACCTCTATATCATATAATTACATTTTCTGGACAAAACTGTATAAATGGGAATTTAAAAATGTTTCAAGTGAGTTATAGCTTCATCTAGAATTCTGTTGTAAACATTATATACCTAGTTAGAAGTGGAAGCAAGCATTAAAATAAATCAATATAGTCTAACACAATTCAGCTATTCTAAAGTATTCTGTTATGACTTTTTTTCATCTAATGCCTCCTGTTCCACGTAGACAGAGTGTAGACAATTCTCTTCTGTCAGTGTGTACTCAGCCATCCACCTTACCAGGAAGTAAATAGTATTGTTATATTTTTAAATTAAAACATTTGATTACATTGTTTTGAAATGTCCTATGATATTGCATTACTATATGTTCAAAGGACATCTAAATAATTCCATACACAATCTGGTTTTCAAGTCTTTTAGGTTAGTAGGATGATTGAAGAAGTATGAAAATAATAGACATTTTTAAAATCATATCTACATTTTACCTTTTAATTTTACAACTCGATTTCTTTTCATTTTGTTTTTGTTCAGTATTTTATTACATTGATTGTTAAACATTTTAATTGTTTTTATTATGATAATGGCCGAATATGGAAAAGTATGAAAGAATAATACAACAAACCTACATGTACCTACCAACCAACTTTAATACTTCATAATATTTTGTCAAATTTGTTTCAGATATTTAAAAGGGAAAGAAACCTTAAAGATTGATATGAAGCCCACTGTGTATATTTCCACAATTCTATTCTCTTCATTCTTTCTCCAGACGTAATCATATCCTAATTTTGAGATTTGTCATTTCCAATGCACCATATTTTATAAATGTATTTTATATGTATTTTCATAAACCAAATATGGAAACATTTAACAATGGTTTTAAACTTTATATAGATCAATAGAACAAATTGCTCTTTTTCACTCAGAATTATGCGTTTGTAATTTACTGTCATAAATGTAGTTTAACTAATTCATTTTAATTGACATGTTAGCCTTTAGTCTAAATATATTACAATTTTTAAAAACTATTTTCCAACTGAAGATATTTAAGTTGTTTTCAATCTGGGGCTGCTCAGCAAGGTTTTATTGAGTGTTTTGTATATGACTCCTCAGGCTTACATGTGGAAGTTCCTCAGACTACATATTTTGGGGGGTTATAAAGCTTCAAATTATGAAATTCCTCTTCAAAGTCATTGTACCAATTAAAAGCCCCATTAGGAGTATATGAGAGTTCTAATTTTTTCACATCCTCAGTAAGATTGGTATTGTAAAGCTGTTTAATTTTTGCTAAACTGACAGGTACATAACAGTATTTCATCATTACTTTTATTTGCATTTCCGTGATTATTGTGAAATGAAAATCTTTCCATATTTAATGGCCACTCAGACTTCCCCTTCTCTTATTTAGCTACTCTCATCTTTCATTTTTATTTTCTTATTGGACTATTTGTGTTTTCCCTACAGGGTTTTTGGAGTTTTTTTTGTTTCCTGCATATTATCTTGTTAATTACTTGTGTTGAAAATAACCTCTTCCAGAGTATGGCTTATTGTTAGACCTTATTTATGATGATTTTGAAAACATAAAATATTTTCTTGATTGCAATATTTTCAAATTTAATAATCTTTTTTAATGTTGTGTACTTAATATGTTTTTTTTTAAGAAATTCTTTGCTGTCTCCAGATCACAAAGTGTTCTAAAATTTCTTTTCAAAGTTTTGAAGTTTTGCTTTGTACATTTAAGTCTTTGTTTCACATAAAATTCATTTGTTTTCGTATAGCATAAAGTTTTTTTTGACACTGCTTTGGCAAAGGAAGAGGGGACACTGCCTTGTCACTAGTAGATGAAGTCCAGGTGCCTCACCTGGTCTCTACTGAGGCAGGAAGAGCCTCCTTACTGCTGTGGATGGGGAGGGGAGTTCTGTCTCTTCACGTGGTCTCCACTGCCACCACAGTGGGGTGCCTTGTCATTGCTGGGCAACGGTAAATGGCCTGACATTCCAGTAGGCTTCTCTGACATCTCGGCGGAGGCATTGGGGCACCTCAGTATCACCTCACAAACATGTAATTCTAGGCATCCCACTCAGCCATGTATGACATGGATGGGTGTGGAGCCACAAATTTCTCTGTGGTGTTCAGCTGAAGTGGAGTGGTTATTGTCAAAGTTTTCTGTCTTGCTGGATTGCTTCTTTCCTGGTCCTTTGGCTACAGAGAACAGGCTTTTCTTGAGTCTTAAAAAAAAAAAAATCTGTCTGTGCCCACTCACATTTTCAAGCGGTTGGTTTTTCAGCTCAAAGCCTGGGATATATAAAGCTAAAAGAAAACCCAAGGCACTCACAGTGTCTTTCCATAGGTAATGATGTTCCTAGTTAGTTTGACTTTCTTCCATCTTCCCTTGTTTTCTTATGTTTGTTTTGTATAAAATGTCCAAGACTGTTTAGTTGTACTAAGTTAGAGAGGAATAGTTGTACTTAGTAGAGAAAGTATGTTTACTCTATCTTCCTGGATTCCTACATTTTTAAAATGGTTGTAATTGATGTAAAGAAAGCTACTGACTTTTATAAAATATTCTTGTATATAATAATATTAATTAATGCTTTTAGTAATTCTGTAATTTATTTGTAAATTCATTTGAATTATTTTTATATGGGCAATTATGTCATCAACAAATAAGGAGGGATTAATTAATTCATTTTTGTTTTTGTTTTTGTTTGCCTATGGCATCTAATACTATATGAATACCTGTGATTTTATTAGCTTCCTTGGTTAATTCCTTAATTTAATAAAAAATATGACTCAAGTTTTACCATTGAGGATGATGATTGCTTATGTTTTTTATGAGTGCACCTATCAGGTTAAACTTTTCCTAATTTAATAAGAATTTTTATGACAAAAGAGTGTTGGAATTTGTTAAGTGCTTGAGATAATCATACAGTTTTTCTTCTTTCATTCTGTTCATGTACTGCCTTAGTAAACTTCCTAGAATAAAACTGATCAGTCGGTTTATGTAGTAGTGAACTCGGTTTCCAAATTTGCTTACTATTCATTCATATAAGATTCATCTCTATTGTTTTTTTCTTCTGTGTCTTTGTTTATAAAGAATGAAATAATTTGGGATAACATTGGATTCCCTGACAGTTTGTAAAAATCACCTGAAATCTCTCTAGGAATGTTGTCTTTTGGTAGAGGAGGAGGAATTTGATTATACTTTGATATCATTAGTGATATTTGATTTTCCATGTGGGTTTTTCCCATAGCCTTTACTATATATCCATTAATTTAACTTATTTGGTTATATTATTCAAATATTATCTTTTGTTTTTTGTTATTAAAAGGCCAAAAGAAATGCTGAATTCTCCCACATAAACTCTGGGGCTTTCAAGTTTTCCTTGATTTGTTTTTTCACAGTTTTTACCTTACGTATTTATAGACGGTATAGTGGTCTGTATGTTGCTTCATATGTTGCTACATCATCTTTTGGCATTGTCTGTTTTATTAATTTAAAGTTATTATCTCAATTTCTTTTAATTATTTGATCCATATGTAATTTTGTAAAAATGGATAGAACTACAACTTTGTTTTCCTTTGTTTAGGTTAAAGATCTTTGTCTCTCCTTTACCTTTCTGTATTATTCTGTGTTAGTGTGTCTTGTTGTTAGTGGAGAATTAAATTAGGTAATTTTTAAATAGGATCTGAATATCATTACATTTATATAGAGGATTCTGTCCTTACATGCAGCCATCACTGCTGTAACAGATACACTTGCCTTAGTCTGTCTTATTTTTTTACACTTTGCTTTGGTTTCCTTTTTGTTATTGGTAATGGTGATTTTGTTGAACTCTCTCTGCCACCTTACCCACTTTTTCCCTTCAGGCCTTCTGTTTTTACCCACTTTCTGTATGTTTTAATATGAACAGTGTTTTATTTATTTTATCTTCCCTAATAATTCATTATGGATAATATGGTGGATAATTCTACCAGAGTTTTCTTCATGTGTCTCAGAAGCATCTTTTAGTCTATAACAACCAATTTAAGAATGAAGCAACAACCTCAACCACAAACTCACATGATATGGAGCAAGAGAAATTTTAAGTGTAGAGTACTTTGAACTCCTCCCTTATGACCAATTTCCAAGTCTTGATTAATATGTTTCAGCACTTATGATCCAAATTGTAATTAAATTATCATCTTAACCTCAAAAATATTCTGTTTTGATAGGTTCTAAATAAATCTGCTTGCAGGTAAATCTTCATGTCCAAAAATGACTTACAGTTTGCTTCCTTCATAACTCAATAGAGTTTCTTTTGTATCACATTAACCATTCTGGAGTTGTAAAATTTGTGTTATCTCTTGCTTAGCTGGATTTCAATTGTGTGCTAGTTTTGAACTATTTCAAGTAAAATATAAATATATGAAAGCATGCAAAGCTTGAATATTCAGCTCATAGGGCAAATATCCATTTAATTACTTCCCAGATAAAGAAAGAGAATCCTGCCAGTATCCCAAAAGTTCCTGATGTGTCCCATCCCAACAATACCCATCTCACCTCCCCAAAAGGAAGCACTACCTTTAATCTCAGCACTATATTGATGGAACTTGTTTTAAATTTAATTTATATAAACAGAATCATGCAGAATGTCATCTTTTTTGTCTGGCTTATTTTACTGCACATTATATTTATAAAATTCAGTCCTGATTGTTGCATATAGCTGTAGTTCATTCATTTTCATTCCTGTATGAATGTATGTGGTATACATATACCACAGATGTTTTTATCCATTCTGTTATTAGTGGACATTTGGGTTGGTTTTAATTTAGATCTATTGTGACTAATGCTGCTAGGAATATATATCCATGTAAATGATATTTTGTGCTTAATTTGCATGCATCATTTTGATTTGATGGACACACACATATACATAAAATATCTGTGATATACCTTCACTTACAAATATAATTGCTGTCTGCAGAATTTGAGAGTGCTAGTTTCTCCACATCCTTACTAACATTTGTTTTTTGTTGTTTTGTTTTTTGTTTAGTTTTTTTGTTTAGTTTTGTTTTTTATAAATTTTAACCATTCTGACAGGCATGCAGTGCTATTTCATTGCAGTTTCAGCTTGCATTTCCATGATGACTAATAAGGTTTATCATTTTTCCATATGCTTAATGGCCAATATGACATCCTCTTTTTTGAAGTGCCTATTCAATTCTCTTGCCCAATTAATTATTTGTATGTCATTTTCTTACTGGTTTGTATAGTTCTAATATACACTGGCACAGGTATTTTGTCAATTATATGCATTGAAAATACTTTCTCCCACATGGTGTCTTCTCTTTTTTGCTCTCTTAATGATACCTTTCGATAAACAGAAATTCTTCATTTTAATGTACTCTAACGTTTGTTTTCCTTTATTGCTGGGACTTTTAAGAAGGAAGTTAAAAAAAAAAGTGGCCCCTGCTACTAGGAGCCTATATGCAAATTGAGAAACCTTTAATGTTATATTTGTAAGGATATGATATGTAGGTAAATGCCTCCTACTGCTAGGGTTCAGATACCACTTAAGAGGGATGAGGAAACAAGGGAAAACCCAGTGTGTTGAGGTGTGGTGACAGAGGTAAGTTTTGACTTAACATTGAAGAAAATATGTCATTTGATTTTGAAAAGAGAGGAGGTAGAATATTCAGGAATATTCTAAAATAAATGTGAGAAGGAACATAGAATACATAAACATAAAAGAAGGAGGCAGGAATAATTAAGCATGTAGACTCTGGAACCACACTGTTTGGGTTCAAATCCTTACTCTGCCGTTCATTCCCTGTGACCTTGGGCAAGTTATAAATCCTTACTATAGTTCAGTTTCTTCATATATGGGGAAGATAAGAGTTATGTATCTATTATCTAATTTTTAACAGGATTAAAGTTGAAACTAATTTAGTACATATTAAATTGTCAATAAATGTCCACTATTATTATTGGAAAAAATTAGACATGTGCAGGGGTCAGTAGGAATAACTAGAATAAAAACTGTCTTGGTTTGCCAGAGCTGCTATGACAACTACCCACAATGGGTTGGCTTAAGCAACAAGCATTTATTGTCTCGTGATGTTGAAGACCAAAGCCCAAAATCAAGATGTTGGCAAGGACATACTTTCTCTCAGAGATGTAGAGTTCTGGTGATGGCAGTCCTCCATCACATGACAATCGCCCTCTCCTTTTTGTCTTCTTCTGACTTTTGGCATCTCCTAAACTTCTGACTTCCTCTCATTTCTAATGTCTTCTGACTGATTGTGTCTAAATCTCCACTCTGTATAAGGCATCCAGTCATACAGATTTAGACCCACCCTGATTCAATTTGGCCACACCTTAACTAATAACATCTTCAAAATGCCCTATTAACAAGCAGGTTTGTGCCCCAGGAATACGGATTAAGATTTGAACGTGTCTTTTCCGGGAGACATGATTCAACCCCAACAACGATTATTCACTGAACAGTAATATATCCCAGGCACCATGATGAATATTCTACATACATTACCTCATTTGATTCTCAAAACAGCATTATGAAGACAGGTATTGCTTTAAAGATGAGGCCATCAGCCTTACTGAGGAATTGTGTAGGGAAAAACATCAGATGAAAGGCTGGCTATTTATGGATGGTCATTTGAGGGCAGATTTTGAGTGCCAGAAAGAAAAATCTGGATATGATCCATGGTGTGCTTGAGGACCCACTAAAAGTAATATAATGATTAATGAAAATGATATTTTAGGAAAATTTAATCTAGCAATAGTTTACAGGATGATCAGAAGTGCAGAGATGCTGGAGGGAGAGATGAAAAGCAGGAAACCTTTAAAGTTAAATAAGCCTGACTTTACCTATGGCTTTTTGGTTGATGATAAACTAATTAGATAAATTAAAGGCATGGTGTGACCTGAATTTCCCACCTAACCCACTGTGTGTGTGTGTGTGTGTGTAGCAGGGCTTGGGACACATAAACGGGTAAATTAAAAATGTGAAGACCTATCCATTGAGTGCTTGGTCAAGATAAGTCCAGAGACTGTACACAAAGGCCTGAAGGTCTTCAATGGAGAAACAGTAAGTAAAACTGCTGAAGCTGAATGGCTGTCCTTTAAGTCATTGTAACTGATTGGGAAAACATCCCAGAGAGTACTGAGAGAGTAAAGATCTTGAGACAATGGTTAGGATCAAAGCTGAGGAGCAATTGTTTCAAAATGTCTTCTTTCCTAGCCTCTTTAGGATTTATTTTGATGGGGCCTAGGAAGAGGACCTAAAATGAAGAGTTACTGAGTTCAGGAACTCTGTCATTAGAAGAATAAAAGAAAATAGACATCCCAAAGTAGTGAATGATTTTCACATACATGCATTAATCATAACCCCATTTATGTAGCATTTACTATTTGCTAGCTAGGGCCCTGATGCTACTGTGTATTATCTCATTTAATTTTTACTAATCTTATGAGATGTTGCATTGATATTTCAAATTTTCAGAAGAGGAGACTTGGAGAGGTAATATAACTTGCCTGGGGCCAAATAGATAATAAATGATGGTGTAAATGTAATCTTAGGTCTGTTTGATCTTCTTGCATTTAATCACTATTCTGTGTTGCCTCAACAAATGACAGAGTATAACAGACAGATTAGGGCATTGCACCTCTGCAATATTCTTTTATACAACTAATGAGGCCAATATAAAAATTAAAAATACACGTAGCTAATAATTTGGATGCCAAAGGACTTTATTTGAATCATGATTATTTTCCAATAAAAGTTATGTCATGATCATAAAGAGTATTGCCACCTGCAAGTCACCTAAATCTGAATTCCAATCTGATTGATTTTCAATAGCAAGTAAACTGCTACTTTGATGTGAATTTCGGAAACTTTTCAGAAACTTCCTATAGAAAAATCTTAGATATAATAGATATAATTGCCTAGGTATAAAAATACTGTTTAAATTTATTTAGGTTTAGTTTATTCCATTGCTTTTTTAGACTAATTACATAACATTGCATTTAAAAAAGTATTAAAATTAGTAAAAATAATATGTAAAAGTATTATGTGGTATGAGAATGTGCATTTAATGGCAATGCATGTATTGTCAGTATCCCCTCTCCTCTGTTTTTCCGTACTTTATTTTAATGGATTAATTAGATTAGTGAAGTCAGTATTTATTTCCATTTTCCAAAAGGTTACATGAATGGTTTAATGATTATTGAACCATTCATATAACACTAAATAAAGCAAAGAATTGATGTGACTGTCACTAAAAATGATAAGAAAATCTGGAAATCTGTTTTTACTTGACTACTTTCTTGTAGTCAATAACGTGGGTGTTCCAGGTAATTTTCACATGATTGCCATAATAATACATTAGGTTGCTTTCCATCTGAGACTATAATGTTGCTCCCCTTTCAATTTTAATCCATCTGAATATTATTTAACTATCAGGATTTCTAGTTTGTTGCCTAGAAGAATAAATCCAAACAATGGTTATATGAAATTCAGAAAGAGAGGCATCAATTGTTTCTTTTAGCTCAAAATTTGACGTACAGATAGAAATAGAATTGTTCCTTACTTTTTAGCCCTTAGTTCATTGTGATTCTTATCAATACCAAGACTACTGACATTTCAATATATCAAATATGCAACAAGGGTTTGTGATGAAGAAGCCACCTATAGGGTGATCTAAGATCTCCCACCTCATGCAAAATATCTCCATTAAAGCAGCAGTTTATGAACATTAATAAGCTTCAGAACATTTTTAACAAATTAGCTCATAAGTGTAAGTTCAATATATAAAACAAATATAATAAAGTTTCTCTGGTTGAACTGAGGGAACTGGACCCCTGCTAGCTGTTTGCCCTCGACCCTCTCCTTCAAGGTCTCTGAAGCCTAGGCAAGGTCCTTCTGAACAGCACACAGTGAAAAACCTCTGCTTTAAGCTAAGGTTTTGAATACCAGAATTCATCTCTTAACCTGGAAATGCCTCTCTAAATATAATGCCTCAAGACATTATTCATTATTAGGGAAGGAAGCTAATGATCCCTGAATTGGTCACTGAATTAGAAGAGCATTTGGGCTCAGAATAGTTCCTGCTCTATGATCTCAACAGCTTGTTCTATGGTCTCAACTTTTCTATTCCTCTGTATACTTACATTCCTCTTCTACAAATGATGTCAGAAAGTACACTAGACTATGAAGCAGAAAGCATATTTTCTGTTACGTTAATCAAGTTAATTTCTAACAAATTTCCTTGAACAAAATTTTTCTTGATTTCATTTTCGCCATTTATATAGTAACATGATGAATTATCTCAGAGTTTACTTAAATCATTTTTATCATTAGATGATAGAGAGAGAGAGAGAGAAACAGAAAGGAAGAGAAAGACAGAAAGAGGGACAGAGAATACTTACATTTATTAATAGTCTAAGCTCGCATTATTCAATTTATAATACCAAAATAAATTTACAAATTAAAAACAATTTTAAAAAACAAGTGGAGTTCTAATTTCAATCTTGATTCAATATTTAATACAAAAGCAATGTTTTTCCAATATTCTGTGGGTGTTCACTATGTAAATATGGTACTGACTGCTGCAGTGTGGGTTCTGTTTAACTGCCTACACATCATGTGCTTAAGAATGTCTCAATGCTTTCTTTGTTACTTCCATTTCAACTATCATGAAACATTCATTTATACAATGTGCTGTGATGTCATTTGGCCTTCATTTTGTGGAAATACACTGTTTACACAATTTCTCTGGGGCCACTGAAATCATAAGTATCAACACAAACAAAAGCACTCATATCATGTGGCAGTATTTGGGTAACGCTAGCATATAAATAAACCAGAACAGGTTTTTCCCCATGATAATAAAATTCTCCTAGAGAACTTTTGGACCTCCAAAATTATCAATTCCACATTCTCATTTGGGAAATACTGAAGTAAGCTGACTGTGGAATCTACAGTCTTTAGTCTGTATCAGCTCTCACATACTATTATTGTTTCAGGGCACTGTATATGGAAACTAAATGTCAAGGTTCTATCCCCCAGCTTAGCCTCTATCTCCCTGAGGGAGAAAATGACTCACTACTAGACCTTAAGAAACATTAACTTGTTCCTGTTTCCTTTTTTGTAAAATGGGAAAAATAATATCTACTCCTAGGTTGTTATGAAGATGAAAGAGGGTATGTAAAAGTACCTTGCAGACTGTAAAGTGCTCTAACATACAAGATATCATTAGTGCCTAGTAGCTGGCCACATCCAAAATAAAAAGTTAGTAGAAGAGGAAAGATAATAGCAGATGTAAGCTTTAGTTTCAAATAACTAGATCTTGTAGACACACTTTCAGATTATTTTTTCCATTCTCTTCACTCCAAAAACTTTACTTAATTGCTGCATTATACTATGGAGAGCATTTAAAAGAGAAAAAAAAAAATCTTGCATAACAGAAATTGTGTTTTAAAGTCATATCAAGAATTAGCTAAAATAAATTAAATTCACCAAATGTTCTTTTATCTACACTCATGCACATAACTATTTAGATTTATTTTCTGTCTTTTTTCCACAAAAAACTTAATCATTTGCTTCTTTTAACATAACAAAATGAAACATAATTTGCCAAGAGTATTTCATAGAGAAAAAGCCAACCTTAGACTTTCAAGTATTTTTGACTGGAAACAATTGAATAATCTGTGGGTCAGTATATATTTAAAAAAAAAAAAAAAAAAAAAAAACTTGCTATAAATTGTTAGTTACCAACACTAATGCAGAGTTTTATCCTCTCTCTAAGATAAAAACTATTCTTGGTCAGCTTTTTAAAGTTTATCTTAACTATTTTAGCAGTTCCTTAACAATATTTCTTTTTTTAAAATCATATTCTCAAACTTTTGCATTTAAAAAGTAAGTTTTAATCCTCCTTCCTTGACCATATGCCAGACCAGTTAATCAAATATACTATTATTTGTCCATAAAATAAATTAGGTGAAAATCCAAATAAAACTTGTTCTGCCCAGTAAGTGACTTTCAGGTCAAGCAATATCCTTTTAGACTACTTGCCAGGATGGAAGGTCATTGTACTCCATTTAGAAAATGAATGTTGGTACAAAAAATATTCCATTTATTATGCTGAGTTAATATAATTGTTCAGAACAACATATTGCAGCTAAAAATTTTTTCCTGCTGTCCCAAGACCACATAGCTTCCAATTATCCCCCATTTGATTTATAAAATAAATGATATTTATTTATACAGATATGATAGTATCTGGTAATTTAAATGAGAAAATACATGATATTCATTTTTACAGATATGATGATATCTGGTAATTTAAATGATATGATAATTTAAAAAAATAAAGGAGCTGCCTCATATATTCTCTAAGTTGTCTCAGGACCTAATCCCATTCGTAACACCACTGAAAAAATGTTCTGTACAAGAAAGTGTTCTAGTTTGCTAATGCTGCCGGAATGCAAAACACCAGAAATGGATTGGCTTCTATAAAAGGGGTTTTATTTGGTTACACAGTTACAATCTTAAGGCCATAAAGTGTCCGTCAACAAAGGGTACCTTCACTGGAGTATGGCCTATGGCATCCGGAAAACCTCTGTTAGCTGGGAAGGCACGTGGCTGGCGTTTGCTTGCTTCCCGGTTGTGTTTCAAAATGGCGTTCTCCAAAATGTCTGCATCAGCTTCCAATGGCCATCTTCAAAAGGTCTGTCTCAGCTCCAGCTAGCCCTGAGCTCCTTCTGTCTGAGCTTTTATAGGGCTCCAGAAAACTAAACAAGGCCCATGCTGAATGGGTGGGGCCACACCTTCATGGAAATTATCCAATCAGAGTTATCGCCTACAGTTGGATGGGTCACATCTCCATGGACACTGAACAAATAGGTTCCAACCCAGTCCACACTAATACATCTGCCCCTACAAGAATGCATTGAAGAATATGGCTTTTTCTGGTGGGCATAAATATACAAACCAGCACAGAAAGAATAAACATTTGGGTTGTGATAAAACTGCTTTGGGTGTTTCTCAAGTGACTGAACTGCAAATTTGACTGTCAAGACATTGAACTGTGCAGTGTTAGAAAAAAAAAATCTCCTTTGATACCATCTCTCTCAGAGCCTCCTAGCAAGTAGAAGAGGCCACCCTAGTTATGGTTGAACAGTGATGTTTCTACTTTGGAGTCAGAAGCTAAGAGATAAATGAATGTTATGATGAAGTTAAGATTTTCTTACCCTTTAGTGAGAATTGCTGTTGCTGATGGAAGGGTAGTGGATGAGTCATAAGCCCAACACCGAGACCTGCTCACCACAATTATACAGAGCTGCATAAGAAAATGGGTACCTTCCGCAGTGCATAAAGCTAGCTTTTATTTGAGAGGGAATTTTTATTTTATTTTCTGTCATTAAAGCTAATACTAGACCTTAAAGTTTTACATAGACTAGCCATATCTATAAAGCTCATGAGACATGCAAATGCTGAGTTAGTCAGCAATTTTTTAAATTTTAGTTAAAAACAAAAACAGTTTTTAAGAACCAGCACTGCTGAAAAGGAAGCCTTACTATGCACATTCAAAATATTTCTCAGAAAAAAATGAACTGCATGTATATTATGGAATAAAAATATCTAAAACATTTTAATACACAATCCTAGAGGACATTTGAATGAGTGTACTTTAGATGGTTGTTTACAAATAAAACCCTGATACTTTTAAAATTCTATGCTCTTTTTTTTTTTTTTCTTTTTTTGGCTACCCCTCCATTGTTGGTCAGACAGAAAAGAGTCAAGTTAAGCTAGGATTAACAAATCAAAATATGTTAAAAACCCAAAACAAAGTGAAAGTAAATATTTTAGAGCACCTGAAGGAGTCGAACCCAATAAATAATAATATTAGAAACCCACAAAGAGTTTTAAAATAACAGCAATGCAATTATTACATTTCAGTTGATTAAGAAAAAAGCATCTGATTTTAACTTTCAAATGGAGAATTTGGGGATTAAAATAAATGAGTCAGACTTCTACGGAAAAAATAAATGTTTATTAATGTAGGACTATAAAATAACTATCTGTAGAATTAAATTTTATAATTTTAAGGAAGCTGTTACTTGATGAGAAATAAAATGATCTCCTGATATTTGCTGTATGACTTCTCCGTAATCAGCCTGTATATTAGTCATTAGCACTGTTCACCATCTTTTTCCATGTCTCTTATGTGGGATACGAGACAGAATTGCACTCTCACACCCTCTGGAAGTTAGGTGTGACCACAGGGCTGGGGCCAGAGTAGGAGTGAGTGAGGCACTTGCTTCTATGCAGAATTTAAGGGAGTCACCAAAATCAGTAATCAAGAGAAATGATATTTGAATGTGTATTTTAAAGAACTAAAATTAATACAAAAATCCATGATGGTCAAATGTAAAAAAAAAGGATCAATATTAGTTATTTTTCCTTTTGCCTCAGGCTTCACTATGGCTAGGTGCAACTCTACATTGATCCATGAATGAGTATTCATAAATACTAATTTAAAACCATGCTCATTAGGAGGAATCAATTATTGGCTATGTACATATAACAAAAAATTATTAAATGGGTAGAATCAAACTATCAGTTAAACTTATAGAAATAAAAACATCTGATTGCATTAAATTGTTACTCACGGGGTTGAAAATTCAATGGATTGCTACATTATTGCTATATCTTTATATCATCATTTCAATTAGGGAGATTTATAAAGCAAATATATATTGAAGAAGCAGGAAATTCTCCTCATGTACAGGTCCAAGCAGACATTTGTTTTCTCAGACTATATTAACTTATTTTATGAACTACTAACTGAGAATCATCCATGTTCAATTAGAACTTTTCTAAATATATAACAGAAATGAAAGAAAAGTCCTTGCCTTTAAGTCTTACAATCTCATTGGAAAAAAAATACAAGTTCAAAAATATTGAGTTATAAGAGTTTAATAAGTCAGTTGTATTTAACTCAATGCACATTTTCCCCATAGAAACAAAATTATGAAGGTAGTTAGTTTCTGAAGATATATGTCGAACCCCATGTTGGGGATTGAATCATGTTTCCCCACAAAAGGCATGTTCAGATTACAACTCTGGTCCTGGGGGAGCGGACCCATTTGTAAATAGGACCTTTGAAGATGTTAATAGTTAAATAGTTAAGGTATGCCCAAACTGAATGAGTGTGGGCCTTAATACAATATGGCTGAAGTCCTTATAAACAACAGAAGTTGGAAACAAAGAAAGAAGCCACAGGGAGCAATCAGAAGCCGGAAGTCAATAGAACCCAGAAGAGATATGAGAAGACACTGCCATGCTCATTGCCATGTGACAGAAAAGCCAACAAACCCCAAAGATTGCTGGCCAGCAGAAGATGGTGACCCCAGGAGGGAGTAAACATCTGAAGCCATTAGCCAATAAATTCTTGTTTAGCCAACCTTTGCACAGTGTTTATTTTAGCAGCTGGGAAACTAAAACATTCCACTAAACCAAGCAGCTCAACTGGAGAATTTACTAGTGCACATCCATGTTTGTTTCTTTGTTCCCTCCTGGGTACACAGGAAGACTAGATATCCTAGCTCCTTGCAATAGTGTGAGACCATGTGACTAGTTTAGATCCATGAAATGTAAGCAGAAGTGATGTTTGAAGAGCAATGGGTATCTTCCATTTATGTTGCCTGGAAGAAGGGTCTGCAGATAAGAAATGGAATGTACAGAAAAATACCTAGATGGATGTAGAGAGGGTTTCTTGGTCAAAATAACAGCAGCTGTCAGTGGATGATAAGATGGTATTGTATAGAGACAGCCTGGAGGTCAGAAGCAAGGAACTCAGGCAAGTTACCTGTGAAGTGGTACCAACCCTTTGGGGCTGATGTAGCTGTTTCAAGACTGCATGTAGAATGCCACAGACCCTATAGGTCTAGAGAGAAAATTTGTTGGGAAGCATCAGAAATTTCTGCTAGGAAAGTCATACTGTGCTTATAATTTTTATAACCACTAGGTTTTATAACTACTTGTCTTTAAGAAAGTTAGGTAGCTAGGTAACTCTCATAAAGCTTCTAACCTATTTTTACTTCCCTAAATGAAATCAGGAAAAGGATTACACCAGTGTTTAGGCCACAGTGTTTAAAAGGAGCAATGCCTCCCTGGCTAGTGTTTGCAGCATTTTGTTGTCTGTGGAACTAAGTATGGGAAAGTGAAACCCACAGATAGTTGGGGTCTTCATCAGGAGACCTCCTATGAGAGGTAAACCTTGGAGTTTCTGCCTTTCTATTTATTACAGTGAGCATATTTCTTGATTGTACACCTCAAATTAAGGAGAAGCCTGAGCCAGAGCAGCTTCAAGACTTTAAACCTAAATGACAAGAAGGGTGATACTGCCATTGATAGGCACAGAAGATTGGAGGACGGAAGGTGGAAGATGAGTGTTACGATTTGAATATACTGAGTTTGAAATGATGGCGGGGTAACTTATTGAGTACTGATTGCCCCGGGTATGCTTTAGGCTGTGTGTTTATGTTTCCATAGCAAATTCTGGGTTGAAAAGTAGGAATCAAGTTTGAATGACTGTAGTATTTAATAACATGTGCAATGTTCCATGGTGGCACAGAGGAGAAAATAAATAAATAACTGTGAGTGTCTCACACGCTTCACTGAGAATATAATATTTGAGCTTTCTCTGAAATGATAAGCAGAAATTTGCCAGATAAACTAGCAGGGAAGAGGTAAAGGCAAAGACATACAAAGAGAAGAAATAGGAAAGCTATGAGTTTATGGAACTACATAATGTATTTGGTGAATTAAAAGTAGTTTGATAGGGATTTGGAAGAAGAAAGACATTTTTTAAAAAAAGATGCCTTTGGAGGATTTGGTTTGCAATATCATAAAGGACTGTCTAGGCCATGAAATTGAATTTGGGTTTAATTCTGTAAGCATTGTGAAGCCATTACAGGTTTTTAAGAAAAGGAGTGATTGATCCAATTTACATTTTAGAAAAATCAGTCTGACAGGCAGTCTGAAGAATGGATTATACCTGTAGAAAATAAGATGCAGAGAGGCTATTGAAATATTTCAGTTGAAAAAATGATGAGACTAAAAAGTCAGTGTCAGTGAAGATGAAATGGAGCGAATGAATACAAAAAGGATTTAGATATAAACTCAATATATTGATGACATCATACATGTAGTGTTCAATAACTGGGTGAGTTTAGAATGTTTTAGGATGGAAAGGAAGGATGTGGTGTGTGAGGCAAAGGGAAATATCTAAGAAGATGGTTTTCTGACTTGGCAGTCATTCTACGTCACTAGCCATTTAAGGGGTTAAGAAGAGTGCCTACTTATCAGTCACATCTACTGATTGTGACCACAGACAACAATTTTCATGCCATACTTTCTAGTATGTCCCTACTCAGAAATATAGGAGTTTTTCTGAGCCTCCGAATTGGGAGAGCACAGGTTGGTTTCGGTATGACTGACAAAAATACTAAGATACTCAAGATAACTAAACAAGAAGGTCACTGTTTGAAGGAACACAGGGTTTTCTCTTCAGTGCTTGCTTCCAAAACTATAAGTATAGTGACATTAATCGGCACTGCTTTTTAGCAGTCACATTCCATCTCTGATGCTCCACCTTATTTCAAAGCATGCGACTGAGAAGGGCACAGCTTCCCCTCCAGCTTATGTTTGCCAGGGGTCTAAGCCCTATCGAGTGCATCCTGGTTATTTCCCCTTCTCCTGTATTTTCCTTGCGTAGTTAAAAAAAAGAAAGTAATTATTCTATTCCACCTTTCAAAATAGGGGTTTATTAGAAATACCCATGCATGATGATGAAAGCTCTATTGCTTCTCCCATTTAATGGGCTACTGGCTGGTTATCATTAGAAACTCCCATGAGAAAACAAAAGAAATGAAATGTTTTCTTCATTCCAAATCCCAGCTTTAGTTTTGGAAACATGGTTCAAAAGATTATGAGTAACAGTTAATACCAATAGAATAATACTTCAATTCTGATGACCCAAAAGAGAATTTCTGCAAAATTTGCTTTATATGTCAATAATAAGTTTTAAAAACCTGATGTCATTTAAACCCTCAGACTTGAGCAGGCATGTGTGCTACTTTTTCATTTGGTAACAAATATGTAGCTTTATTTTAAGGCTCCACTGATACTGTAGGTTGTATCTGCAACCAAGAGGAACATTAGAAGTTTGGGAGGGATTAGGGGAATGGTAGCTGGTAAGAGATCATGAGAGTGATAAGGCAATGGTGAAAAGTAAAAATGTTTACAGGGCATCACAGATAAGGAAGAGAGATACCAAGAAAGTAAGGAGGTTGATTATGGTTTTAGGCTGATAAAGAGAAGAGGATCAGAATTCATACATCCTCTTATCAAATTTCAAACAGCCAGCCTCCCCTTATGTTCATGTGTATTAAACTAGTTTTCATAATTTTAATAGACTTTTTGTTTAGTGGGGCCCAAAAGTAAAATGTGTAAGTACCAGGACAAGCATTTACTGAGAGAAAAATACTCCTTTATTAATGCAACACATTGGTGCATCCTTTTTAGAGAAAATGAGGAGTAGGACATATTTAGCTTTAGGTGTCTGTGACATATTGGTGGAATCATCTGAAAGATTTTGGATTTTAGGGTCCAAGGCCATAGTCAGAAACAGAGACTAAGAAGAACATAGGGAAAGACTATTGCCATGAAAACCAAGGAAGGAGTGAATTTTAAGAATTAAGCACTCAACTGTTTTGAACATCAAAATGATGTCTTCATCCCCAAACCAGCCTATTAGCTGGTGGCCTCTTCTACTGCCACCCAACCCAGCTCTTTTCAGTTCCTCATTTTGCAGATGAGTCCTCTCTATATACTTAGAACAGATACTAATACATGGCACTGTATGTATATATTCAAGGAAAATGACTATTTCTCATATGATTCCCCAATATTGAGTATTAATTGGATTTGTCAATCCTAAATCCTTCTAACAAAAGTCAGTTTACCATTAGCAATGGTTGTGGGCATTAGGAAAGAGTTTAATATTGTGTTAGGTCTCTGTGACACACTCACTTTCTTTGCAGAGCAAGTCTTTGCATTCTCGTTAGAATTCTAATCATATGCCTTTTCTTGAGGGGTTAGGAATTACACCCCCGAACGGAGCTTTTGTCCCTCATTCCTGAAGATGAAAAAGCTCTGTCTAAAATATGCTATTTGTCTTAGGTAGAGCTTATCTTTACCTTAATCTTACCTGGTCAATCTGTTACATTTGACCCAGCGGAACTTTTTCCTATTTCCTGGAATACTCTCTTACCTTGGCTTCCATGACACCTCTTTCTCCTGATTTTTTTAAATATTCCTCAGATCATTTCTTAATAGTATTGTTTGCAAATGCGTTCTTCTATTTCAGCCATTAATATGTGAATTCCGCAAACTTTGGTCCTAAAACCTCTTCCTTTATCACTATTTTCCTATCTCAAATTAGCATAGGGCATAGTAGCACCAATGACTACAACTGTACCTATCTAATCCACATCTGCTGTCAAAATCACATCAAATTTAATGTGTCCAAGGTAAAATCCATGATATTCATTTTCCTAACAAGGTCCTTCCAGAGTTTCCTACCTCATTTGTTGGCACCAGTATCCATGAGATATACAAATCAGAAACCTAGGTATCTTTGATATATCTTTTTTCTACAAACCCATATCCAACTATCACCAAGACATGCCATTTTTATCTCTTAAACATGTCTTGAATCTATCTTTTTTTTTTTTTTTTTTTTTCATTTTAGCTGCCATGAAGTCCAAACCATAGCCATGGCTCACCTGGCTGGTTTTCTCACGTCCATTCTGACCTAGCCCAATCTATTCCCACAAAGCAGAGAGAATGATCTTTAAAAAGGTGACTCTGGGGAAAAAAAAAGGCAACTCTGATCATGTCATCTCCTTCGAAGCCCTTTAAAAATCTGTTGTTGCTCATAGGATTAAAAGAAAAAAATCTTCATGGTATTCAAGTTCCTAATTCTGCAAATCATTTTACAACCTTCTCTCCCTTCCTTTCTGTAATCTAGACACAACAGTTGTCTGTAAGTATCTTGGCTTTTGTACATACCATTATAACCATATGCACAAAATATTAAAACCATAGTCCCACTCCTAACCTGAACTCAAATTAGCTGCTACTCTTTCTACAGTGGATCTCAACTCAAGCAACATTTCACCAGGGAAAACTTTACTGCACCACCAGTGTAAGTTAGATCTATTTGTTTTAAGCCCTCATAACTATTCCCTTTTCATTCAGAGCAATTATAACTGCAATTATTCATGCATTAGTGTGATTTTTTAATTGATATCTCTCTCTCCTATTAGATTGTAAGCTCCCTGAAATTAGGGACCATGTTTATTTTGCTTGCCACTCTGTTTCTAAAATATGCTAGAAAATAGGTGCCACCTGATTTTTGTTGCCTCTGAAATGAATGCCTAAAACTTCAATCTGGATGAGTTATGAAATAAGATAAGGTTCTGTCTAATTCAGATAAGGCTTATATGTTCATATACATGTTATTTATCCATTCATTCATAAAATATTTGTAATGTATCTACTATAGTCAGTTTATGTGTGTGTTAGGTTATTTGTGTTGATGAGTGAATGTATGAATGATGAATGAATGAATGGTGAATGAATATAAGAATGAACAAAATACGAGATTTCATGAGATCCTGCACTCAAGGATATTCCAACATTAGGGGCTCTAGTGAGAAAGCAAGTGTTCTGGCTGCTAGCACAGATTTGGGAATAGATTGCTTGAGTTCAGTTCCTGACTCTTACACTTAGCAGCTAAGTGATCTGTTACTTGCCTCTCTGGGCCTCAATTTTTTCATATCTATAATAGGGATAGTGGTAGTATCTTCCTCACAGGTTATCAGAGAATTAAATGAGTTAATATACATATAAATATACATATAAATCTTTAGCACAGTGTTTGGCACAATGTAAGCAGTTATTAAATGTGAGCTGTAATTATTAGTGATTATAACCTCTGTTACACTGCTATCCAGATTTTAGCATATAGCTGAGAGAAGAACATTCAAGGAAAATATTCCAGGGTACACGTTTTCATCCACTCTTCTAGCTACTTAATTTCTCCCTATGGCTTATGTCACATTCCCAGAAGGGTATGGACTTTGGCGTATTTGCTCGCTCTTTGAAGAATTAATTTCACTGAGGTGCATGCTAATGGTATGCCCTCGAGTTTTTATTGAAAATCATTATAAAGCAGAATTGACGTGAACTAACATTTGCTTAATGTCCACCATGTGCCAAATGCCTTATACGTTGCCTCATTCAAATCCAAGCCCTTTGGGTACATATTAGCATCCCTATTTTATAGTTAATTATACCAAGGCAAAAAAAAAAAAAGGCTTAAATATTTCCCAAAGTTATGAAGCTCAGATGGGTCAGAACCAGAAATAAAATCCAAACCCATGCTCTTTTTACTAGAGAACAATGCCCAACACATTTTATTCTACATTTGCTATAAAACAAATGTGTTTGCCCATTGCATAATTTTATATGAAATCTCATATTCAAATTTCCTCTAAAATTCAATGCAATGAAAGCTTTATTTCCCTGAGGAAGTGCTTGAATCTTCTTGTCTGAAATGAACTATGTAATTTATCCTTTTCCCCTCAGAAAACCAATTTTAATTCAGTCACAACATCTGTATTAACCAGAACAGCAGCTCCTTTGCAACCTGATACCGATAATTTTTTTTTGAAAGAGACAGGGTATAAATAAAGAAATATAAATATTCTTTCATAAAGACCTGAAAACAATTGGTCAAACTGTATCAGGGAAGCACACAAACACATTTTCTAATTCTAGTTAAAAAGTAGTAAGTGCCAAAAGAGAGGTTCATATATATTGCTGCAAGATTAAGGGAGAATGAGAATACATCCAACAGAGATTTCAGAGAAAGGCCCCATGATAGTGAAGATACATATATAGACATGGGATGAGTGAAATTTCCATATAGAAAGGCATGACTTGTGTAAGTTGATTGAAGAAGCAAAAGGAAGCATTTGAAGGGAATGAGCAACAGCAGTAGAGTCAAGTTATGAAATCGTAATGAATGTGAACTTTTTATCCATGTAGAAATTTTATGAAAGTGAACTTGAAACACCAGAATTCTGTCCATTTAGAAACAGAGAAATGGTGTGAACATTCAGAAAATTATTGGTTGCAATTATTAGATTCTTAAATTTACGTCGTTATAAAACTCTGCATAGATGTTGAAACTCTAAGATGACTCAACTTTGGCAGACTTTAATCACACATTTGAACTAATTAAAATATGTGTTATTTTTTTGCCATCAGTCTTGGAACAATCAAATTAGAATAATAAGTCTTTTATTACTGGTATCTACAAAAATATATTCTAAAATAAATGAGTTATTGTTTTCTCCATTTCTCTACCTGTTTTATTTTAATCATATCTTAATTATTATTAGCTAGAGAACATTCCAAGAGCAAAATAAATAAATAAATAAATAAATGGATCATTGATATGTGTCATGCTGGCTTAAAATGGCATGTTAATTCATTTGAAATTCCCCAAGTTATGCATGTACTTACGCTTCATATGAAATTATTTTTATACATTAAAGAATGGTTTTAATTAAATTTTGTTCAACATCCAGCCTTATCATCTCAAAGGTGAGCTTTTTTTCTTCAAGGGAAAAGATTTTTCCTTCTTGGTAATACTACAATTCACCCATAGGTTTAACATCATACATTGTTGTGTGATAGTCACTATAAATCTGTAGCTAGAATTATGTGCTAAATTATCCTATATTCTTATTTTAGAATAAGGGAACTGGAAACATATGCTTTGAGGATGAAAATATATGTAATAGCTTAATCTCTATTGAGTAAAAGTTCTGCTCTTTAGAACTATTCAAACAAGAAAACTCTGAAGGATAGTCATTCTGATTATCTTCTTATACAGCTGTTCACTCAAATAACCACTTTACATATTGTTTTAAGAGATCAAGATATAAAGGGGCAAAAAAGATCTCATCAATTTCCACATGTATGTTGCTGACTTTTAAAAGAATTCTACCTGGAAGGACTTCGTGATTCTGAATATAAGATGGCATCCTAAGCACATAATTCATTTCTAGAACTTAAAACCTAAATCTTTAACTTAAACCTATAATTATACTTCAGGTAATTTTATTTTAATAGATACCTATTTTTCTGACCTGCTAAATAACAATTTTTAAATATAGTTGTCTATTCTTTCAAGTAACATTTACTGGATCAATTTCCATGGCTCACATTGTGCTGAATCATGGGTAGATTCTTCGTGTGTGCATGTGCAAACACACACGCACAGGGATTTATAAAATATATACATAATATGTAAATACTTAAACCTGATAACATATACATATCAGTTTTAAATCTGGCTATATTCACAATCATATTCAATTCATATATATGCATAAAATTAGCATGAAGTTAAGGTACAGATGTTAGTTGATTAATTTTGGGTGAAAATAGTATATCAAAGAATTTACTCCTTAAATCTTTATTTTTTATGTTCACACAAAAAGATACAAAAAAAACCAAAACTGATTAATGGCTTTTAACATATAATCCATAATGCTATTTTATAAGAATTGTTAATGTCATGCAAACTAAATTTCTTTAAGAACTCATATTTTAATTTATTATAATATAGGATTATATAATGTAGAATTTCTAATATACATATGCATTTATGTACATATACACTGAGGTAGTTCTTATTGTGCCTCTATCCAAATCAACCAACAGTCCTAAACAGTTGGGACTGATCCATTGGACTTAAATTAAATAGGAGAGTTAGATGATAAAAAATGTTTGTTTATTTATTTGAATATCTGGTGAATATAGACATCACATGGTTATGAGTTTACCTATTTAAAACTCTAATGACTGGAACTAATTTTTGTTTTCATTTTATAGTCATTTTGATCATTATTTTCTAAGTTCTTTACAAGTCTATCTAATTGTATGAGTTAATACATTAAAAGAACCCAGGAAAATGACTGACACATAGGGGGTGCCCAACACATGTTAGTTACTCGACTAACCTCCTTAGATCCTGTCTTAATTTCTCTTAGCTTTTCTCCAAATTTGCTTATCATTATGCTTGCCCTACTCAATAATATATAAAAAAAAATCCATGTGCTTCTTTAATTCCTCCTGAAATTATCAAGAACTGCTTTTGTTCTTTGATGAAATATACAGAGAAAAATCACTTACCAATTATTTAAACAATTCTAATAAAGAACTTAATCCCATGTTCAGGGCACACAGGCAGTAGCAGACATGAAACTAATAGGGACTAAAATGTTGCAGCAAAAGCATGACCTGAAAGGTCAATGAAGTTTTCTTAGGAAAGTGAAGGGGAATGGTATTTATCCTGTTCTCCAGGAAGACAAGGGAGGTAAAATAAATAAGTAAATACACACACACACACACACACACACACACACACACAACGGGAACATGCAGAGGGAATGTGATGCATTCCAGAATTTACAAGCACCGTGACCCAGATAGAGTCCAGGATGTGTTCAGGGAGAGGTCGTAGATGAGGTTGGAGAGGCGGGCAGGTGCCAGATCAGGTAGGACTGTGCTGCTGTGTAAAGGAGATTTGACTTTTATCCTATAAGAAGCAGAAAAACATTGAAGGATTTTAAGGATGCAGGCACATGTTTATATTTGCCTTTCAGAAACTTCACTGCAGCTGCAGCAGTGTGATGCTTTCATTCAGTAAGACCCATCTAAAGAGAAAATGTGAGCAACTTAAGAGCTGCACTTCTAGAGTAAGTTGTATGATCACTAGCACTGATGCAGTGTATTGATTTACTGCTCTTGAGATTTGCAGGGGAGCCTTGGATTAGTGCACTAATGAAAACTAACACCCCCACCCCACCCCATAAAAGAAAAGATTACATGGAGAGCAGTTATGTCAGATGAATACAGTTTATTTTGATGATGCCATCTATCTGGGCTTCAGTAAGGATTGATTTTGTTCCAGATGGCAATCACAGTAAAAAGCAAGAGTGATATGATCTGGAACACTCCACCATTGAGGGGAAAATGTGGGGTTAGAGGAAGAGTTGTTTACTTCTTCTGTTTGGGCCTTGGGGTCTGCAATCTGCCTACTGCTAATGTGGTTTAGTATCTTTATCTATAAATGTTTGAATGGTTACCTATTAATTGTTCATATTATAAAAAATTTATTGGATTTGATTGCTTGAAAGAACAAAAACCTTTATATTTTAATGCATATGATATGGATGGAAGTATAATGTGAAGCAATATGTGAAGGGAGAGAAACAAACTCCATAGCTACAGGAAAAACATATCAAAAAATTTACATGTGAGTGTGCACATCAATGAATTAAGTAATGCTGGTAGTTTAACATGCATCCATTTTCCTGCAATGTGTGAAAAGAAGTATAAAGAACTTAAATGATTCCCCTTAAGTTAGCATTCTTGTGCTACTCAAACAAGTTCATTTTTAACCCCATATTTTGATAATAATACGCTTCAAAGCCCTAACACATATTAACTCACATAATCCTCATAATAACCATATAATGTGGATACTATTGTGTTTCCATTTTACTGATGGGGATATTAAGTAATTGATCACAATCACAGTAGATTGTGAAGTATTGTCAAGATCTAAAGAAAACATTTTTTAAAAGCAACTAAAATGATGGGAAATAGATCCTGGACATCATTAATTACTACATTTGAGTGCTTGTTGAGAGAAGGCATTGCATCAGACATATGAGAAATTTTATATGTATGATCAAAATTTAATTTGATGTAATGCAGAGTAACATGTCGAGCTTATCAGAAACAATGTTTATCAGTGACCTAGAGAGAAGGATTTTGACCCAAGTCATTATTTGAAAGGAAAATTGGTGGAGACTTTTTCCAGCAGCCTATTCTTTACTCTCTGGAGACCTTTCACATGCCAACAACCTGACAGTTGCTGAACAATGAGTTGTGGCAAAACTGACCTAAAACTTTAGAAAGAGATTCATAACATTATTCTTATTGTCAGATACTTTTCAGTTATCACATTGCAATTTTTTTAAGCTATTTCTTAAACCAAGGAGAAGCATGGTCTTCTATTTAGTATTTTCTGTATGGTTAAGATCTACTAAGTTTTCTGGTTGTTTTAAATAAAATGAATCTTCAGTCCTTCACATTGTCCTGCAACATAAATACGTAAGAAATGGAATAAGCTTCAATTGCATTGCAGACTTGAAAGTACTGCCCTTTGAATGAAGCCAAAATCCTTGGGAAATACTTTATTATCATTAAGAAGACTCTAGGAAATATGATGTGGTCATCTGTTCATTCTTATACGCTTGTTGAAGAATGTCTTGTGACCTGTTTCTTCCCTTTTTTTCAATCTTCCATTACTATTTGAATGAGACAACTTTCTAAAGAGGACTGAAAATTAGTCTAAGATAAAACATTTCGTCTACCCCTTGCTCTGTATGATACAGCTATTATATCAAAAGTTTACATCATTAAAATAAATGTACATAATTTAATTTTATCAAAGACAATAAGTAGAACATTGTTAAAGTAGAGCTGAAAGGAGTTGGTAAGGAGAGAGAGAAGCTGAAGATGACTCTGAGTCTTTTGGTTGGGATAACTAGATGGATAGTAATGTCATGAAGAGAAAAAGAAAACCCTGGAGGAAAAGCTGGTTTAGGGTGGATTGCAGTGAAAAAGATAGTAAGATAACAAGTACAGCTTTGAACACATCACGCATGAAGTGTCCACTGAGATACAGTGTGAGGTGATGATTAAGACATGGTCACTGGAGTCATATTACTTTCATTGAAATCTTGGCTCCCACACTTGGCATTTGTGTGCTGTTGAAATAGGTGTCAAGTATTTCTGTGTTCACTTGAATCTCCTATAAATGGAGATTGTAATTGTACCTATGAGAGTTGTTGTCAGACCTAAATGAGTGAATTCACATAAGTACTTAAGAAGAACATGGGTAAGGCCGATCACTCAAGAGTATTAGTAGACAGTGAAAATCATGTATAATTCTGGGTTTAGGGCTAAAGAGAGAGTTAAAATGGGAGATATAAGCAACATACAGCAAGTAGTACAATTGCCTGAGGAGAGAGTGTCCCATTTGACAAGATTTGCTTCAAATGCCACTTTTAGAAGTTGCTTCATATTTTTGTTTTAAACACTATTTTGAATCAGACTGCGTAGCTACATAGAAAGGATAGAATGAGGTCACCTAGAAATTTCAGAAGGAAAAGGAAGGCAGTTACAAACTTTTTTGAGAGAAACAAAAAAGGGAGCAACACGTGGTTTCACCTTTTAGGACAGTAAGCAGAACACTCTGCCTTGTCACCGGGAAACGCAGTTTCTTCAAACTACAAGAGTGAAGAGGAGGTGGAACAATGAGTTGGGGTGGGAGGTATCCCGGGAAGAAAGCGGCAGCCTGTGGTAAGAGAGGAAGTGAAGGCTGTGACAAAAGAGCTGCAGAGGGTCTGGAACCAGGTAAAGCTGCAAATCTTTACAGCAGTAGAAAAACGCATGAAGATTCCTGATGAATCAAGGAGAAAGTATTCAATCCAGCCTTGAGACAGAAAACAGGATTAGAATAAGAATGCAGATTTCTACTTGGTAGTTAGCTAGATCCTTCTGATCCTCAGTTATCTAAAATCTGAATATTCTTTCCCTGGTTTTGCATATCCTTTTATCCAGATCCTAGAAATAGCCTCCAAGTACTCTGTTTCTATTTTCTCCTCTCTTCATTCCATAGTCATTTTCTTTCTACAATACAAATGTAATCTTGCCTCTTCCCTGAGTAACAACCAACTACAAAACACTCCATTTCTAGGCTTTAGAAGGACTGTGAAACTCCCTGAAAATTTACGCCAAATTGTATGGATTTATGCATTTTTTGGGTTCCTAGCTTCATCAAATTGCTTGGCTGAGCAAATATATGTCCTTATGCTCTGCTCCAATTTCTAGCCTTATCTACAGCCACTGCCACCCTGTCTAGATAACACACATTGCACCATGTAGACACCACAGACCAGAGCCTTTCAAACGTTAATGTGCATATGAATCAGAGGGTCAGAGTTGGGGAGAGATCTTATACAAGATGAGAATTCTGATTCGGTAGGTCTGGGGTGTGGTCAAAGGTTCTGAATTTCTAACAAGTTCCTGAGTGATATTGATGATGGTCATCCAAAAACCACCTGTTGAGAAGTAAAGCTGTATAGTTACTCATGACACACCACACCACACACACACAAACACACCCTTGCTTTTAGGAACTGTTACCTATATAAATCACAAAATCAATTCATGTCTTGTAATTTTCAAAGGCTATTTTCTTTTTTCCCTCTATGCCAATAACCTACCTCTTTCTTCTCAACTAATAAATCCTTTCCTCCAACACACTTTGTACAAGTTCATATGAATAATTAACATTGCATAATAATAGACTCTCAGTAGGGGTTGCATCTTTTATTTTTATTTTTATTTTCATCCCTAATACCTAGGCAGTTTGATTTAATAAATGTAATAGGTGTCCACAACGATCTTCCATTCTAGTTGGAGACACAAGACTAATTGACATGTATACCTGAGACAACAGTACCACAGGAGTTCTTAAACATTTTATACCTAGGATAATAGTTTTAAACACATAAAATAAAATACATAGAATTAGGTGGTTTGCAGACTCCAAGCTAAATGTCCTTATGATTCACCAAGTAAATGGAAGAAACAATGGTGTCAATACAGTCCAGATTCCCATTTCTGGTTAGAACGGTAGTGGCAAAAAGGACAGAGAGGAGTTCCTCTTATGCACCATGAGAGGCTGAGACAGCAAAGACAAAAGAAGTGTGGGGAGGGGAATGGTGAATGTAAGGAAACTAGCTTGCCCTAATTGGAGGCCAATTGTTGGAGATATTTGAGAAAGTGTATGGGCCCTGAAAATGATTTCTGAGCAAGAGCAGTGCCATAATGAAATGAGTGTTCAGGAAAAATTAGTGGAAGTAAAAAAAAAATTGAAATAACGTATCTTGTTGATCATATTTCAATATGACATGATTGGTTCACAGAAATTACTGTTTCAGTATACATTACAAAACATTTGCAAAAGAAAATATTCTGTGCAACATTTTGATTTATCTTTCCTACTATAATATCAAATGAATTAGCCACATTTATTCAAAATTTATGATTTAAAAACAAACAAATATTAGGTCTTTATTATTCCTCACATGAATAGAAATAGTTTCTAATTTTAAAATGCATCAGGGAAGTGCGGAAATTGTGTGCATGTAGGCACTGAAGCAAGTCTAGACTCAGTACCTGAGGAGTCACAGATAAAAAAAGAGTATATCAAATAAAGAGTGGTTTCACTAGAAGATAGTAAAACAGTTTCAGGTTACTGGTGATTATTCATTCACATTCCTGGTATATTTAATACATGATGAGAATATGATGCCATTCCCACTGGGGAAAAATATTATAGGATGAGATGAATAGTCACGAGACTGTTACATGTTCCCCTACTGTCCTTATGTCTGGTTCTTTTTAAAAAGTTCTTAGAATAAATTTAGCAGCTATATTGAGTCAAGAAGACATCAAGGAAGCAAAAACTGAAGGAAGACAAAATTGAAATATAGTTGAAGCTTATATTCAGTGACTTACTTTATTTCAGTTTGAACACATCATCTTAATTAGGAGCCCTGAGTTTACTTGTGTATGTACCCTAGTTCCTGTCAATTTAGAGAGGCAAATGAAATAATATCAAAATTAAAGGCATTCTAATTTTAAAAGTAAACTTATATTAGTTATTATATATATATATAAACTTACATTAGTTATTATACATGTTTAACTTTTGGCTTAAAATCCCACACATTTTTGTCTGCCATATAAAATTATTAATACCCTTACCATTAATTTCATCAATATGAATCTTTAAAGTATGCTTATTGTAGTATGATACTTAGTTTGAACACTCAAGAATCATAATTTTAGTTCTTAAATTATACCACAGTTCATTTAAAATCATTAATATGGAGGCAGTATGTAAATTAAAAAGTAATTTGGCCGAATACAAATTTCATTATCAGTAGCAATGCAGCAGTATTCAAATGTTACACAAGCATTGAAAAGACAATTCTTCAAATGACACATTTGTATAATAAGAAAACTCTCTCTAGTTTCTCCAAATCAAAATTGGCTAATAGATACATTTATTTCAAGGATTTCCGAATAGTTTACGTTGCTATTTTCAAGGCATATATTTCTGCCTATATGCTATAGAAACATAGAATTTGAGTTTGATGATTCCTTGAGTATTCCTGATCAACTGCTCTCATTTTATACTTGAGGAAACCAGAGCCCCAAGAAAAGTCACAAGCTGTTAACTATTGTGGGAGAGCAGGGAGCCCACAGCAAGGCTCTGAAATTCCTGGTGCAGGGCTCTTTACTTCTCGCTAGTGACATATACTTCTCAAGTGAATAATCTCTTTCATGTCCCTGGAAACTTATTCACTGTAGTATTTCAGCCTCAATAAAAACCTGTTTGACAGTATGAGATAATTTCCTGAATTATATTGTACTTTTATTTCTTCATTTGAAAAATGGGGAAAAAAAATGCCTCCCCACATAGAAATGTGAAACAGATTAAGTAATTAGGTATATAGATTACCATGTTTATATTTGATAGGACATCTTTAGAAAAATCTCTGTGCATTGTGAACAATTAGAACATGGCTAT
The DNA here is from genome assembly GCF_015220235.1 of Choloepus didactylus. Taxonomy (NCBI): domain Eukaryota; kingdom Metazoa; phylum Chordata; class Mammalia; order Pilosa; family Megalonychidae; genus Choloepus; species Choloepus didactylus. The sequence continues at coordinate 96,379,456 of NC_051313.1, read as the reverse complement.
GACGCCCAGCAAACCGATGGTTGCACCGTGAACTGGTGCTTGTCAATTGTGAGACTCAGAACAGATTTTGTAACATTCTTAGATCTTTTGCCTTGTGTGCCTACAAGGCCTGGAGAGTGCCCAGAAAGGTCTTCTTTTGTCTGAGGAGGACTAACTAACTGCTTTGGCATTATCCAGACGTTTGGTTCTTAGACTCTCAAACATCCACATGATTCACTGAAAAGTCCCCATGGTATTCATCTGTAGAAAAATTCTCACGAATGACTCAACTCTTCCCAGGATACTACCAAAAAATCATAAACTAGTGAAATGGTATAATAATAAGTAGTTTGGTGGTTTAGGGAAAGATGCTTATAGAAAAATATTACTGCCATCAATCTCATTGTTTACTATTGATTTAATTAACATCATGATAAAGTACAGTTCTACTTTGACTATAAATGTAACCTTGAACAAATCTTCCAAACTTTGTCAATAAATCTGTTTAGTAATGTACAATAAAAGTTTTTTCAGTTCAACTTTCAAATCCTAATAATGCTGATAAATGTTGCTTATTTACATGTTTTAAATTATTGAAGATATATTATGGGATAGCAAGATAATTCTTAATAAGACAACATTCATTATATACCATACTAAAAATACTTCATTTCTATTTGCATAAATCAAGATAAGGTAAAGGATATCTTAATATATTTTCATTAATTATTACCAAGAAATTACCACACGATTTCTTACAGATTTTATTATACAAAAAAGTTTAATATAACCATCTTTTCTGGGTATATTTCCCAAAATTCCTTTGTGAAATTTTAAAAGAAAGTTAATAGTATAATTAATACTTAGTCCATTTTATAGCTAGAAAAATAAACATATTTTGAAACATATTAACTCACAATTAAAAATGCAATGGTCTGTCTTTGGCCATGATGTGCCAGATGACTTGGGATTCTTTATCCATCTTCTCCCCCATTAAAATAAGCAGGAAGGATTTTGAGAGCTAATAAGGGAACATGCCATTAACAACATTCCAGAGTTTTTCTTTTTCAGAATAGTGCAAGTATTGACTGGAATGTCAGAGTCTTGTTTCAAATAGGCATTAACCAGTGTAGGAAACACATTGTATCTAACAAAGGAATTTAATAACCAAATTAAATTATGCCATACATGTTAAGCTTTGCAAAATGCTTTTATTAATCAATGGACAATTTTGTATTATTTCTCTTGTGTCTGTAAGTCTCTTTTGCTTGGAAGATAATAAAAGAAGAGGAGGCCGTGGTAATTTTTTAATTTATAAACTAGGCAGTTCAGTGGTCACACAATTGTGTTTTTTCCTCTAAGTCCTCCTAGGCTGGGCTGGGGCAGTGGCACAGTGGGCAGCAGTTGGTGTTGAATATTTCTTCACAGACACATAAGGTAACCGCCTCTCACCTGCCCTACTTATGCCACAAAGCACATTTATCAGTTATGCAAGAAGCAGTGACATGAGTTACAATGGGGACATGGTTAAATTTATTCTTTCTTGTGGGTAGTATATCCTTGTTTTGATTTATGAGGATAGATAGGTATTATCATTTCAATTTAAAGTTAAGAATTTAAACAACTTAAATATATTTGAACCCTTATCAATGTAATTGATATCCTTAACAATGGATGTCAAAATGTTAGTAAGTATATTAGTCAAGGTTCTCAAAAGATTATAGAACCAACACATATATAAATAAAGAGAGACAGAAAGAGGGAGAAAGATTTGTTATAAGGGATTGGCTTATGTGACTGTCAATGGGAGCTGAGTGAAAAAATCCAATCACCAAAGGTTATATACAGTTTGATCTATTTATATAAAATTTTTGAAATGACAAAAATATTTTAGAAATGCAAGACAGATTAGTGGTTCCCAGAGGTAGGAATGGGGTAGGAGGTGGTTTATGAGAGGAGAAAGGGATCTTTGTGGAGTTGAAAATGTTCAGTATCTTAACTGTGGTGGTGGATATGCAACCTACACAGGTGATAAAATTGTATATTACAACACACACACACATACACACAGCTGAGCTCAAGTAAAACTGAAAAAATTTGAACAAGATTGCTGGATTGTATCAATGTCAACATCCTGATTGTGATATGGTACTATGGTACTATAATTCTGAAAGACATTACCACTGGGGAAAGCAGTGTAAAATACACATGGGATCTGTCAGTACTAATTCCTACAAACTCTGTGAATGTATAATTATATATAAAAAAAAATTAAAAGTTCAATTTTAAAAAATCCATTGTAAACTGCAATTGCAACTTTAAAGTGCAAAAGTAAATTATCTGAAATGAACTGAAGTCACCAGGAGACATCTATTGTTTAAGAGGCAGAATTCTGAATAATATTTTTATTTTACAATTGCCCCTTCATGTTTTTATTATAAAATCATAATAAATAAAATTTGAGGATAGCTGGGAGAAAAGAGAGATGGGGCAAAGAATAACTATTATATTTTCCATGCACTTATTTAAAGACGGTAAGTAATATATACTAAAAGGGTCATTAATTAATGATACAATAAAATATGTTACAATTTACAGAGAGAGAAAGTAACAGTCCTGCCACTCCCAGCTCAATATTACTTTCAGTGGATTCTGGTCATATACAGAAGGTCCCTACCTTTTTTCCACACCATAAAACACATAGAAAATGATAAATATTTATGTACTTGGGAGTAAGTGGAGAGTTACTAGAAGTGCCCATCCATCCTCCTCCAGAAACCCCAATTCCCACACACCCACCTCATGACTGAAGAGACCAGTAGCTTAACACTCTCGTAATTTTACACAGCCTTTGGGAAGTTCCGATCCAGGCTGAAATCAATATCTTAATTTTCTCCCGGTGTTCTTCCTGTGTGGACTCTGCCTACGAGTCCAGCCTCATCTTCTTCCATTTTATGTCTCATGCTAAGAGCTTCAATAAGAATTTCTTTTAGTTCTCTGAACATACCAAGCCTGATCAATACCTCTGCCTAGAAGGTCCTCCCAATCCAATACATCTAGAACATGTATTTTATTCCTCAGGTCTCTGCTTAAATGTAGTTTCCTTGGTCAGACCAAAGTGTTTTGTATAAACCTCAAATTTATCATTCATCTCACTGTACTTATGGATTTGCCTGACAATATTCTCATGCCCTTGAAAGTAAGAAATGTATATAAATAAATATATATATATTTTTAGGGATAGTAGGGTACAGTAGAGTAGGTGTTCAATAAATATTTGTTGAATAAATCCATAATAAAAACCGGGAAGATATTCATAAAGTGGTATTTACCCTGGCATGTTAACCTAGAAAAATATTAAGCACATTTTTTTTCATCAATCTCCTTCACTATTGAATGAAGAGTTATGAATTGTTTCCCAAGGAAAAAAACACCTGCAAGTAAAATTTGCATACAATTGCCATATTTAATTTCCCTCATATTCCATCCAACAATGACCCACCTTCCAGAGCCGGTAGGAAGAAAATATCTCCTAAAATGAAAATGGACTTTTATACTATTGAAAAAACTGTGATTTGATAGTTACACATATTCTTCCCTTGCACTAGGACTATTCAGAATGTACTAATTAAAAATTAATTCTGTCAGAATTTACTGAGGATTTATTTTGTACTTAATGTGTAAAGAGGATATTGTACCAAAAATGTGAGTTATATGTTGAGGACAAAGGAGTTAATAAGTACTCAATAAATTAGAGATATTCTATGCTTTGGAATAATCCAGTATGTTATGTTTTAAATGCTCAAACAATCAAAAGATTCTGTCAAGGTATTTCTTCCCTCTTAAATTGATTTTACTCATCCTTGGTACTCAGAATATTTTGTTCTCAATATGCTAAAAAAGTTATATAATTACTGTCCATTTTAATAATACTTAAATCTATATCATCTTCTGAATATAGAAGACATTTTAAGAATTACTGGAAGATATTACAAAAGTAATTTGAACATAATTCAAATTTATTTCTACCATGGTTAGTATCAAACGCCCAATTGTAACCACCTCATTTTCTCTTAATATTTATGAGAATTAATTCTAGATATATGCATATAATGGCAAGATATTTGAGATAAAATATTTTGTTCTGCCCCATGGTTACTTATTTGTTCCCTGGATTTTTGTTATATTTTTTATTCCTTAAATTTTATTCTAATTTTAAAAGATACCTTCAAATGTGAAACTCTAAGAACATAAATATCCAAATCATTTTCTCCAATACAGAATTAATCTTAACATTTAAGCAGTTTATATATTAAAGTGATGTATTTTTGTTTTGAATATCAGTTAAATATATTGTGTCATAATTTATTTCTTATTATCGCCAGGCCCCAAACAAAGTTTTGCCTTTTTTTTTTTTTGGTTTGTTTGTTTTTGTTTTATTTTGTTTTTGTAATTTAGGCATTGTCTCAATATTGAAAGAGGGTTCTAGCTTAAAGAGAGGGATCCACCAAAAAATAAAGAAAACACACACACACACACATAAAGTCTAAAATAGTAAGACAGCAGAGGTAAATGCAGACTCATAAAATCCTTACAGCCCTTATGATTTATTTGACTTTGAATTTAATTTATTTATTTTCATAGATACTGAACAACTTATATATAAATTTTTAAAAATTTTATTAACCAAGACATAAAACCCAAATTAGAAAAATAAACAAAAAACTAGAAGCCGTCATATTATCATTTCAGTACTTAGGTACCCATTCACTACATTTATCCATCCACTATTGTCAATTTAATTATGAGAGGGTCCATTAAAATATTTGTGGGTTTGTAACAAAATTAGGTGGACTAATAAAGTTAATATATCTATAAATCTCTGGCATGATATCTACCTTTTTAGACTAATTGTAGGAAAAATGTACTCTGCGTGTTCGTGTGTGTGTGTATTTGTATCAATCTTAGATCAATTACTGCAACAAAAGTCATCTTTACACACATAAAAAAATCTATGTTTCAGTTCACTTTTTCAAGCAGTATTTGATATGGCAAATGGCCAGTATTTCTATAGACTCTGAATTGCCTGGGGAGTTAATGGTGATTCAGAGAGGATTTTATCTGTACTGGAAATCACTATATTTAGGTCAAATCCTTTGTGCATGATATATTTATTGTCTTCTTTTTCTTAGGTTGCTGATAATAATCTATAATGACTTCAGGCTCAGAGACCTTTCCTTCTGCTACCTTGTTTGATTCTCCCAACATCCACATACAGCAGGTAGTGCAAAGGGTGTTGGACCTACTTTGCCCATGAAGGAACCAGAAGAGAACCTGTATAGCTTGCCCAAGTTTAGACTAGTTAGTAGTTGTCAGAATTGGGTCCAAGTAATTCTGTTTCCAAGTCCAGTGTTTATCTGCACTATCTCTTTAGATTAAAGAACAATGAAAATTCTGCAAGCTAAATTTGAAAGCAAAAAGCCCCACACAATTTTCATTTATCTTTAAAACAGAAAAGTGCTAGGAAACATCTGACACATTATTTCTATGATTCTTCTTAATCTATATCTTAATATGTGAACATTTAAATAGGTTCTAAATAAATCAGGAACCAATTAATATTTTCCCTTTCCCAACTGTATTGGTTGTTACAGTTCTATATTGGTACATTCTGAATATATCAATACATTCTGTATTGGTGTTACCAGATGTACTTTTTTGTGGATATTTAGTTTATGTTAGTGACATTCTTTACAAAAGATTTTCTATTTTCATATAATTGGCTGAACATTAATTTTCAAATTCAATGTTATTGGAATCCTTCAGGGTAGATACTATTGGAAAAAGATCAGTTCTGTTTGGAGCAACGTGTTCCAATGCAAGGAATCTTATAATCATGCTGAGTCAACACCTTCACTGACCAATTACCTGTTTATTAGGATTAAATGGCGTTATAACTTCACTTAAAAGCATCTGAAGCTTTTAAACTTATTAAATCTATTTCTTTCATGTCAAAGACAGCAGTTTATAATGTGCCTAATTGTTCAACCCAGCTTAGCCCTAAAACTGAAGAACACATCTGGCACAAAAGTGGACATGGGTTTATTTGGGACTTTCTGACAGGCAATGGTCCCACAGTTAGGCTGATCGTGGGAACTGCACAAAAAAGAGAGCTGGAAGCGCCGAGGGAGTGGCGTATAAAGGCTTAGGTTCATAGGGTGGTGTGACAACGGAGTTTCAGCAGAGTCTCGCCCGGATCTGGTTATTAACAGTGATCAAGGGAAGGGAGTTTTAAGGCTTTGAGGATACATTCTTTCCCCCCATAAGGGGCCTGTTGACCTTTAACCTCTGCCCCTGTCATGCAGACGGCTGCGTGAGTGACTTGCTCTCAAAATGGAGAAGGGGGCCGAGGCCCTGGGTCCTCACACTAAGTTTAATAACATTTTGAGCTCCTAAATTTTTCACGAAATCGGTTGATCTCTAGAAATGGTGCCTTGAGAGCTACTTCTTAAAGTGCTACCCAGTGTTACATCACACAGTATTAGTTTTAGTATCTAACCTCAATATTCTTATCCCATGAGACATGATATATTTATTCTGGATGCCATCATTTACTAGAATTCTGCCATGTCATTTTACTTTTCTTTTGACCCTATATAAAGGATAGTCACATCATACCCCTAATCCTTTGAATAAAAGCATGAGCCCGCAGTAAACCTAAGTGTATGCTCAGGAGAGAAGAGATGAATCTTTTCTTTTTAATCTTCTGATAGGACAGAGAGAAAATGCAAAGATGGCTTTAGATTACCTTTCCTGATAAATGAGGCGCAGCAGCGCTCACACTGGGCTCGGCAGCAGCAGGGCGTGTGCAGTCTTCACTGCGGCCCAAGTCACTGACCTAATCTCACCTCACATCCGTTATGCCCATCCTGACAGTACTAGCCTTGGATCACTCCAACCTCTGTTTTCTCTACTTTTGCACTGGACCCAAAACAGTCTTAGAGCAAATGCAAAAATTACTGTGGTCAAACTCAAACTGGGTGCTTTTTACTCCTGCACATTTAATTTCATGGACCACTTAGTAATTCTTTACTAGTTACACCATGGTGATTATGCAGACTTCCTTATCTTTCATGTTCCCTATCCGACTCTCTTATTTTAGTCCTCCATCTTAGTTAATGTCTTTGAAATCCACCTGGAGTGAGCTCCTAAATTTATTTTTTTTCTAACTTGGTGTCTTTACCTACATTCATGTTTTTCTCTTTGGACAGAGAAGGATTCCATTTCACAAGAAATTCTAAGCCCTAATTTGAAATACTGATTTTATCCCTTTCTCACGTCTAAGATAACTTGTTTCTTCAACATTCTTCCCATTTCCATTAGCAAAGTTCCTTTCCTATTATGCATGTAGAGGGTCCCCTCACCTAAGAATAACAACAATGAAACCCTTCACTTCTCAAAGCCACCTTTTCTAGCTACACAACTTATTTCCTTATAAAGTATCTTTAATGTCTGGTCACAAAAATCTGAAGTTTGACAGACCTAAGTTAAGAAGTTGTCCTACCAATATTGTTATCACTAAGGCACATTTTTTCCCAAATATTAGAACTATCTAGCACTTTGCTGTCTCTACCATTTTGAAAAATCCTCTAGGTGGGGCCACAATTGTTAATTTTATTTCTACCACTACATTGTAACTTATTTGAGAATACAAGCCAAAATATCCTCCTTCCTTTCCATTTTCTTTTAGACTTCATTCTTTCCAATCTCCCTTTTTCATAATTGGTGATATATAAATGCTCATTAATCAATTAATTGTCATCCAGCTGCTTTAAAACTTTGAATGAACTGACAAGTGTGACTGCTAATTAGAAGAAAATGACTCTCATAGGAGCAAACCCTGAATCCTATCCTAGCCATATTTTATAGCCATCCAGCAATGGTTCCTTTACACCTGTATAGAAATAAGGACTCCTTCTCCACAAATGAATCACAAGCAAGGTAAATAATTTAGAGGTGACAGAACCATGCCATTTGAGAAAACCACCACAACCACATATGCAGTTCAATTTCTCAGTGGGTTGAAGTCTTTATTCCTAAAATTGCCATCCAATAAATGTAATTACATTGTTTTATTACCCTTTTGCTTATCAGTCACTTACTAAGTATGGAACACTGGATTAGATACAATTTATGAACACTAAATGTACATCTGACAAAGTGAAAAGAAGGCATGAAAGAAAATGAAGAAACAATATTGGCATGGTGCTAGAGCTATGGGAGTTTATCAACACTAAGGCAATGAGTCCATTCTCATTATCATTAAGAGCTGAACAAAGATCATGTTTAAGTTCACAAATTCACAAATAGACACAACATATAATTTATCCTCCAAATTGGAAAACTTTGGAGAAAGTGAAAAAGATGCAAACTAGGATTGTCCTGGGAAATTTGCCATTCAAGTTAGAGCATAGGGGCGATAAAATGTAGTGAACTTATGGCAGGCACTGACAACTTAGGAGCCTATTGATATTTTTTGTCATCTTTGTTTGCAAACTAAAAGTAAAATATTCAAAATAAACAAGTAAAATAAATTAATGTCCTATAATTACTAGTCTGTTTCTAGCGTGCAGTGAATAACACAGGCCCTAGTAGACAAATAACTTGAAATGGGCAACTTTCTTGTCCCACCAAGATGAGCCTTGTTAGTGTGCTATTTGCAACTATAGGGAATGTATTCTTTTGTTCAATGTATGTTTTTAAATATTCGCTATATGCCAGACTCTGAGCTATTTCTTAGTGATAAGGTCTGTGTCTTTGAAGATATACAGTGAGGCAGACTTTGAGGCAGGCCATTCTTCAGTTTCAGAATTAAACACCAATTACAAGCATACCTTTTTTAAAAAAAATTATCTCTTGTTTCAGGTTGTCTATGCCGTCATTTCCTTCCATTGATGGAGAAAAATTAATCAGAGAGATTGAAAAAAAGAGAAAAAAAAACTTGGGTGTTAAACTAAATTTTATTAGGCAAAACTTATTAAAATGTTAATTTAGTAATTGTGCCGGTTTGAATGCATTTTGTCCCCCAAACGCCATTATCTTTGATGTAGTCTTGTGAGACAGACTTTTGGTGCTGGTTAGATTTGCTTGGAATGTTCCCCACCCAGCTGTGGGTGGTGACTTTGGTGGGATACTCCCATGGAGGTGTGATCCCACCCATTCAGGGTGGGCCTTGATCAGTGAAGCCATATAAAACATGCTGACTCAAAGAGACTGGACGGAGAGCAGCTGTGAGTGATGTTATTTGAAGAGGAGCAAGCTTGCTAGAGAGGAATGTCCTGGGAGAAGCCATTTTGAAACCAGAACTTTGGAGCAGACGCCAGCCACATGCCTTCCCAGCTAACAGAGGTTTTCCGGACGCCATTTGCCATCCTCCAGTGAAGGTACCTGATTACTGATGTGTTACCCTGGACACTTTATGGCTTTAAGACTGTAACTGTATAGCCAAATAAACCCCCTTTTTATAAAAGCCAATCCATCTCTGGTGTTTTGCATTCCGCAGCATTAGCAAACTAGAACAGTAATTTACTTATGATTTAAAATATCTGGCTTTCCAGGAAATTTCAAGTCATGAACTGTAAGCAGACATTACCTTAACTGCCAGTCAAATGCACTCAATTCTGTGAGAAAGTATGCCAATTGTCTCTTCATGCATATTAGTCAGTCAATCAATTGAAAAGTAGTTGTTGAGTACATACAGTGTAGGTAAAAAATTAACACTCTCTTTTTCCATTGACACTTCTAGAAATAGCCTTTTGTCAGAATGTTAGCTGTCATTAAACAAAAATAGCACAAGAGCTAGAAAATGTTATACTCTCAGCAGATTAAAAGTAAAATGATAGTCCCTTTAGCATTGAATTATTACCTTAAGTGACCTATTCTCAGCAGGGTCTAAATAATAAATAAAATATTTCATATATCCCCAGGTTTTTGCTGAAAGCCTTATATCCCCTGATGTATGATCAGTCTTACCTTGAAAAAGTTAATTATGAAATTAGAGCTTAGAAAGCTATGCCTGCCAGCGTGGTCCTGTGATATCATGGTATCATATACCTGTAGCTGAGCTTTTATACTTATGACTCACCTAGTGGTCCATAATGAATCAGGCAGGCAGGGCTCTTTGTAAGTCATTTAGTCAAAAGATTTCTTTCTTTCTTGCTGAATGTTTCTAAAGAATACGCATCTCATGAGTATTTATGTAGTTCACAGTAGTATATTTGTTATTTTTAAATTAATGTTGCAAGGAACCTTGTATTAATCAATGGTTGGTTGGGTTTAGGGGAATGTTTTTTTCTGTTTGTTTGTTTGTTTCTCTTAAATATTTACAACAAAGGAAAGCAGTAATTTTAGTCCAAGAAAAAGTGTTACCACTCCCTTAAAATTGTAGAAAAAAATAGAAGTAGACTTGGATTATAAGACGATGTAAAAGTTAATCTGAATTAGAATGTGTAAATTGTATTCTGGATATTTATTATTATGGAAAATGAAGTCAACAGATCATTCCAGGAATGTACAACTTCATACTTTGTAATACTACTTCATTCAAATACTCCACTGACCTCATATGCATAAGTTAAATCCTAAGCATAGATTTCTTACCTTGATTTACCAACAGATTATACATCTGTTATTTATTCAGAGACTGCATCATGACTACAAAGGTTGCATTTAAATTCTTCTAATTCTGCTATTACTCATGGTCTTTCTGTAGGACAAAAAGCTAACAAATCTGCCTCTGATAAGATGAGGTTAATAATATGACCCTGCTTTATAGGAATGCTTAAGGACTAGCTAATTACTTGTTTTAAAATATGTGTAATATTTTTAAAAGAGACTATGACCTGAGTGTAATTTAGAAACTATAGGAAAAGTACTACACACACACATATCTAAGAATTCAATGCTACTATATATTGCATTTAACAGTATTTAAATAATCAATGCTAATATAAGCCCTATATAGTATATAATATTTATGTATCTGTATCTTCTACCCTGTCTTGACAAGAGATTAGAGAAGAAAGATTAGCTCCTCTTTATTTTGTATAATACTAGAGTGGGAAAATCTCAATACTTGAGCCATCTATCCTTGGTGCCTCTCTACTGCTTCCTTCACATCTTTTGTACTGCTGCTGAGATAGGTTCTTTTCTTTGCTTATTATCAAAAGCCATGAACTAAGTTATTGTGGTGGGGCCCTCTGCAGAGTCTAATATATTGTTTGATTTAAGAAGACTGAAATGTCCGGATCAGAAATACCATTAAAGTGCCGGAAATGTGAGCATTCAGTCTCTCCACTGGATCAAGCACTGTCTCCAGCTAGCTTCTAGCAAAATGCATGCAGGCTGTCATGGGGAGGAGGAAGGAAAAGGAGCACACACATTAGCACACACTTTATACCTTTGAAAGAAGAGAGCAGAGTCTGAGTGAACAAGACACAGAAGAAATACAATTGGTGGAGAGGAAAGATGACAAGAAAGGGTTGCGCATAAAGCATAAATTGGGGAAGGCAAGACTGCCCCGGACATGACGGGGATCGACTGCTCGCAAGCAGGAGGGCCACAGGGAGGCCAAGGTGGGGAAAGAGCCAAGCAACTCAGAGATGGCCCTGGAGAGAGAACTCTTTAAGAAGTAGCCTGGACAATTATGAACCACTCACATTTCACATTTTCTAAAGGGTGCAGAGGTCAAGTTCTCACTTTCTAAAGGGTGTAGAGTTTGTCTGGATGCAATCCCTTGTTTAAAATAGGTATAATTAAATTCCAACAAAGAGGGGTGCAAATGAGTTGAATAGGAATAGGTATAAATTGACTTTAGATAGCAAATGTCACAGAGGCCTTAGGATCCATTCAGGACTTTAAAACAACCTTGAATTTTAGATCATTAAACTTAATATACAAATATTAACATGAAGTGATTTGCCCTAAATTATTCTTTTACATGTTAAAAGTAAATTACATCACATACAGAAAAAGTTAAATGACACAAGTCAGGACATGATTCGAGACTAGGCAGGCCATAGAGATAAGGTGACCTGGCACAATAGAGTCAGACCAGGAATTGAATCCTGGCTCCACTTCAAACTAGTTCTATGACATGGGGCAAATAGCTTAGCCTCTTTGAATCTCAGGGTCCTCCTCTGTAAAATATGTAAAATAATAACTATTCAGCAGAGCTAAAGATATATACAAATTGCCTAGTACAGTGCCTGGCACATAGTAGATGCTCAGTAAAAGGGTAACTATTACTAAGCAATTATTATTAATGTTGCTACTACAACTTCCTTATTAGGCAACAGGTGTTCAGAGAAAGTGTAAAGTTCTGTGAACTCAAAGATTCTGGGAAAGCTTCAGGGAAGGGACAGGGCTTGTGCTAGAGTTTTATTGGTGAGAAGGTTATAAATATAGAGAAAAGGATTCTGAGTGGGAGGAGGCTTTATTCCAGAATAAAGGTATAAGAATATATGGTATAAGTGGGATATGCAGGCAGAACTATCCCTGGCATGATTTAAAGAGATAGTGAGTATACCTAACTAATAAGGAATCTATTTTACGGAGACAGGGGTATAAAGGAGGAAGGGTAGGTGAGATCTGATTATAGATGATGTTGAATATCTGCCAGTTCTTAGACTTTTTTCTGTGGATAATTAATCAAAGCTTGGGTTATGATTAATGGACCCATAACAACCAGAGAGAGCTGTGTGGTCATAGTCTAAAAGACTGTCCCCAGCTCTGACATTCTGAAAGAATTACCAATGACCCAGCCTACTCAGCCTACTAAATAGTTAGAGTCCCTCTCCAGAGCAAGGTAATTGAGATTCTATTCTATTCTTCATTGAGTAGACCACATTTGAAGTATGGGAGCATGTCCATAAGAGTGAACATGATGGTTAGAAAACTAGAAAGTCTGTCATCAAAAGGACAATGGAAGGGCTAGGGTTTGACAAAGAAAAAGCTTATGCACATTTTTTTTTAATCACTGAATGAGGGTTTTCTAATTTTCTTAAGATTATATAGCCAAATGCAAGGGAATTTAGCTTTTAGAATAACTAGGATCTCAGAATAAAGAAAAAAGTAATTTATAGTACTTATATTGTAATTTATAAAATAAATATATTTTATATATATTATGACATAATTTAAAATATTCTAGTGCTTATACTATGTATTTATACTTCAAATAATTATTTAAAGTAAAAAAATCTAATTGAGTAATGTTTCAGCAATTTTGATAAAGGCTGGATTTTCCTGTATTTGATAAGAATAAAAAGGAATTTTCTGGCTTGTAGCATTTTACAAAACTTTCTGGTTGTGTTTGTAAACCCTGTCATTTGGGAATGCAAGGCATTTAGAAAGGTAAATGCTTCTGAGCTCTGGAATGTGACAGGCTCAGTGTCCAACCAGGACTGGGTTAAGCTAATAGTAAAAAAGTCCATATTACCATTTAATTTTTTAAAAACAATTCTGTATGTTTAGTGTGGGGAAGAGAATACTGGGAGGACCATATTAGCAAATGTTCAAATAATTAAAGAGGATACCATGGGCAAGAGGATAAACTAATTCTTTGTTGTTTAGCAGGACAGAACTAGTTGTGGTGGTAAAAGAAACAAAAAGGCCAATTTTAGCTTTACATGAAATGTTTTATAGAATTAGCTGAAAAGAGCTTAGCCTGATTTATAAAGATGGAAATTTTCAAGTTGAATTTGCATGATCAGTTGTGATGGTAAGAAGCAGCTACCAATTAACTCCATGATTTTCATCTTCTCTGCATATTAGCATCACTTGAGAGTTTTTAAAGATATACTGATGCTCGAGTCCCACCTCAGATCAATTCATCAGAACCTCTGGGGTCAAAATCTTTGAACATTGATGCCTTTAATAAGTTCAGGGTTGTGAATCACAGCATAGTTAAGTCTAGATAGCCCTGCAGTGTTTACTTTACCTGTACAATTAAGCAGGAATGTGCCCTGAAGAATCACTGTTTAGGATGATTATGGAATGTTATGCAGAATGCATTATAGATAATCAAGTTCAGAGTCAAGTGAGATAAGGAAAGGAGCTGCTGTGAGAGTCCATCTGCTTGAAACAGAAAGTTTGACGTGAGTAGTGAAAGAGGAGAGATGTGTAGGCACAAGCCTGCATATGTGTGTCTGTGCATGTGTGTGCATCCAAATATAAATATACACAAAGAAAAGGGTCTAGTAACTTAAACCAAACTATATTTTTACCACTCAGGAGGAGAAATCTTTCACATTTTATTGACTACTTTTCTAAACCAAAATTAGCAAGATTATGAGTTGCTTATACTTCTATTTCCCACCTTTTCTACAATGAATATGCATTGTTTTTGTAATCAGAAAAGAGGTTATTTTAAATTATCAATAAGTATTAAATAAATTAATGAAAATTTGGAAGAAGACTTTTCCAGCTTCTTCCCTATCCCCTCCTTCCCCCCTCCCCAAAACATGCACATATACCTGTGTTCTGGATACAATCCAGTCCTTAAGATTCTAGGAACTTTTGAAATAGTTTCACACCCCCCATGACTATAGTCATTGAATTCAGTCTCCTAAGAGTAACTTTCCTTTCATCTCTGCCAGGTGAATCAAACTTATCCTAATATCCTGCTCAACCATCTCTCCTTTGAAGTTTTCCCTGGATTCCTCAGAAAAAATTAACTGTTCTCTCTATTGTTTCCATAATGTTCTCAAAACACTCCAAGAATTGTATTTATCATATTGCATTTAGTTATTTTTATTCATCTTTGTCTCTGTAGTCTTCTCATGGGTTCTTCAAAGGTAGGGCGTGGGCCTCATTCTTTTCATTTATGCAACAATAAACATAAGGGCAGTCACATAATAGGTGCTCATTGAAATAAACTGAACTGAAGTTAGTGAGAAATTAGATCAAACCAGCAATGAAGAGAGGGAGAAATCAAAGAAAATTCAGGTTTTCTTTTGGGAACTATAAAATTACTGATGGAATAGCAGAAGTTAATCGAGGATATTTTAAGTTTGAGATGGTAGTTGGGCACTCCTCCGAAAACATCATGGAAGTTTATGGAAACCCATTTGAGAAAGGTCAAGACCAGAAACCTAAGTTCAGGATACATACACATAGAGGAAACCGTTTTAAGGTTATTTATTTATTCATTCAAAAAATTTATTCAGTGCCTTCCATATGCAAAGACACAGAGTCAGGTATGAGGTAAATAATGGATAAGACCATGACCCTTTCCTTTGGAAGCTTATATTCTAGTTAGGGTAGGTGAGATGGTGGGAATGAATTCTCTGAAGCAGTGTGTATGGAGTAAAGAGTAGATAGTTAATATATGGTCGCTAGTAAATGTGTACGTTAAGATGTTCTAGTTTCTAATGCTACCGGAATGCAAAACACCAAAAATGGATTGGCTTTTATAAAGGTGGTTTATTTGGTTACAAAGTTACCTCTTAAGGCCATAAAATGTCCAAGGTAAGGGAGTACCAATGATGTCCGGAAAATCTCTGTTAGCTGGGAAGTCACGTGGCTGGCATCTGCTCCAGAGTTTTGGTTTCAAAATGGCTTTCTCCTAGAACATTCTTTAGGCCGCAGCTCCTCTTCAAAATGTCACTGTCAGTTGCTCTTGGGGCATTTGTCCTCTCTCAGCTTCTCCAGAGCAAGAGTCTGCTTTCAACAGCCATTTTCAAAACTGTTCCTCATCTGCAGCTCTTGGGCTTTCTTCAAAGTCCCTCTGGCCTGTAGCAAGCTCACTCCTTCTGTCTGAGCTTATATAGTGCTCTAGTAAACTAATCAAGGCCCACACTGAATGAGCAGGGCCACACCTCCGTGGAATTATCCAATTAGAGTTATCATCGGCAGCTGGGTGGGTCACATCTCCATGGAGACAATCAAAGACTTACAGTCTAATCAACACATAACATCTTCCCCTACAAGATTACAACAAAGAACATGGCGTTTTGGGGGACATAATACATCCAAACCAGTGCAGAAGATAAGAGGAAATAGAAGGAATTTGTTAACAAGGTAGAAGGATGGCCAAAGAAATTAAAAAGATAATACAGAAAACTGAATATTATATTTTAAAATATGGTTATTTTAGTCTAAGGATTATTAAAAATAGATTTTTAACCTAGGAATACTCTTGTGCAATTTAAATTTGATGCTATTTTTCTCCCAATCTCTTCCCCTAAATTTCTCCATTTTTCAGTGAAGTTTTCTTTGTTCTTCCTTTTGGCCCTTTGGTATTCCCTGGACCCACTTCCACATGTCTTTGGAAAGGCCCTCTACTCAAGCGTTAGTCTTTCTTAGGCTGGAAGCTTTCCTAAGAGGATTACAATTCTTCCTACAGATTCAGTAATTTATGTGGATGCATAAGATTATTTATTTAACCAGCAACCTAACAGAGTCACGATCTGAGAACCTGACCCTAATTCCTGGCCACTAGATAGAAGAGTGCCTACAAAACGTGGGGTCCCCGTGCAAAATGAAGATGTCTGGCCTCTTGTTAAAAAAGTGATTTCAGAATTTCAAGATGGACATAGCAAAACATTAAACAAGTATGGAGCCCTGCATGCCTCTGCAAGTTAGGTGCCCATGGCCCAAATAACGGACATCCTTACACTAACAAAAATCATTTGTTGTTTCTTTGAAATTCAAATTTAATTGGGCATCCTATATTTTTATCTGCTAAATTTGTCAACTAATTCCAAGATTGCACCATTTGATCTTTTTAAAGTGAGTTTTATACATTTTTCTTCAGAATATTGTCTAATATCGAGTTCACTAATGAGAAAAAGCCGTAGTATATTTGATGTATTCATTTCTGTAAGACTGGTGTTGAAGACAATGTTCCCTCCATTATAAGATGTTGTTTTAAGAGAAATTCCTCTTAGATCTCATTTTTGGATGTGTTTATGCTTCACCAGCATGTTTGTATCTTTTAGACACCATAAATGAAGTACATGCTACTAACTTGTTCTTTGCATTAGCTTCTGAGGAATTTAGTTAAAATTGTGTAGCATGTTTCCTGTAGGATTATGTGTAAAATTGTTTGGGAAACTTGATTTCTGGATCTATCGTATCTCTCCTGTGTTCATTTTATGTTCTTTGCAATATTCTCATATATTTTTTAAAATTTGTATTTTATTCATCATTTTGTATATATTTTTTATGTGGCCTTTGTGGAAAAAAGAAAATAGTAAATAAACAAATTAATTAATAAACAAAGGAAAAAAACAACTTTCTGTAAGATTTGTATGTCATTGACAGTATTAAATTCCTTAAATTATTCCTTTAATAATTTGAATATATGCCTGATAGAAGTAAATATTTGCAAACTACTATTGATCCATCAGGTTAAAATTTAAAGAAAATAGTTTGAATAAGAGTCAGATGAACTTTTTGAAAGCATTCACTGAAAACAGAGTTTCAAAGAATAGAAAACTCAAGTTGAACAACATTATTGAAAAGAAGATAATAACTTGAAGCTTAGATAGTTGAATGGTATTGTAAACTCAGAAACATTATACCTTTATGTATTTACTCACTCAACAAATATTTATTACTGATTTTATTAGAAAAGATTGATAAAAACAAACTATATTGCGTAATTAAAAGAAAGGCATTCAAAAATACAGCTTTATTGTTGACCATATAAAATACCTATATCTAAAACCAATGGCTCATTTATTTTGTAAAATAAAAATAGCTGTTTAAAACAAATGATTTATTCCCTTGTCCCCAAAAGACTGATACAAATCATTTGCTTTTTAATGAAGCTTTACTTGTATTTGAGTCTCCATCCAGCCAAATATTAAAGTCTTACATATTGACCCAGTTACAACAAACAAGTCACTTAATAAGAATTTTCAATCATCAGACAGATTTCCATCACAGTTATCAATACACGATTTTTGTTAATTTAATTACTAAAGACTCTTGCCATCTGAGAGGAAAATAGTTATAAATTGTTGTAAGAATAAAAAACACCTACTTGAATTTATTAAAATGGAAAGATAGAAAAAATTGCATACACAGTATGATCGCACTCTTGTACAAAAATTAACTGAAAGCACAGAAATCACTGTATCAGTTTGCTGCTGACAAATTATGTTGCATAACAAGCCATCCCAAAATTCAATGGCTTTAAATAATAGTTTTGTATTCTCAATCACATGCCTGATAGTTGGTTGGGTATTGGCTGATAGAGGCTAGGCTCTGCTGGACTTTGATCCAAGCACCAGGTTAGGTCCAGGTCTTCTCTGTGTGTTTCTTATATTCTTTGGAACAGCAGTCTAGCTGGTGCATTTTTTTTTTCATAATGATGGGAGATGGGTAGGAGGGCAGACACATTTTGAGCCTCTGCTTAGGTCACATTTGCTAATATCCTATTGACCAAAGCAAATTACATGGCTGAGCCAAAAATAAGGAAGTAGGTGAGAATATACACTTTCTAATAAGAGGAATGCAAGTCACATAGCAAAGGATATGCAGAGGGTATGAAGAATTGGAGCCAATATTTCAGTCCTCCATAATCACAGAATTAATATTGATTGACAAGTTTACAGGTGATTTTTATTTCCTTCTACTTGAAACGTATATGGTTTTTTTTTCTAATTTATATGAAATAAATGTTTACTTGTGGAATAAATTCATAAAATTACATTAAAACATGATATGCAACACTTCAGGGCTCATTTCAAATGCCATTTTCTTCTTGAATCCCTCTTAGAGCTGCTCTGCTATGTCCCTCCTCTGAACTACAAATTATTGATTTATATTTACATTTATCATATTGTATTTCCACATATTATTTCCTTTTAATTATCATTACATGTACTTGTTTCTATTAGACTGTAGGGCAGAGGCTATGCCATGTTCAGATGTGGACCTACTTAGCTCAAGTTTTGCACATAGAAGGTGCTCAAGAAATATTGATCAGAGCAAATTGGTAAAGTATAATCAAGTAAAAAAAAAAAAAAGTAGGATACCTTTTATAAGAAAATATTTATAAAATGAGTGCAACTCCGGCACAATAACCTTCATGAGGGCAGACTCCCATGAGAGATGCTGTATACCTGGTTTGCCCACTCTAATCACTTGAATCTTGACTCTTATAGATAGTGAGCATGTATCAATTCTTGATAGCTAATTCTTTAATTTAGGGCCCCGTGAAGACCACAGAAGGATTTAGTGAGAATAACTGAGCAGAACATGGGCAACCTTCTGGGACCATGAATAACTTGGTCCCTGGGATTCCCATGGGACTCCCTCAGACTCCCATGGATTACTTAGAAAAAGTTAAAAGCTGGAATTGAGATTCTGCTATCATGAAAATATTTTGAATGTAATATTAACATGTCCTTATTCTTCCTAGAGGCTTCTTACATATGTATATAATATGTAAAGCAAGGCTTACATAAATATAATAAACTTTTCTGAATATAGAGTTATGCTACCAAGCTCTAGTTCCTACTATGGATCTTGAGAAAAGTCTTGCCTTAAGGAATAATCAATCCAGTCCAATTCTCTCTTCTGAGTATCTCAAGTAATTCTTGTTCTATGACCCTTGGTTTGTTCAAGGTATGTCAGCGTTTTCTTTTAGATCATTATATCTACATTTTTAATTGACTTATTCAAAAGTACCAGTGCTCATTAACAGGTTTCTTTTTTGTGTCTCTTGGGTATGGTCTGACAGATAATGGGTGTGACAGTGGATGTTGCCACTTTCTGTATCTCTCATGAGAAGGCCCTTGATTGTGTTCTACCTCATGTGATAAGGGGAATACAGTGTGGACGAAGGCTGTGTGATTCACTTCCTGGTATACAAAGCCAGGATGTGATAGACACTTTATAAAACCACTTGAACATAGTGATTTATTAAGAATTAAATATAACAAGTTAATCTAATGATACACTGAGAAATTAGCTTGGTTTTACTTCTCAATACTTTGGGCCCTTTAAGAAGAAATCAGAGTTATTTCCTTCTAATTTCTCAAGAGGGCAGCTAGTTCTTTTTTATAAGGTATAGACTCTGCTTCTTCAGGTAAGGATGTCAGGGGAAGAAGAAATAGTATTTTTCTATTTCAGAAATGGAAAGAAGAAGTTGCAAACAGGGATTGAAGCCATAATGATAGCTCTTTTAATACCTTTGGGGGAATTAAAGTACCCAGAAATGGGAAGTGATGGCGGCCTTGCATTTATACTGAAGTGTAGGGAGAGGCCATAGGAAGAGGGGACACCCAAGGAAAGGAACAGTGCTAGGATTGAAAGTCCTGGGACAGGTAAAGGACCTAAGAAAACTTTAGGTGTAGTGTCTTTCTTAGAAGTTAAGATATCTAAAAAGCATAATTGCCTGGATGCTTGTGAGCACATTGAGGCCCTAAGTAAGCACCATAGGCTGGGGGCCCAAGTCAGGGGAGCTCATAGTTGAATTTGGTCCTGAGGATAAGAGCCATAAGTAGAGCTTTCTGACTGAATTGGTTCCACCTGTTTTGGTAGGAAGATGGGAAAGACTCAACTTTAAATGTAACTCCAGAATTGGAGAAAGACAACAGACGAGAGTCCACCAAGATATCCTGCATCCAGTAGGAACTGAGGCTGCTATAGAAACTGTGATCTTCTTTTCTGTACTGAATCAGCACATAAGCCTTCATGACTGTACAAACTCAGTGATTGAGAAGGAACACCCAGAAATATATTGACAGAGGTAGTTGCAGCTGTATTTAATTTCATTTTAGCAAGTGTGGTGGATTGAAGCTGTAAGCACCCTAGAAAAACATGTTCTGAAATTTAATCATTACCATGGATGTAAATTCATTGTAAGTAGGACCTTTCGATGAAGTTTCTTTACTTAAGAAAGTAAATCAGTATTGGTCTTAATCCTATTATAAGAGAATGAAATTCAGACAGAGAGAGAGAGAGAGACAGAGAGAGAGAGAGAGAGAGAGAGAAGGCCACAGGAAGAAGCTGAAACAGAACACAGAAAAGAAGGAAGAGTTCAGAAGATGCCACCATGTGCCTTGCCATGTTACAATCTAAGGAACCCAAGGACCCCAGGGATCACCAGCAGCCAGCCCCAGAACACCACATTCTTCAGTGAAAAAGTGTCACCTTGATGATGCTTTGATTTGGATATTTTCCCAGCCTCAAAACTGTGAGCAAATAAATTCCCATTGTTTAACCCAACCCATTTCATGGTATTTGCTTAAGCAACCTAGAAAAATAAATTTGGCTATTGAAAATACCAAAAATGTGCAAAAGGCTTTGAAATTGGGTAATTGGTAGAGGCTGGAAGAGTTTTGAGGTGCTTGATAAGAAAGGCCTATATTTCTTTGAAGAGACCGTTCTTAGAAATATGGATGCTAAAGTTGCTTCCGATGAGGCCTTAGAAATTATGAATATGTTATTGGAAACTGGAGGAAAGGCAGTTTGTTTTAAAGTAGCAGAGAACTTGGTGAAATTGACTTCTGATATTGGATAGAAGGCTGAACTTGAAAGTGATAAACTTAGATATTTAGCTAAGGAGATTTTCAAACTAAATGTGGAAATTGCAGCCTGGTTTCTCCTTGCAGCTTATAGTGAAATGCAAGAGGAAAGGGATAAGCTGAGAACTGAACTCCTAAACACAAAGAAATCAGAGATTGATGGTTTGGAAAATTCTGAGTTTCTGGAAAGCAACTCCCTAGAGAATCCCTAGAGGATAGTGCTCCATGTGAGGGTTTAACTGAACATGGAACCAGCCAGCAATTTCTGTGCAAGTCAGGACTGAAAATGCAGTTATCCAGGAAGGATCTATGGGAAGTCCTACTTTCAGCTGATGTGGACCCCTGTGAACTACATGTAAAAATGACACTGTTTTTGCATAATTTGTATGAATGGAACCACTGCCAGCCTGGACTAAAAGGAACAGAGAAGGGACAAATTGAAGGGAAAATCATTTCAAGGGCAGAACCATGGAAGCTGAGGACTGGACAGAAGACATCTTCTCAGGCTGACAGCGGGCCCACCCATGTGTGTAGAAATGGTGATTCTGCCTCAGTGCCTTCTGCTCCATTGTTCAAGAAGTATGCTGCCACCCCAGTGCTCAGAGAGGGTAGTCTATGCCCTCAACACAGGAGAACTTGGCTGCCAATCCTGATGCTTGGACAGGATGGAGGCTTCATCACAGCGTTTGAGGAGAGCACAACCGCTGCACAAGCACTTGGAAGGGGTGAGGCTGCCACTCCATCAGCCTGGAGGACAAAACATTGTTCCCTAGATGATTCTCAGGTCTTGCAATCTAATGGAGTATGCCTGGGGGGTTTTGTAACTGTTTGGGACCCCGTGACCCCTGTTTTCCTTCCAGTTTCTCCTTATGGGAATGGGAATATTAATCCTATGCATGCATCTCCATTGTATATTGGAAGCAGATAACTTGTTTTCTAGGTTTCACAGGTCACAAACACAGGGGAATTGTGCCCCAGGACAGATCACACCCATAATAATTTTGATGGGACTTTGTACTTAGCACTGTTTCTGAAATGACTGAAGGCTTTTGGAATGTTGTGATGGAATGACATGACTGTATTTTGCATGTAGAAAGAACATGTCTTTTGGGGTCCAGAAGGTAGAGTATGATGATATGAAGCTGAATGTACCCCAGAAAAACATGTTCTTATAATTTAATACATTCCTGTGGATGTGAACCCATTGTAAATAGGACTTTTTTGAGATTACTACAGTTAAGCTGTGGCCCACCTCAATCAGGATGGGTCTTAATCCTCTTACTGGAGTCCTTTAAAAGAGAATGAAATTCAGACATAGAGAAAGCCACAGGAAGCAAGAAGCTGAAACAACCCGGAAGAGAAGGAAAAAAACAGGAGACACCACCATCCCGGAACACCAGTCTTCAAGGAGAAACATCACCTTGATGAAGCCTTGACTTGGATATTTTCCTGAGTGAATAAATTCCTGTTCTTTAACCTGACCCATTTTAAGGTATTTGCTTAAGTAGCCTAAGAAACTATAACAGCAAGCCAAAAACAAGACCCCACTTTTGCACTCTTAATATTGTAGAGCAATTGACACTATTACAGTAAATACTTTGCCACATTAACTATAATTCAGGATATTTCTATTTAATTCTTTGATCCAATGGTTGGAGAGTTAAACATATTTCGAAACATGGTTCCTAGTGAGTTTGAGGTATGTGCGAATTAACATAATAGAGATAACTAAATTATGGTATAGAAATTTTGGCTTCAGTTTGGCAATGGATTTTACATTCATTTGTTTTATGGAATTCTTCAGAATCAGGTCCCTGAGATATTTGTTTTACATATTATAAATATATTATTTAATGTTAGAATGTACCAAAAATATTCTTATAACATGAACTAACTTCTAATTTCCCTATATGGTAATATTTTGAAGTGATTGGCAATATCGTGGATAAAAAGAAAATATATATGCCCCACTGCATATATGTTTTAAATTTTTTTGCCAAATTTTATAAGTCTGGCAAATTTTATTTTATTCTCCAACTCGTTAGACCTAATGCTGTCATATAGTTATATTGCCTCCTTTACTCCCACCAAAGTACTAAAAGAAATTCATCTTAACTGCAGTATATATTTGTGACATTATCCATTGGTTTTCTTTGCTGCTAAGTGTTTGTACCATATGCCTGTCTGAGATAAGACCCAACTGACTTAATTGGCCATTTGGCCCAGGAGCAGCCATTGCCATAGCCAAAACTCTCTTAAATTAATTACCAGAAGTATTTATAAGGAGGTTCAATCACTGTACATAATCCATGCATTATCTACTGTGAGAGACCTCCATGATTTTAGAGAAGCTAGTATGACTAACAACATCAACATTAAAAGCTCTTTTCTCTTTATGATATGCTTAATTCTGAGAGTAACAAGCCTGGAAATGTTACAGAGATAAGAAAGCATTTTCATAACATGTAATACAGTGTTTAACCTCTCTTAAACATTTCCTATGAGTTTCAGGCCTTTGTGACATTATTGATTCTATTGGTAATGGCTAGTGGTATAAAATAGGGATTAAAATGCTGGTAAGCAGATAGACAAAGCACAGCAAGAATAGCCCTGAGATTCTGCTATAGCTCTGGGTAATTTATGGCTTTTTCTAATTTAGTAAAACCCTTCTGCCTTTTTTCCCTTGTAAAACTGAAATAATTATGCTCACCGATGTTTATAGACTGTGCTTTGGGATACTCAGAAAAGATGTTATTATATATAGAGAGTAATTTACAGACATAATCTAATTAACCACCCCTTCACTTCTTGGGTGTCTCTAATTATTTCTTTGTGAATGTGAATCTAAGAAATGATGAGGTTAAGTGATATGCTGAAAGAAATGTAAATTAGGGATATTGCTAGTGCTAGCAGAGTGCCTTTTTGGCAAGAAAGATGTTACCGGAGCTCCGTTCCAGGCTCCTAGCCTTATCGCATGAACGGATTCAAGGATGAGACAAGTAGGTATAAGCAAGTGAGGAAAGTTTATTGAGGAAAGTGAAAATACACACTCTAAGGGGTGAGTGCAGGGCATGCTCAAGAGAGAGATGTGCCACACATGGTTTGGCATATGGGATTTTTATCAAATCAAACAAAGAGAAGTGGGGTTTGAGACGTTGGTACATTTGGCACATTGTGATTGGTGAGTAATCATTCAAATTAAGTAGTGTAAGTAGGCTATTGCAATTGGATGTCTATACATTCTTGTGATTGGTTAATAAACATGCAACCCAAGGTAATAAACATGCAGCCCAAGGTTTGTAAGTAAGCTACTGCAACAGGCTGAATAAACATTCAAACCAAGGATTGTAAAAGGGTTATTGTGAATGGTCCATGCCATGTGATTGAACAATATATCTTACTTTGTTCAATCTCCTCGGGGGGTTTCAGGAGCCTGACTGTTGTCACCAGACACACCCTCCTTTACCTCCCTGCACCAAGTCCAAAGGCTCCTGTGGGTAGCAAGCTCGTTTTCCTGTGTCTAACCTGCCACAAATCCCCCGAGAGAGGTGTACACCCATATTCTTAACGGGTAACCGAGGGGCAATGGTTTATCTTCTGTAGCTTCTTCCTGCGGATCAGGGATTGTAGTCCCTGCCTAATAGGGTACAGAACTTTCTGGCTACTCTAGATGGGTTGGGACTGGGAGGCCTTTGTTTGGTGTTAGGGAGGGCAATGAACTTGTGAGTGAGCATAAATTTGGAGTGGAAGGCTTATAATCTGTTGGAGACAAATTTGACAAGGAGATTAAACGGGCAAGGTCCAAATAGGAGGAGAGTGACAAGAGGTCCCAGAAGGGGCAGAATCCATGAAAGTAGGTTGGAGAGACCTGGGAGACTAGAAAAGGGCTAGGCTCCATCAGCATTTTCTTTTATTACTGCTGCTGCTTCTTGGAAGTTCCTAATGCTTTCAACAGCTTCTTGGAATTTGTTTACATAAAAACAGCATTTCTTATTTAAAAATAGGCAAGTGCCCCCCTGGGCAGCAGTAACATTTCTAGCACTTTTGTAATACTATGGCAGCTAGAGAGTCCATTTGAGTGTGAAAGGCTTGGAGGAAGCGACTGGGTAAGGTAAGGCTTTTTGTAAGTTCCAAGGATGAGTTAGCATACAGTTGCTGGGCTCTAATAATGCCTCCAATTCCTGTTTTGGCAGTGGTGGCTAATCTTAAGGTTGTAAGCAGGGTACCTCTTTTGGTAAGCTTGTGAGATATAATATGGGGTAGGGGCATTGCTTGTTGTTCATCAACCACCAAGATGGCAGGGGTAAGGTAAACGAGAGTGCAAAGCCCTGTCCACATAGAGGGAAGGGTTAGCTATGCCTTTGACCCACACAGGAAGAAAATTCCACGGTTTGAGTTGAGAGTTAATGAAAATCCTGCAATAAGAACTGGATTGTTTCTGCTCTAGCCAGTTTCCCCATGTCTACCAGCTTGTTGGACAAGTAATGTTAAGAAGAAAGTAGATAGTTTAGCCCCTGTTATGAGAGTCAAGCAGGGAGAATGGATATGCTTTGTTGAGTTTGTTATTTCAAGGGAGATAATGCCGCTATTTGGATCCCAGTGTAACTTCTTTTGTGAGTTGCTTAGGCTAGGGAGGGCACAACACTTTCCTAGGTAGGTGGTGTTGAGTACTGTGGACTCACAGGCAGGGGTGGGCCTGCTGTAACAATACTGAGAGGATGTAAGAAAGGAATAAGTTTCGTTTTCACATAGAGACAGCATGGAATAAGGGAAATGGAGGCAAAACCAGTTTAAACAAGCCCCAGACAAAGAGAAGAGAGAATCTGCCTGATGTAAAGAGACATGAGGTAGTATCAGAGGCGGGAACTCACAGCAAAAAAATAAAAATTTGGGGGGGGATTGGCTAATCAGTTCAAAATCTCAATAATGAGCTAGTTGGCTCCCTGGGATTGGCTGTACAAATTAAAATCTCAAAAGATGAATTAGTTAGTGTTCTCGGATAGGCTGTAACCTCTGTAGTACCCAGTCAATGGGGAAACAGGGGAGGGACTTGCGAATTAGGAGTAGGAGATTTAAAGATCGCCATTCTCCTCCTCTGGCGCGCCAGCCTTCCGCGTGTTTGGCTGGACGCCCCATCTTGCAAGATCGTAAATAAATTCTTTTCTCCTCCAGAACCGAGAGAGCGTTTATTCCCTTACAGGTACCACTTTATTTCCGACAGAGGATGACTTACAGTTTGCTGGGTTCCCATATGTTTTGTTTATCAGAATGACTGAACCAGTGGTGAGTAGGGGGCTGACTGCCAAAATGATGCTTATTGATGATGATAATGGGTTGCGATTCAGCTTATTTCCTTTTCTGGCTGCATTGCCTGTTTTCTTTAGTTTTAAGATTTTTACTGCTCCAGCAGAGATCCAGAAGATGAGGTTGCATGTTTCTGTGTCTAGGGACCCTAATTATGAAACCCTGGAGGAAGAGTGATTAGATAATATGCAGATGGGATGGGCATCCCTCCTAGGAGCTGGGTACATTTCCATATAGGACTTCCTGGGTGATCTGGTAAGGAGGGTGTTTGATGCCACTGCCAGCTAGGTTGCTCACTATTACACTGAAGAGTAGCAAGTAGTCACTTAGCCTTGGGAGGGAGTTATAGTGATAGTGGGCCTGTGTTAATAGGCAGGGTTGCCCACTTTGGGGCTGGAATGGGGTAAGCTGACATGTTTGTCCTTGGTTTACACATACCCAGCAATTTGCTTTGTTTATAAGTTTTACTGCTTGTTTAGTTATCCCAAAGAGACACTGGCTTATGGCTTTGACTAGTGAGTTTGGTTAGAGATGAGGATAGGGACAGTGAAGATAACTGCAAAAAGCATACTTAGCTCTGCAACTGTAGGATTCTTCCTGGTTAGAAGGGTCTGTAAGATCCTGGCCAGAAAATTTGACTCTGGACTGATGAATCCAAGTGGAAATCCCACTGATCTTAACCACTGTAGGAGTGACAAGAATTACAGAGTAAAGTCCTTTCCATTTTGGTTCTGAGAGCCAGGCCTGATATTTTAGGAGCCTACTATCTGAGCTATTGATGTCCTCTTGCCTCCAGAATGTTTCTGACTTGGTGGGGTGTGTACACCACTAGGGCCTATCCCCACATTAGCTTGGGGACTTGGTGGCTTGTTCTATAAGTAGGGTGATGGCACTTACTGCTTGGAGGCAAGGTGGCCACCCATAAACTGGCATCTATCAGCTTTGAAAAATGTGCTACTGGTCTAGAAATGTCTACTAGTTTTTGTACTGAAACTCCTAATGCCACTCTCTTTTTCTCAGGAAAAAAGGATTCTCTAGGTTTGGTAGGCATAAGGCAGGCAGGCAGGTAAGGGCTCTCTTAAGAGCAGTGAAGGCAGCAGCTTGCTCTGCTCCCTATTCCAAGGGGGCACTATCTAGCTCCCCAGAGCTGTCATATAGAGGCCATGCTATTTCTCTGAATTTAGGCATCCAGATTCTGCAATACCCTGCTATTTCCAAGAAGGCTCTTACTTGCCTCTTGGTCCCAGGGGGAGGCACTGAGAGAATGACTTGACTGTCTCAGATGACAAAGAGCACTCCCTTGAGATGAAGACAAACCCAAGGTAAAGGACCTCTTGTAAGGCAATTTGAGCCTTAGAAGCTGAAACCTAGTACCCTCACTGGGCTAGAAAATTAAGTGTGTTAATGGTGTCTGTTAGAAAGTTCTCTCAAGTGGGACCACATTTTAGTAAATCATCTACATATTGAAGTGTGCTAGATTCTAAATGTAAGAAGCTGTCTCTAAACCCTTGAGGTAAAACTGTCCAAGTAAACTTGTAGGAATAGTGTCCTCTGGCCTCTGCCATTCAAAGGCGAACAAAAACTGGGAGTTTGGGTGTAGAGGTATAAAGAAGAAGGCATCTTTTAAATCAAAGACTGAGTACCACAGGATAGAGCTAGGAATTTTGTTAAGAAGGGCATAAGGGTTGGGAACTACAGAGTGAAGGGGATTGACAAAGCTGTTTGCAGCTCTGAGGTCCTGCACCAACTGATATGTCCCATCTGGCTTCTTTACAGGCAGGATAGTGGTATTACGGGAAGACTGACAAGGGACTAGGAAGCCAGTTTTCAGGAACTTCTGGATAAGGGGCTGGATACCCATTGTATCTTCAGTTTTTAGGGGATACTGCCTCTCCTTGAAAGTTTCTCCCCACTGCAGTTGAAGCTCTGACCCACAGCTGACCACATACACTTCCAGAGAAGCATCAGAGCAAAATAGTGCGACCCATGAGCAAGTGTTGCCTTTTCCCTGATCCACGGCCTTTCTCTAAGAATAACCAAAACCACGACCACCAACATCACACTGCTGTTTAACATCATACAGATCATGCACAGTGAGGACATTGTCTAGCCTTTAGGACCTTTTATAATTGTTAAGTAGAACAAAACTATAATTCCTTAGACAAGCTCATCAGATTTATTCAGCATTGTTTATAATAAGCAAAAATTACTTTCACATTCTATAGCTTTCTATATCAATTTAGGGCTTTCAGTCAGCAAAGACTATAATCAAAACCTACTTCCTAAAACCTTCCACAACTTCCCACATCCATATAAGGTTTGCAGTCAGTAATAGACCATAGAATCCACCCAACAAACTTCTATAACTTTCTCTATCCATCTATGGCTTGTAGTCAGCAATGACCACAAAATTAACTTTCTAAAGCTCTCTGTGACCCTCCACATCTACTCAGTCAGCAATGACAACAACAAACAAAATTCACCTCATCACTAGGAACATGCTAGTCCCCAAAGTCAACACCTGCAAGACAGAGCTTCCAGGCAGCTGGAGGTCAGCAAGTTCTGCTGCTAAGGCACTTTTAAAGGTGTGGGGATTATTTAGAAACCCTTGGGGCAGCACCGTTTAAGTGAGCAGGGTGGGAATCTTATCATTAAGTCTCTGCTTTGGGGACATAGAATGCATTTTAAAGGTCTAGGACTGTTACTACAGATGGGTCTATTTGCCTAAGGGTCTCATTTGGGAAGCCAGGAAGCCTTGATTTAGTAGGAACCTCAGGGTAAACAAGGGGTAAACACTAGCTGAAATTAACTAATCTTAAGGTGGCCCCCAGGGAGTGAAGAAGACTTTCCCCGGGGTGGGTAGGTGTCGGGGGTGGGTGTGTAGAGCATTCAGGGACAATGAGAAACTAATGGGACACCAGAATGTCTCTAAGTTTACAAAGGAGAGGGGCAGTGAAGGTTTTTACTGTTAATTCCCATAACTAGGAGATTTTGA
Organism: Choloepus didactylus; assembly: GCF_015220235.1. Classification (NCBI taxonomy): domain Eukaryota; kingdom Metazoa; phylum Chordata; class Mammalia; order Pilosa; family Megalonychidae; genus Choloepus; species Choloepus didactylus. The sequence continues at coordinate 96,349,636 of NC_051313.1, read as the reverse complement.
GTGAAAATGGGTCTAGAGGGTCAGCTCAGGACAGAGTGGCTCTAGTGTTAAATAAGAAATCAATCGCCTTACTTGCCCTGTGGAAGGTCACCTAGGGCTTGTCGAAACTGAAGTCCTTCAGCGATGTCCAGGGAGCCACTAGAGGCCCTGGGCCTCCTCAGTCTTGCTCGGGAGCGGTCATCGGTCCTTTCAGGAGGGCTTCGATTCCCCTTTGGTACTCAGTGCACTCTCAGGCCCAATGTACAGTTTTCCTGCACTTAGAGCGAGACCCCTGGGGGCTCTCAGCCTCCTGAGGACACTGACACTTCCAGTGCCCCATTTTTTCACACTTATAGCAGGATCCAACTGGCTTTTGCCCTGAGTTGCCCTGAGGTGGTTGTTTGCCATTCATGGCAAGGGCTATGAGCTGAGATTTCTTCCTCTTTCTCCTCAACTTTTCTCCCTCCACAGCCCTGTCCAAGTTATTAAAAGCAGAAAAAGTGGTTTTCTTGAGATCATTCATATGGTTTGCAGCCCAGAGGCCAGTTTCTGGAGTTTTCTCCATATATCGGGAGCTGACTGACCAATAAAATGGGTTTTAAGCATTATTTACCTCTTTGGGGAGTCAGGGTCTACATGGGTAGACCTTTCATTCCCGCTATTAGCCAAGTTGTTATGTGGTCCCTGGCTTTCAAGTCTGCCTGACCTGTCTGAGAGTTCCAGTTTGGATCAACATGTGGAACCACTACTGCTCCTACTGCATATTGAGCAGGCTGCTGGCCCACAAGTGGTCTGTGTGATCCTGAGCTTCAGTCCAAAGTTGACGTTTCTCCTCAGGAGTGCCACAAGAGGAAAGAATGATTTGCACATCTCCCCAGGTGAATTCAAAAGCTAATACCAGGTTTTAAGTTCCTCCATAAATTCTGAGGGGTCCTCTGAGAACCCCCGTACCTGTTTCTTACACTGAGCCAGATCAGCCATAGAAAAAGGAACATGAATGCGGCTGGTTCCCATGTCCCCATTTTCTGCTTCCCAAATGGCAAACATACCATCCTCCCCTTTCTTCTCCATGGGGTGGTTTCAAGCCCTACTGCAAGTCTGACCTGCCAGGCTAGGGTAGGGTATAGGTGAAGTGGGTGCTAAGGGAGCTGAGGTTTTGGCACACAGAGAGGGGTAGTCTGAGGGTGCTTCAGGTTCTGGGACAGGATTGCCATGGGGAGGGCCACTTAAAAGGGGGTCATCTGAAATATCTGTTTCCCTCTGCAAAGAAGAGTCATGAAGAGAGAGTTCCTGACAGTCCTCCCAAGCATAACATGATTGGCAAGAGCCCTTCAGAGACTTATCCTGATATAAGGCCATGAGAAGTTGCACATAAGGAATTTCTTGCTACTTTTCTTCCCTTTTGCAAAAAAGATCTAACTGTAAGATAGGGTTATAGCTGACTATTCAATTTGTGGGCCAACGCTGGCTATTCCCCTGGCAAAATTGTGGCCAGGCAGTATTGCAGTAGGAAATCAGCTTTATCCCTTAGTAAATTGTCAGTTGGAAGCACCACCGATTTTCTAAGGAAAATAGAAATTAAAAAAAGATTTCACTACTGGTTCCTGGCATCCCAGATTGCTGGCCTGCTGTTCTGAGTTCAGATTCCTTGGCCAAGAGATCGGGGTCCCTATCCCTGGGCATCCCTGGGTTCCTCAATGATTCAGGAGATGGAAGACCCAATACCATCCTGAAGCTGCTGAGCCAACCCACTCATCTTCCTGGGTGTCTATATCCTGAACTTACTGCCTAGATTGGTAGTGTAGTAGTTAGGTCTAGTGGTTTCAAGCCGACAGTCCAACCATTAGAAGTCAGCAGTTTCACTGCGGCAGCCCTGGGTTTGATCCCCCAATGGGGAGCCAAAAGATCCATCACAGATAAAAAAAAATAAATAAACAAAAAAACCCTAGGGAGGGAATCTCCTGGGTACCAGCCCCAGGTGTTACTATGATTGGGCTAGAGGGAAGGAAAAGGAACACCCTGTCCACATCCACACACACACCCCATTTTCTTCACCTAACCCTCCCTGCTGTCCCAGAGCCAGTCGGCAGTGTCTCACCACGGTGGAAATGCACACAGTGGTGGCCGATCAGCGGTCAGCCTCTGCCTGCCTGGGGACAATCCAACCCTCCATGCTGTGCACACCTGCCGCCGGGGGTTGGAGGATTAGGGGAGTGATTGCACCACTGTAGGGGTGGCCGGAGGGAAGGCACACCCTGCCTCCACCAAACCCGGAGGCCAAGGAGCCACAACCAGCTTCGGCAGCACACAGGGTGGGAGTGCGAGGGTTGGAGAGAGAGAGATGGAGAGACAGGGACTCTACCCTGGATCCCTGCTCGACATGGGAAGAAGCCTCCAGTCGGGTCCCAAGACCGCCACCCTGAGCTTCCTCAGTCCACACAGGGTGGAGATGGGCTCCCACTACCCCCAATGAGGGTGCCAGAGGCTCAGGGTGGGGAGGCAAATCAGAGCACCTAGATGTCTTGAGAACAGTGAAAATGATTCCACCCCTTCAGGAGGCCACAGAGTTGCATAAGGACGTAGAAGAAGACAACAAAGACCCCAGTGAGAAGGAAAGTGAAAGCAAGTGGCCAAGCCTCCCGGTCAACAGCCATGACTCACCAGTCCAGACTGTCAGGGAGAAGTATCTTTCTCCTTGCTGGCTCACCAGGAAAGCTGCTAGCAGAGCTCCCTTTTGGCAAGAAAGATGTTACCAGAGCTCCGTTCCAGGCTCACCATCTCAGTGCAAGAAAGAATTCAAAGGTGAGACAAGTAGGTATAAGCAAGTGAGAAAAGTTTAAGGAAAGTGAAAATACACGGTCTAACTGTTGAACACGAGGCATGCGCAAGAGAGAGAGACATGCCACACATGGTTTGGCACATGGGATTTTTATCAAATAAAACAAAGGGAAGTGGGGTTTGAGACGTTGGTACATTTGGCACATTGTGATTGGTGGGTAATCATTCAAATCAAGTAGTGTGAGTAGGCTACTGCAATTCAATGTCTGTACATTCTTGCGATTGGTTAATAAACATGCAATCCAAGGTTTGTAAGTAAGCTATTGCAGTAGGCTGAATAAACATTCAACCCAAGGATTGTGAATGGGTTATTGTGTTTGATCCATGCTGTGTGGTTGAACAATGTAGCTTACTTTGTTCAACCTCCTTGGGTTTCAGGAGCCTGAGTGTTCTCACCAGACATCTCCCACTCCCTGCACCGAGTCCAAAGGTACCTCTGGGCTTGCAAGATGGTTTTCCTATGTCTAACCTGCCACACTAGGAATGTCGCCCAGAGATTATAAAATGTTCTGATATAGCTCCAAATAGAATAAAAGAAATTCCCTGGCTATTTGTGTTAGGTAGAGTTTTCTGACAAAAGTTTTATAAGTAATTATAATATAATAAACAATAGTTTTATAAAATTATTTTCCTCTGATTTCTTATATTTGATATTCATTGCCATTTTAGTTGCACCAATCTGTAAAAATTCTAAAGACAGCATGAAATAGTGATCTGAGAATGGAGTTGGAATGAAAACACTAGGGGTGTTAATTTGAGCAGTGTTTACATCTAACTTCAATTCCTTTGGTGAGAGATAATATGAATTTTATAAATTCTGAATTAAAACATCTTTCCTGGGAGTCCAAAACTACTTTTCAAACTATATTCTGTACATAAGTTGTTATATCTCTTTTAAATGTTTTATCAGTTTTCCATTGCTTCTGTAACAAATGACCATAAATGGTTTAAAACAACACCTATTTATTATCTTACAGTTCTGGACATCAGGAATCTGCAGTGGGTATCACTGGGCTAAAATCAAGGCATTGGCAGGGTTATGTTCTCTTTGGAGTTTCTAGAGGAGAATTTGTCATTTTTGCCTTCTCCAGCTTCTAGAGGCTTCTAGAGGCTTCTCACGTTCCTTGGTTCATGGTCCCCTACCATGTTCAAAGCCAGCAACGGCCATTCGAGTATTTCTTACATAGCCATCCCTCTGGTTTTCCCTCTTCTGCCTTCCTCTTTCATTTATAAGGACTCTTGTGATTATACTGGGCCTACCCATATAATCCATGACAATCTCCCTATCTCAAAATCAGCTGGTTAGCAGGTCATTTCGGGGACACCAGGTAAAGGAGAGCACCTGCGAAAAACAGCTGAAGGGGAGTGGGAAGATCCGTTCCGGTGTGGGTTTGAGCTTCCGCATTTCAAGCCAAGATCTTGAAATGAATCGTGATTTCTGTCCATTGGACAGTAAAGTTTATGTAGGTAATCTTGGAAACAATGGCAACAACACTGAACTGGAACAGGCTTTTGGATATTATGGACCACTCTCAAGTGTATAGGCTGCTAGCAGCCTTCCTGGCTTTGCTTTTGTTGAGTTTGAAGATCCCCAAGATGCAGCTGGTGTAGTCCAAGAACTAGATGAAAGAACACCATGTGGCTGCTGTGTAAGAGTACAACTGTCGAATGGTGAAAAAAAGAAGTTGTGATGGAGGCCCTCCTCCCTCTTGAGGTCGTTGCCCTCGAGGTAGTTATTGTAGGAGAAGCTTCTCACTCAGCCGGAGCAGTTCCCTTTCTAGAGATAGGAGAGGAGAAAGATCATTGTCTCTGGAAAGAAATCACAAGCCCTCCTGTTCCTTCTCTAGGTCTCATAGCCATTCTAGGTCAAAGGAAAGAAAATAGAAGTTCAGATTGCAAGAGGAGTGGAGTACAGGAAATAACTTCATTTGATGGGAATATGTACAGAAAGTTCAAGTTTTATTTGAGACTTCATAAGCTTGGTGCATTTTTAAGGTGTTTTAGCTGTTTGAATTTATTTCTCTTACAACAGTGACACACATGAAGATGTAATTCTCTGTCATTTGAAATTGATCACATGAGGCATGTTGTAATATGAAGAATTTGTTCCCTTAAGCAAAACTGAATTTGTTTTGAATGTTTGGTCTTGGATAGACTGGTAATAAACCTCTAAATCCTGCCCAGCCAAAGTGTGATGTTTTAATAGTATGGAAACAAAACTGGCAAAAATTAAGGTTTTTAGTTTGTCTGTAGCTGGTATGTAGTATGCAATTGTAGTTGAACAAGCAGTCCTTAAAAACTGCTATGAACACAAACCAGCTGGTAAAAAATAAAAGCTACACCATTAAATTAGATCAGAGGTTTTAAAAAATCCAACTAGTCTTCACACTGTGCAGAATTGCCCAGTTGGTGTACAATCTGATGTTTCAATAAAGTACCTTTGCTTTAGGACATAGGTTCCTTATGTGACTGCCGTGTATGAATACATAGCGGTTTAACATCCTTTATTTGGAAATTTGAGACTATTAAAGACATCTTTGTCCTGCCAGTTTAAGGGTACATTGTAGAGCTGAAGTTTGAGTTACTGTGCAAGGTTTTTTTCATACTGTCATTTGTAATATGCTTTGTGAGAATCCTTGGGATTAAAGTTTTGGTTACAAATTGTCATTTAACTTGAAAGGCTGAAAGCCTATTTTTTCTTGCAAATCTGTGAGCTTAGTACTGAGTCAAGATATAACATTCCTATTGCAAGCCTTACTTATATTTTCTTGTAAAGTGCTTTTGAAGTAATAAAATATTAGCATAATTGAGTAATATAGTCAGTTGAATCCACTGTTACCACAGTTTTTCTCCCATGGAAAGCAGTTGATTACACAATTCTTATTTTAAAAGAAATAATTGAAGCAACATGGATTTAATCTTTGGAAGTGAAGGGAATTTTTAATTGTCACCTAAATGATGGTTAGTAATCCATTTCTTAGGAGTAGAAGTCAATTGAGGGTCCAAGACAGTGATCAACATTTTGAAGAACAGTAACCCCTATACTTCATTATACCAAAAATAAGTAGCCCATATAAAAGGCTCTTATCATTAGCATGAACATTTTTTCAAAGTTTAAAAATTGTTTCCTTTTTATATAATTTGAGATGTTGCATGGGAATTCTAAACGGATCCATCAATCCTTCATGATGTAAAGTTTTACAACATAGTTCAAATGTAACGGTGCAGAATTGAATTAATATGGAGGCATGCATAACCTTTCCCTTAGAAATTTGGATGAGTTGTAATATTTCTTATTTTTGTGCAATCAGATTAAATAATAATGCAAAAAAAAAATCAGTTGGTGAGCAACTTTAATTCAATCTGATACTTTAATACCACTTTGCCATGAAACATACTTCCAGGTTCCAGGGAATAGAGCATAAACATCTCTGAAGGGCCATTATTCTTCCTACACAGATGCCAAGAAACAAATGCCCTCAAATGAGTAGTAAGCATATAAAAATATATTGCTATAAATAGCTTTACTAATCTCAAAAATTCTAATTTACTTAGTATGTCTAAATATTGGCTTAGTTACCCAAACTGACAATAATTTTTCAAAAATCAAAGCTTTCATATTAAAAACAATTCTTACCATTAATGAAGATGAAAATACTCTTGTCTGATAATTACATGAAAACATAAATTAAATAATGTAATTATATGTGGTCAATAACAATACAGTTATTAGCACAAACACACAGAACTTGCAAATCTACATGGCAACAAGAATAGAAGCTCAATTCAGGAGAAACTCTTAGGCATTTTGAAACAGAAAATAGCAGCCCACCAGCCTTAAAATATTGGTTAGTAGTTCCCATCTTATAAACTTATATTTGAATGTTATCACACATAATTTGTACTCCTTGAGGACCTCTTTTTTTTTTTTTTTTTTTTTTTTTTTAACTATAAGCCTCTGCATTCAAGCCAGTGAGAAACTTGTTATTGGCAATAATGGTATTATTTTGCAAGTTCTCCTTTAAAAAAAATGGGTTCTTTCCCAACTTCTCCATTGTTTTTAAGGACCTCTCCATTCTTCTACCCAGTCAGCGTCATCATTTACTCTTTTATTTTCTTTATCCAAACATCAGATTCCATTGTTCTTTTGAAATGTTAAAGGATATTCTCATTGTTGCCTACTCTAAACAGTAATTAATTCATGCCAAGATTACTAAAAGAACAGATCTTAAGGATTAGTCTACATTGATTTTTATTTGAAAAATAAGGGAAAAAAATCAGCTCATATATATTGAACAACTTACCATGTTCTAGGCAGCATTCAAATACTTTAAAATTTAAAACTTGCTTAGTTTTCGTCTTGACCCTGTGTGTTAGATACTATTATTAACCTTGTTACACAGAAGAGATAACTGAGACATGAAGAAGTTACCTATTTTGAATAGGATTCCACAAATTTAAGTAGTGAAGCCAGAATTCAAATGCAGGCAGTCTGGGCTGAGAGCTCACACCAAACCGCTCACTATGCAACCTGGAAAGTGCTGAAGAGGCAAATGTCTTGTGTCTTGGGGGGTTTGTGTGACCCACCATACTAACTAATATGTTTGCACTCTGTCAGGCTCCATAGGAAACTGCAGGTCATATGTAATAGAGAAGAGGAACCACTGGGTGTGAGGGCCTCAATTACCAAAGAAGGAAAGAGGAGGAACAAGTCTTACCACCCTCAGAAACTAGCAGAGTCCTGTTTCTTCAGTCCTGCCTTGTCATCCTTCTTTCAGTCTAGCTAGCCAATGCTACCAGGTAATTTGCCTGAGAGCACCTCTTACATCATGTTATTCCTCTACCCAAGAACCTAAAGTGACTTTGTAATGCTTACAGGAACAAGTCCAAACTATTCCATCTGGCACTGAAGGTTCTTTTTATTCAACTCCATTGTATCTATCTAATCTACTTTTACCAAACACAAATCTTCTATTTCAAAACCTTGGAGTCATCTTGAGTCCTCCCTTTCTCCAACAACTCATATATGATCTGTCACCAAGTTCCGTTGACTCTAACTTCAAAACATATCCCAAATCCAACCATATCTCAACACCTTCCATGCTAGCACACTAGACTCAGCAACTGTCATTTCTTGTTTGGATCATTGACATTGCTGCCTAATGGTCCACCTGCTTCTGCCCTTACCTGCTCTTACCTTCCACAGAATCTTCCAAACTCTGCAGCCAAAGCATTATTTTAATGTAAATCACTGTTGGTAAACAGCCCCCTAGGTTCTCCCTATATCCCTCAGAATAAAACTCCACAGTCCTTACCTGAGCCTATAAGGCCTTACAGAATTTTGTCCCTGCAATCTTTAGGACTACATCTCTTTCCATTCTCTCACTTGAACTCTTTGAACTAGGCACATTGGTAAAGGTTATTTTTGGAAGATGTGTATTCAGGAGTCATTTCTGCAAATATGAACAGTTTCCATGTATAGTCCCTGGAGCATTAGGATGGAAACCTTGGGTTTTATATAAAAATACTGGTTAAAATCCTGGGAGTAAAAACAATGCGGTGATTATAGTTGAAATCCTAATTGCTGAAGAAATACAATTTTTCAACATGTTTGTGTTTGGGGAAAAAAATAGGGATTAAAGGTCATCTTTAAATTATTTTATGGATTTTACAAAAATCCATTTAAGCTAGACATTATGTGCCATTGATAAAACATATAACTCCAGAGACACTAATAAGTCAACATTATAAAGAGGGAGAGTTTATGAGTTAAAAAATCTGACCCTGACTTACCTTTTCGTAAAATAATCCAATTTGAATTTTGGTAATGCCTAGCAAAAAGGGATCCTGAGAGGTAGCTCATCGTTTTCTCTTCTTGAAGTAAATCATTTTTAAAACTAATAAAAGCAGATGTTAATTTAGCTTATGTTCAAAAATACACCTCATAAAAGTCTCCCTAATGCTTTTTTTAATTGAGCATATTAAAATTAAAATTCATTTTAATGTTAAGCAATTAACTAAGGTAATACTGAATAAATAAATGGCTTCATATAAAACTTTCTTATCTTAAAATTGGCATGTTTCTTACAATATACCAATAGATCAAATATTAAACTTACAAAGTAAAACTATGAAAGTACTAGATTATATCATGGAATAATTGTCTTTTAAACTCAGAATGAAGAAATTTTACCAAATAGGATACAGTAAAGCCTCAGAAGCCGTGAAATAATATATTCATGAATCTGGTTGTAATTAAAATGAAAATTAAATAAGTTTCTGCAAGGCTGAAATCATCATTTTAAAAAAATCAATGCAAAGACAAACTGGAACAAAATTGCAACTTTCAGACAATGAAACTCCTTGACCCTGATGGACTTTTGTAACTGCCTTGACCAATAAAATGTGGCAGAAAATAACAGCGTGGAACTTCTGAGGCTGGGTTATAGAAGGTGTTGTAGCTACTGCCTTCATTGTAGCTACTGCCTTCATATCTTGAATGGCTCACTCTAAAGGAAGAGATCCTGCCATGCTATGAGGAAACTAAAGAGGATACCATGGAAAAACCTTGTGAAGAGGAACTGAGCCCACAAGACGATGGCCAAACCATGTGAGTGAGCCACCTTGGAAGTGGATTTTCCAGCCCCGGTCAGGTAATTATCACCCCAGATTATATCTGTCTGTTCCTACCTGAGTGTCCCCAAGTGAAAACTCCTCAGCTGAGTTCTCCTTGAATTTCTGGCCCACAGACACTATGAGCATAATAAATTCTGCTTTAAGTCACTGAACATCTATTTCTGAGAAGAAATCTTTGAATATTTCGTGTATTAGCAATGCAAAATCATCAGAGGAAGAACTGATGAATTTAACAAATTATTTCCTACAACAGATATTTTCTTATTCTCAGCTCCCAAAATTAAATTAATTTATTTCACCATTATATGTTGAATGCCTGCTTTGTGCCAAATGCTATTTTTGGTGATTGTGGATAGAATAGTCTCAAGTCTGACACTCTCTGACTTTGAGAAGACTGCATGCTAATAAGAAGAGACCATAAAAATCATAAACTCACACACACACACACACACACACACACACACACACACATATATAAAGAAGGGTAAAAGGGACTAGAAAGGGACTGGATGTGTTTCTACTGTATTGAGTGGTTGGGAAATACCTCTCTGATGATGACACATTTGAATACAGTAAACTGTGTGAATATTTGAGGGAAGCAAAGACACTGAGGTGGGATTTGAAATGGACAATGTGTATGTGGATAATGAGCATGGAGAAAGTTGAGGGCAACAAAATCAGAAAGGTAGCCAGTGGTAAATTTGTGCAGGACCTTGTGGGTTACAATAAGGACATTGGGTTTTACTCCAAGTAGGAGGAGATGTCATTAGAAGATTTTATGCTGAGAATTATATATCAGATATACTTAATGAGTTCTACTCTAGCTGCTGTATGAGAATAGATATCATGAGGCAAGGGCAGGGAGATTGGCTAAGAGGCTCTTCCAGTAACTCAAGTGACAGTCTCTTTCCAGTCAAAGTCTACATGTCTGGATAGTTGTTCCTGCTGAAAACAACTGAACCTGCTGGAGAATGCATGATAAGAAAATGTGGTAGAAACTTCTAGACACCTTCCAATATCTACTCTCCTTTTATTCTCTTGTAAAAAAAAAAAATTCTGGTTTTTAGCCTGATAGAAGAGACCCATTTAAAGTACCCTTTCCCATTGCTCTTGCAGTGAGGCATGGCCAAGTGAAAAAATTCTAACTCAGATGGGGTGTAAATTTCATGTGAAGACACTGGGGAAGACTCCTTAAAGGTGGGAGCCAACATTTCTTTGCATTTTCTTATCTTCCTTTTCCTTAGAATATAGGCACTTGGCTAGAGGAGAAATCTTTGACTGTGATGCAATTCTCTTACTATGATGGAACAGTGAAATTGAAAGAGCATAGATCCCTGATGACTGTGGGGCCTCCTGGAAGTTTCTTTCTTCATTATGCTACTGCTTGAGTATTCCTATTAAATAGAGCTGAATATAAGCTTAAGGAACATAAGAACAAAGGTGGAAGCAGATTGACTAGTTAGGACGCTTCTGCAATAGCTCAAGTAAGAAATGACCAAAATTAAGTGGCAATGGAATAATAAGTGGTGATATCCAGGATATATTTTTAAAGGATGATTAAACAGAATCTACTGAAGAGTTGCATGCAGAATGTTATGAAGAAAGAAAACAAGCTGAAATCTGTTATTTTTGACTGAAATAAAAGGAATGTAGTTAATAATTACTGAGTTGGGGAAGATTACAGATAGAGCAACGTTGCTTTGTTTTGTCTTGTTTTCTGAAGGATGGGCTTGACCAAGACTTCATTTTGGATCTGTTATTTTTAAGATACCTATTAGATTTCCAAATTGAAATATGGTGGGGGCATTTGATAATGATTCTGTAGTTCAAGAGAGAGGACTCGGCTGGAGATAAAATTAGACTTCCAGAGATCACCTAGGGAAGAGGTGAAAAGAATGAGCTGAGGGGCACACTGATGTTTATAAGCCCAGAAGATGGGGAGGAATCATCAAAGAAAACAGAGAAGGAATAGCCAGTAAGTTATCTTAGAGGCCAAAGGTTGGGGCTGGGGGGCTGGGCAAGTGTTTTAAGAATAGAGTGATCAGTTGTGACAAATGCTATCATTTATCTAGCTAAATTAAAAATCAAGAATTGACTATTGGATTTGGCAATGTGAGTGACATGGACAGACAACCTTGCCAAAAGCTGTTTATGTAGAGTGATGAGCAAAAGGCCTCACTGGAGTGGAGTCAAGAGAGAATGAGAAGATGGGCATTAGAGACAGCTGGTACAGACAACTTCTTTTAGAACGTTTGTTTGTAAAGAGGAGCAGAGAAATAAGGAAGTAGCTTTTTTTTCCATTTTATTTTAGGTGGGAAATATATGACAAGTTTATATGTTCATGGGGAAGACTGAGTAGAGAGGTTCAGTAGAAAAGATTAAGCAAGAGAGAGAGGAAGACATGTCCTGTCTTGAGTGGAATCTAGTGCACATGTGGAAGGGTTCGCCTTTCACAGGAGTGAGGATAGTTAATACCAATGTTAGGGTGGTACAGGTTTTATTTTGGGTTTTTATATTTGATTGCTCAAAGTTTTTATTCTGATTTCTTCAATTTTATAAGTAAAATAAGAGGCAAAATCATCAGCTGAGAGTGAGAATATGGAGGAGATTTTGGAGGATGGGTACAGAGAAGAAGTTAGGAAATAGTTAAGAATAGTGGGAAGAGTAATCAAACAAGAGGATAGTAGGGTCGCTGGTTGGCCTAAGGGTTGCTTAAAGTTAGTAATCATGAACATGAATTGAGACCTTTTAGCATGTTGGTAAGTTTTTCTCCAGCTGTATTCTTTACTTGGGTGTAGGTACAGGATAGGTAGAGGGTTATATTCACTCAGGCTTGGGTATTGGGCCAGGATAATTCAATAGCTGGAGAGAGTGGCAAGGGGATTGAGAGTGTATATATATATATATATATATATATATGGTAATGATTATAATGGTGGAACTTGGAATCTAAACCAGGTGGGAGAGAAGCAAAGATTGAAAGAGGTAAAGAAGAGTATAAAGATGTTCGAGTCCATGAATTAAATGTTCACTGGGGTTGAGGTTTTACATGTCAGAGGTATAGTGGGAAGAATAAAGGCGGTAGTCAGAGAATGTAATGTTTGAAATTACTGTTATGCAGAGGGTGTTGTTATTGGTATTTGACTAGCAAGCCCAAAATATGACCGGGGAGTGATTAGCTGATGGGGTTGAGGAAAAAGATTATCGGAGAAGTGGTGAAAAAAAAAAAAAAAAAAGTCTAGAGGTCAGTATCTGTGGATATTGCACTGACCAAAAATTAGAGTGAAAACTAGGTTCTAGAATGTTTCAGGAATTACAGAGACTAAGAAGTCTAGATGACAGCAACAAGGAGAGGAGTAGATAGCTGAACTACGCATGTATTCCTTAAATTTGAACTTTCTTAGACATTTGAATACACTGGAAGCTTGAGATAATCCTGTGTTTGATATTGCATTGATTCATTTTATCCATTTTTATCAAGTGCTCACAGTATATTAGGAACCAAAGAAACAAAGGTTAATAAGAAAGACACAGTCTCTGATATCAAGGAAATTAATCAAATAAACGGGACAAGCATGAAAATCAATGGTAATGCAGTGAAAATGATTTCCAACAATTTGTGAAACATTAAACAAGAACTCATGCTAGTGGTGAACTGTTGAAATTAAAGACTTCTGAATCATGTAATAGTCATTACTTGATGCATTTCAAAGTTTGATCTACCTTATATTGATTTTCTCAAAAATATTTAGTGAGAGCTACATAAAAGTGTAGAAAGTGTGTGGAAGATGCAATGCTATATTAGATTCAAACCCTGTTTTTCTATTGAATTATGTTATGATAGGTTATGTCATAGATGAAATTCCCAGTGCTTCATTTTTTTCAGACATTTTACTTAGGCAGACACATGAGTTGTTGTTTCATGTCAGATCAAATTGTCTGAGTCAGGCAAGCATTTGTTTAAAGTTCAAACCAGAGCTTCAGGTAAAAAAAAAATCAGGAAAACAAAACAGGATACTGAGGAAAAAGTACACTATTATCTCTCCCTCTCCTAACATATTCACAAGATTTTCTCTGTATCAGTGGGATATAAGTTTTTTTAAAAAAATAAAATACTAATGTCTGTCAGTGTGACTCATAATGCCACCTGATGGCTGGTTATTATCTCCAGTAATGAACATAACTGTGCTAGTGAGTAACCAATACCAAGAAGAGAACTTATCCCCTTCCTCGGATTTTTCATCACTTTTTCAGTTGAAAGTTTATAATAATGTCAGTTTACTTAAAGGAACCCAGTATTTATTGATTTTTTACCTTGCTTGAATAATTTTTCAGCTAAATATGTAACAATGTACGGTATCATTCATATTCATCATATTTAAATTGGGGATAATAACACCTATCTCATGGAGTTAGAGTGAAGATTCAATGATATGTGTAAAGCTATAAAAATACTTAACAAATGTTAGCTAACACAATTATTATGACTACATGATAATAATAACTACACAGCTGCTTTATTTTGAAATGTTCAGATTGTAAGTGAATAGATCCCAACTAGAAGTAGTGCTAGCACACAATTAAGTTTAATTTAATTCACAGAAACAGAAGAATGACATAAGGGCTGCAATGATGTTGGGCCTCAGAAAATAACGGAATTGGGCCCTGAAGAGCCATCAACCATTTCCTCCCTCAGTTTTTTCCAACCCTGCATAATGGCTTTCTCTGCTTTTCATCCCTCAGATAGAATAACATGCCCAGCCCCAGGGTTTTTAGGTTGTAGTTCCATCTACATGCTACAACTTACTAGCTGACTCTGAATCCCATTTCTAAATACCTTGGAGAGAAAATGTTATCAGTCCTGTGTAGTTCAAGAATCTCTTCCTCACCTTGTTAGGATCCAGGAGTCAATTTACTTTAAAAATGGCTGCCATCTCACTTCCATGATGCTTGAAACATTTTCCAGAGTAACAAGGATTGTTGTTAGCAAAGCAAAAAAAGACGTATTACATCCTACTCATGATATCTCAACACGTATATTAGTTTTTCAATAAATCCAAATATATCTAATCCATGATCTAACTAATGGATGTATACAACAAAAACACTCAACTTCTGCATAAGTGGTGAAAAAGTAAAATAATATCCATTTCTGTGTCCAGACGCTTGCCATAGAACATGTATTATAGAAGACTTTCTAGAATGCAAAGACAGAAACTTAATTCAAAATAATTTAAAACTAGAAGGGAAATTTATTAGGTCATTTAATTGGGAAATCCAAAGATATTTGTAGTTTCAGGCACAACTGGATTCAGGGACTCAAACAATTTTCCAAAATGTTTATATCTATCTTCACTTCTGTCCTCTGTTGTGACCTTAAACTTCCATATGTCAGAAGGACTTTTTTCTCTCTTAAAATTATCATATTTTTCATTCATCGTTTTTCAGATATTCTTTTGTTCTTTCTTCTCTATTTTCTTTCATTTCCTTGAGTATATTGAAGATTTTTTTTTAAGTTTTGTCTGTTATGTCCATAGTATGGTCTTCTTTATTGAGGTTTTCTGGATTTTTATCCTTTTCCTTTGCATGGGCCATCATTTCCTGTTCTGTTGCTTGTTTCCTAATCTTTTGTTACATGCTGTACATTTTAATTAAATTTTAAAATGTTGAGTCTGGGATTTATTTCCCGAAATGTCTGTTTCCTGAATCTATGTCCAGCTAGTGATATGACTGATATTTTCTTGAGTGTTGGGAGCCAATAAAACAAGCAAAGCTTAGCAGGAAACACCTTCCACTGTATTTGCAAATTGGCTTTGCATTAGTGGTGCTCTTAATCAGTGTTCAGCCCTCCTATGAAGAAGGTCAGCCCAAGGTGAGTACAAAGTGCAGGGCCCTCCCTGCCATTTCTGGGTCCGTTTCGTGCTAGTGGCCTTAGGATTTCCTCTGTTTATAAAGGTCTTCTCAGAAAGACCTTCTCCTTCTCCAGAGTCTTCCACTGCAGTACCTAAGCCAGGTAAGCCTTTGCCTCACACCTCCCACTGCAATTTTTTCTTACACTGCTTTCATTGTCTCAAGCTGCTTTGCCTGGCAAACTCTAGGAGGGGGCACCCTAGAAAGGAGTTTCCCAAGTCAGTCTTTCCCAGCTGGAACAAGGCCAGGGACCCACAAAATGAGTGCTGGCTGGTTCCAAACTACCCCCGGGGGAGGTGATGAGGGAGGGTCCAAGAATAGCACCAGGAGCTTCTGCCATGGCTCCCCAAAGCTGCAGTTTCTTGATTCAGCACCTGCTCAGCCAGTTCAGCCCTTCAACTATTTTCCACAGCTCTAATGAAACCAACTGTCTTCAATTCTCCTCTGCTGCATTTCTCCTGGGTGGACTGGAACAATAGCTGCCCTCAGAGCTGGTCTCCAGCAATCCTAAGTGGGTAATCAAAAGTAGTGATCAGCAATTGAACCATGCCCTCTCCAGATCATGGGGAACCCCGTTTCTATATTCCTCTCTGGCACTGGCAAGCTATACCATGGGCCAGACCCCATTGCTGCCTGCCGTGAGATGGGGGATGGGTGATAGTAACTGCCATGTGGAGAAAGCAATTCACTGGGATTTACCACAATTTACCAGCTTCTTCCTCCTGCATTTCCCTGGATGCTGTACAGTGTTCCACTGGACTTGGAAGTTTTGAAATAGTTGATTCAGATAGCTCCTGCCTATTTAATAGCTGTTCTGGTGGAAGGACTGATTCTGGATTTTCCTATTTCACCATCTTCCCCAAATTCAAAAGCATTCCTTCTTAATCCACTGGTGTTTTTCTCAATATTTGTCTAAGTGCTATGGCAATCTCTCTATACCACTTCTTAATGGCTCATATCTGTCCTGTCCCTCTATATCCCAATAGATACTGCTTTACACTACCATCAAGAGGGGTGGAGTATTGCCCCTATCAATCTTGGACCAAATAATAGGAAGTGTTTGAAAGATCAAGTCTACATCTTAAACTTCTCCTGGGTACCTCACCTCCCTCCTTTTTCTTGTTCTAACTTTTACTTTGGAGTAAATCATTTGTTTTGTTTTATAATTCATAAGGCACAGGTTTTCTGACCCCTAGCCATCTCAGAGTCTTGGGTTTTCCTTTATTAAGAAAGTTTATTTATGTTTGCTTTCTCCTCTCAGTACTGACTTGGGATCTAAGGTTGTCTCTTTATTGCAGGATTTTACTGGAAGCTGCTGAAAGTGGCCAACATTTGCTAACATTCTCATCTACTTCTCCTAGGTCCCCTAAATTTACAACCAGAGAAAGCACACAGCCTGAATTTTAGGATATGTCAGAGAAATAACAAGCACTTCCAACTTCCCATCTAGAGACAGAGAGACTTCATTGCCCATAATGACATCTAGACCCAGACAATTCCCTATTTCAGGGTTTTGTTAACTGTAGTACTCCTTTTCAAGGGTATTTTTGTGTGTATATGTGTGTGTGTATGTATGTATGTATGTAAATAAGTATCAGGACTCTTTGGGTTGTGAATAACATCCCAACTCAAATAAGATTATGTTAAAATAGGAACTGGATTGTTGGGCTTTAGACTTGGCTGTATCCAGGATTCATCAATGTAGAAATGGTTCTATCTTCACAAGGTCTCTCCAGCTTATTTTCCTTCATGAGTTGGCCTCATTTTCACATAGCATTCCTCAATGCAGTTAGGAAAAATGGAGTCTGACACTCCAGGCTACTTCAGCCAGTTTAGCAATCTCAGCAGAAAGAGAGCATCTAACTTGCAGTGGGATATATTGATACAGTTTTAAGCTCTACTAAATAACCCTACATATTTCTGAGGGATACAAACGTATGTAAAAAAGATAGGACACACATGGAATGATAAACTCCAAACTCAGAAGAGTTACTATCTCTGGGGGAATCACAGAATAAGTTTATTCTGAGGCACATAGGTAGTTTAGCTGTATTGGGAATATGTTATTTCTTAAACTAATTGGTAGTTACATGAAACCTTGTTATGTTATTTCTTATGCATGCTTGTATAGCTATTTTATAATTTAGAAAAGAAAATATATTGGTATACATTTTAGAATCTCTACCTCTAGAGATAACTTCTGATTGACTGTATTTGGATACCTTGAGCATCCTGACCCTTCACTTTTTTTTTTAATTCTTTTTTTTTAAGGCAATTTTATTGAGATATATTCACATACCATACAATCATCCAAAGTGTGCAATCAGTTGTTCACAGTATCATTGCATAGTTGTGCATTCATCACCAGAATCAATTTTTTTAACTTTTTCATTACTCCAAAAAATAAGAATAAAAGTAAAAAAGGACACCCAAAACATCTCATACTCCTCCCCCCACCATTATTCATTTAGTTTTTGTCCCCCTTTTCCTACTCATTTGTCCATACACTGGATAAAGGGAGTATGAGCCACAAGGTTTTCACAATCACATAGTTATACTATATAAGCTATATAGTTATGAGATCACCTATAAGAATCAAGGATATTGGATTGCAGTTCAATAGTTTCAGGCACTTCCTTCTAGCCATTCTAGTACACTAAAAACTAAAAAAAGGATATCTGTGTAATGCATAAGAGTCACCTCCAGAATAACCTCTCAGCTCCATTTGAAATCTCTCAGCCACTGAAACTTTATTTTGTTTAATTTCTCTTCCCCCTTTTTGTCAGGAAGCCTTTCTCAATCCCATGATGCCAGGTCCAGTCTCATCCCTGGGAGTCATGTCCCATGTTGCCAGGAAGGTTTATACCCCTGGGAGTCATGTCCCACATAGCGGGGAGGGCAGTGAGTTTACCTGCCTAGTGGGCTTAGAGAGAGATAGGCCACATCTGAGCAAGAAAAGTTCTCGGGCGGTGACCCTTAGGCACCACTATAAGTAGGCTTAGCCTCTCCTTTGCAGTAACAAGCCTCATAAGGTCAAGCCCGAAGATCGAGAAACTGGCCTACTACAATGGTAGTCCCCAATGCTTGCAAAAATATCAGGAATTCCCCAGGTGGGGAAATTTAATGTTTCCACATTTTTCCCCAGGCCCCCTAGGGGGCTTTGCAAATACTTTTTTATTCTCTGCCCAAAATTACTCTGGGTTGTATTGGGGTTTCATGCTACCCTATAAAAACCAACCAGCTGTCACCCCCTATTCAAGGTTCCATGTAATTACAGAGTTTGAATAAATTGACTATACAAGTTAAATTTTATAGCATGCTACAGAAAGTATAGATTTTGCACCAAATACACATCTCTTCTTTTGGTCTCACCCAGAAGTTGAGATTTTAAAATACAGGCAATATTATCCATTTCCCTTTAGTCTGGTTTACCTTAGTTTCCAAAGAAGTCCATTTCGTTCATATCTCTAATTGAAGTCTGATCTCTTTTTCAGCTCTTTTAACATTTGCTGTATGGGTAATGTTGACATTCATAGTTGCTGAACTCTGGCTCTGAGTCTCAGGTGTCACACAGATACCCACATTTATAGGAACCAATCAGGTTATATGCAAACAGCTTAGCATCTCAGAATTTAGAGATAACCATTACAACTCATGAATGGCTGTGACTGCTGTAAGAGCTTACAATCTAGGAATCTTCCCCTGATAACTTGTGCTCTCAGATTCATATTATAGTTAGTCCATATTAGTGAGGCATTATAATGTTTGTCTTTTCGATTCTTGCTTATTTCACTCAACATGCTGTCCTCAAGGACCATTCACCTAGGTGCATACCTCACAATTTATTTCTTCCTGCTGCCACTCAGCATTTCATTGTGTGTATACACTACAGTTCACCATTCCATTTATCAGTTGGTATATGCTTAGGCCACCTCCATCCATTGTGAATCATGAATATGGCTTCCATAAACACCAGTATGCAATGTCCACTCAGGTCTGTGCTCTCAGTTCTTCCAAGTAACACCCAATAACAGGGTTGCAGAACCATATGGGAGGATCATAGTTAGCTTCCTGTGGAACCACCACACTGCCCTGAAGATGGGCTGTGCCCTTCTATTTCCCTGCCAATAGGGAATAGGTACATCCCTCTCTCCACATGTTCTCCAGCACTTGTATCCCTCTGTTTATTTTTTGACAGTTTTATTCACACACAATAGAATCCACCCTAAGTAAACAATCAGTGATTCCCAGTATAATCACATACTTACGCATTTACCATCATAAATCTATATGAGGACATTTCCATCTCTTCCCCCAAAGAAAGAGGAAAAGGAGAAAAATATAAAGAATAAAAATAAAAAAAAGATAGAATATAAAAATGAAAATAAAATATGATGAAAAGGTCAGACAACATCACCACCACCCAGAATCCCATATATACCCCTCTTACAGACATTTAGCTTTGGTATATTGCCTTAGTTACAATTAATGGATCCATCTTTCAATGTTACCATTAAAGATAGACTCTAGTTTGCATTGATTGTGTTTTTTCCCCTATACCTTCTAATTTTCAACACCTTGCAGTGTTGACATTCATTTGCTGTCCCTCATTTAAAAACATTCTTATATTTGTACATTTAATCACCATTATTGACCACTCTAGGTTTTACTAAGTTAGACAATCCTAGTCTTTATCTTCTATCTTTCCTTCTGGTGTCATACATGCCCCATCCTTCCTCTTTCAACAGTACTCACACTCATCTTTGTTCAGAGTACTTACAATATTGTGCTACCATCACACAATATTGTGCTATCCATTCCTGGATCTATACAATCAATCCTGTTGACTCTTTCAGCATCAAAAGCCCAATCTCTAACCTCTTTCTATGTCCTGATAACCTGTGTTCTCCACTCTCAAATTTTGTTCATCATTGGTAGTCCATATTGAGATGATATAGTATCCATCTATTTGTTTCTGGCTAATTTCATTCAATGTAATGTCTACTGTCTACCATTTTGTCTTTTGGATTTTATATGTCTATCTTACTTTATTTTTATTTTTTTCCTCTCTCTCTCTTTTTACCATTACTGCTTGTCTGCATTTCTACACTCTTCTCCAAACCTCTCTTTCCTGTCTTTTCCTATCTGCTTGTAGTACTCCCTTTAGTATTTCTTTTAGAGCAGCTATGTTGTTCACAAACTCTCTCAGTGTCTGTTTGTCTGACAGTATTTTAATCTCTCCCTCATTTTTGAGGGACATTTTTGCTAGATAAAGAATTCTTGGTTTTCAGTTTTTCTCTTTCATTATCTTAAATATATTATACCATTGCTTTCTCACCTCCATGGTTTCTACTGGGAAATTCACTTATAGTCTTATTGAGCTTCCCTTGTATGTGATGGATCACTTTTCTCTTGCTGCTTTCAGAAGTCTCTCTTTGTCTTTGACATCTGATAATCTGATTATTAAGTGTTTTTGAGTCGGTCTATTTGGCTCTTTTTGGGGTATGCTGCACTTCTTGAATCTATAATTTTATGCCTTTCATAACACATGGCACATTTTCAGTGATTATTTCCTCCATTATTCTTTCTGCCCCTTTTCCCTTCTCTTCTCCTTTTGGGACATCCATGACACGTATATTCATGTGCTTCATGTTGTCATTCAGTTCCCTGAGACCCTGCTCATATTTTTCCATTCTTTTCCCTATCTGTTCTTTTGTGTTTAAGATTTCAGATGGTCTGTCCTCCAGTTCATGAATCCTTTCTTCTGCCTCTTCAAATCTGCTGTTGTATGTCTCCATTGTGTTTTCATCTCTTCTATTGTGCCTTTTATTCCCATAAGTTCTGCCAATTATTTTTTCAAACTTTTGAGTTCTTCCTTATGTTTGCTGAATGTCTTCTTTATATCTTTTATTTCTTTTGCCATATTTTCCATCATGTCTTTGATTTGATTTTTTAATTGATTTAGGAGATTTGTTTGATTAATCATTAGTTGTTTCAATTCCTATAGCTCAGTTGAAGTGTAGGTTTGTTCCTTTGACAGGACCATATTTTCATTTTTCCTAGTGTGATTTTTAATTTTTTGTTGTCTAGGCATCTGGTTTCCTTGATTACCCCAATCAGATTTTCCAAGATGACAGTCCCAGGTCTCAGGTGAAGGCCGTTTTCAGTATCAGGTTTCCATGAGCATGAGAGCCAGCAGATTGTCAGACTTTTCTGTGAGGCCTCTAGACTCTGTGCTTTTCCTATCCTGCCCAGCAGGTGGTGCTTGTCAGCCTGCAGCTCCCCACCAGTGCAAAATGTGTGGTGTATTTAACTCTTGGTGAACCCTTTCCTGGTCAGGGACCAAAGGTCTCAGAAGCCAAGTTTAAGCTGTTTCTTTTTTTTCCCCCCAGGACCTGGAGTATGAGTTCTCTGAGGGAGGGCTGCCACATGAGCTGGGCCCCACCCCCTTCTTTTCTTAGGGAAGATAAGAACTTAGGGAATTTTCTCCTACACTTGAGTTTTTCCTTTGACTCTCTACCTTTTTTTTTTTATATTAAATTCAGTTTTATTGAAATACATTCACACACCATACAATCATCCATGATATACAATCCACTGTCCACAGTATGATAACATAGTTATGCGTTCATCACCACAATCTATCTCTGAACATTTTCCTTACATCAGAAAGAACCAGAACAAGAATAAAAAATAAAGTGAAAAAAAGCACCCAAATCATCCCCCCATCCCACCCCATTTGTCCTTTAGTTTTTATCCCCATTCCTCCACTCATCCATACACTAGATAAAGGGGGTGTGATCCACAAGGTCTTCACAATCACACTGTCACCCCTTGGAATCTACATTATTATATAATTGTCTTCAGGAGTCCAGACTGCTGGGTTGGAGTTTGGTAGTTTCAGGTATTTACTTCTAGCTATTCCAATACATTAAAACCTAAGAGGTGTTATCTATATAGTGCATAAGAATGTCCACCAGAGTGACCTCTCGACTCCATTTGGAATCTCTCAGCCACTGAAACTATTTCGTCTCATTTTGCATCCCCCTTTTGGTCAAGAAGATACTCTCAGTCCCACGATGCTGGGTCCACATTCATCCCCAGGAGTCATACTCTGCGTTGCCAGGGAGATTTACACCCCTGGGAGTTGGGTCCCACGTAGGGGGGGAGGGCAGTGATTGACTCTCTACCTTAACTCCATCCTTGCCTATGTCAGTGCTGACAATTGAAAAATGCCTGAGGCTTTCTCTAATGAGCTACTTTGAATGAGAGAAGAAAAAAGGGAAAAAAGCAAGAAGCCCCCTTTTCAGACCCAGTCCCCAGCCCACCAGTTCACCAGGCAAGAACCAGAATTGGTACCTAGTTCTGTGTGCCCCTTTTCTTGGGGCCTACCCTTTTCCAGTATTCTGATCTCAGCAGACTCCAAAAGTCTCTGTTTTTATTTATTTCTGTATTTTTTTCTGTCAGCCCTGCCTCCTCTCTGCCAGGATAAACCTTCAGGTTCCTTTCTTGCCTGCTGCAGGTTTATCTGTGCTTGTAGCCTGTATTCAGTAGTCCAAGTTTGTTTATTAAAATGACAATTGGAGCTTGGTTGAGCTACCCTCCCTGTTCCTGGCAGGGACTGCTTCTTTTTCCCACAGCAAAGTTTTGCAACCCACCTGCCATGCTGGAGGGGTGGGGTGCCAGCTCTGTAGTTTAGGGAGTTTTACTTACAGTTCTATGCTGCTATCTCAGCCATTCCACCCATTTCTGACTGGTGTACAACATTTTCTGGTCATAGATGTCCTCCTATCAGTTGTTCCAGACTATTTTCCCGTTATTTCTGGCTATTTACTAGTTGCTCTTGGGGACTAACTAAATTCCACACCTCCCTATGCCACCGTCTTGCCTCCTTACCCCTCACTTTTTTTCAATAAATTGAGGAAGTCTAGATCTTGTGCTTGCTGTGGGTTGGGAAAGGTGTTATTGTGGCTCACAGCCCCATTGGATCCAAAATAAATGAGGGAAATGTGGTTTTCCCATGAAAGTGATGTTAGACAAAGATAACTGTAGGGCAGTTGAATCTTGGTTAATTTACTCTAAATGATGCTAACTTCTTTAGTTCATTCTCAACCTGTCCAAGCATGTATCCTCACCACCTTATACATTGTAACGTAAAATTGTAAATTTAACTATGGCCAGAACATCTTATAAAAATGGTGGAAGAAAAACAATGAATTTTTAAGGAAATAAAATGTACAGTGCCATTCAAGGCTACCCCCCAGAGGAGCACAAGGAAGGTTCATCTGTGTGTGGGGGTCTGTGCATGCACACATGTTTTGGTATACAAACAATACTTACTTCCTGGTGGTATTTGAATTTGATCTCAGGGTGACCCAAGTAGCTCACACCACCACACTATTTGTTATCATGGGTCACTGCTTCTCAGAGTTTCATACTGTCTTAAAACCTCATGGGCAGCCCTTTGATTTTATCTTGGGGGATTCAGTTTGCTAAAAAATCATTTCCATAAAACTCAACCCATCAGGACACTCTCAAAACCCCATTTTACCATGAAAGCCCTGCTGCTTGTGAAGATGAACTATCACTGGTGCTCAATCACTGGGTATGGATGAGCAAGAATGGGCTAGGAAGGAACCTTTCTTATCCTGACTCCATCCTGTCCCCTTCTTCCCACAGTGTATTGATGGAATGAGCTTTACAAGGAAATGCAGAAATCATTACTATTGGGAAGGAGACTTAGAGGAATGATTTAAAGATATCAGTGGGGAGGTACTCAGATTTGATATCTATATATATCAGATATTAGAATTTTGTGGTTTTCTCAATTGGTACATCAATTTTATCCACAGGACCAGGTGAATCCAACTGCTGCAGTTCTTCATGATTCATGATTTTTTTTTTTTTTTTTGTCTGGACCTCAAATATAGTAAGCTCATATACCTGCTTTTATTTGTATGCTTGCAGTTGAGCCTGAAATTGAAGTATGTCCTGCACTAAAACTAAAATGTCAAGGTACAAACAATGCACTCCCACACATAATGCCATTTGTTAGCATGTACACTAAAGTTTCATCATTGGTGAGGCCCCCAGCCTAAGTCTCAGGAGACAACAGATAGTAACTTAATCAGATATTTCATCATGGCATGCGTCAGACTACTGATTTATCCCTGTGGGGTGGAGAAAACCTCCCTGGACCTTACTTATACTTGATTTAGCCAATCCTACATTCATTGAGAGTCTGCCCTTCACTTGCTACTGAAATAGTTATTAGTTAGAATTCTTCAGTTCTTTAGTAAAAGAGACCAGCTGGAGTTTGCAAATGCAGGAATGGGGAATGTGTAATCATGATGTATGGGTATCCCTAGAGTCCCAGAACAGGATTAGATTCAAGCTAGGAAGTGAAAAACAACTAGGATTCAGTTTCATCTTTTGTCTCTGTGTCCCCCTGTGCCTTTGTGTCCTCATCCTCTTTGTAGACCAGTTTTCTTTGTTTCTTGATTAATATAACTAAATATGCCTTCTCCACACATTCTGTTTTTATAGACCCAGTCACATGCCAAAGTTGTATCTAAATTTTAAGAGAAAATCTGAATGTCTAAATTTGAGACAAATGCCTTCCCCTAGTCCATAGGTTGTGTTAGGTGAAAACTTAATTTTGGGGGATTATTTGGAAACATCAACTGATCTCTTTAACAAAATCATCCAAAATTAACCATCAGAATGGAATTTTGCTACTTGAAGAATAAGACTATTTCTGTCTTAATTCACCTCAAAGCTTGTATTGACTTTGATGTCTTAGATAGGTGTGGAATGTCTGCAGTAAAGATAACCATAGCAATGCAGGACTTCTATGATAATTGAGGGTTTTCTAAGCTACCTAACTGCTCTTTGAGGGTGGTGAGTATTATTATAATTATGTCAGATTTAAAGGTTGGATGTGGAGACACAGGAATTTAAGATTTGGTGTTAAGGGGACATGACAAATCCAGGAAAAAACAGAATTTGAATTTAAATCAACAGACTCTATAACACTTGGTTCAGTAAATTTGTGTAAGGGTATTATTGGATTTCAAGCTCTATTGCATTTAGATTTTTATTTTCTTCTCACCATTCCTTATTCCATATACTCTAATATCCCAACAATTTTTCATAAAAGATTTTAAAAATGAAAATAAGGCCACTTCAGTTCTTTATACAATAATAAATAGCAATGCAATTTGACTTCATATATCAAAAATACATTAAATGTTTTTGTAAATTTTTTTCTTAGGTTGAACATTCTCCCTAAATTCCTTTTTACAAGCTAATAATCATAGTGATGGTGGATTTATTTTGTGCATTTAAAATAAAATTCTATTTAACCCCACTGGGGAAATACACTTTTGGTTGATCTTCAGGGGTTGGGGGAAGCAGAAGTAAGCACATTTAAAAGTGTGTCTATTTGTTGTTTCGTTGTGAGTAATTTCACTCTAATAACTAGAGCAGTGACTATAAGTTTTGATATTGCTGGTTTGCTATTAAGGAATAGAGATGTGGGATCCTTTGTTATTCACAGTCTCTTCTTTTTATCCTTTTCAACTCTATACAAAGACTTTAAATTCTTACAAGGAACAGAAGAAATTCCAGCTACAGTGATTGTTAAGAGAATACAGGAAGAATGTGCAAGCAATTAAAATAGGGTGTTCTCAGTTATAATATTTTATGAATTCATTGACTTCATTGATTCTCTCATTCATTCTTCATATATTTATTGAGCACCTCCTATGCATTCTGGGCACTAGAGGTACAAGGATGAATAGAAACATACAGTTACTTGTTCTCTGGAATTAGTGGGAGTGTTCTTGGAATTTAGAGGAGTTGATATTTTGCATGAATAAGTCTAAAATTAGAATTATAGTTTTTAGGAATAAAAACATACTTGAATGCTTACAAACCTAGAAATAGTCTTTTCTGAAAAGCCAAGAAGACTTCCGTGTGAAAAGGAGAGTTGAGCTCAAATCTAAAGGAGCCCACAGTACATTTTCTCTTCTTAAATGCACAAGGATTTTTTTTTTTTGCAACATTGTACATAGTAGATCAAATAATCTGGAAATAAAAATATAATCAGTAGGGGAATGCCACATGTATAATGTAGTATAGCCTCACAAGAGAATATTCTGCACCCATTAAAATAATTATTAGACCTCTGTTTTTTGGTAAAGAGATGTTTACATGAAATAATGTTCTGAGAGAAAAGCAACATGTAGAAACAAAAGGACAGGAATTATTCCAGAGTGTGGTTTCCTTAAGAGAAAGGGAGAGAAAAGTGATTGCAGAGTGGTATGCAGACATATTCTAATACAATGGTAATTTTCTAATTCTTACTCCAGGGTATGAGTGTTTTGTTTTACTACTCTTTCAGTTTTCTGTTTGTTGACTCTGTTTTTCATTTCTATGTATTCTTTTTCCTAGTTTCCTGTAGGTTATTGAAACACTTTTTGAGTTCTATTTTGTTCTATCTGTAGTGTTTTTAAAGTATACTTCTTTGTATGGTTTTTTTTAGTGATTCTTCCAGATACTACTTTATGTATACATAACTTATCCACAGTCTAATGGTGTTCTCATTTTACCAGCTTGAGTGAAGTGTGAAAAACTTAACTTCCCTGAAGTCCCTTTATCATCCCCTGTATAATTATATTAAATATAGAACCATAGCTGGAATTTTTATACTTTTTACTTCAACTGTCAAACATAATGTTAAAAATTTAAGAGTATAAGAAAAGTCCATTGACTTTACTGATCTTTTTGCTTACCATGTTCTTTCTTCCTTCTTGATGGTGCTAGTTTCTACTTTTTATCACTTTCTTTGAGTTTAAAGAATTTCTTTTATCCGTTCTTTTAGGAAAAGTCTATTGGTGACAGATTCTCTTAGTTTGCTTAAAGGGAGATATAGAATTCTGAGTTGTCAGTTATTTTTGCCCCTGAAAATTGTTGTGCCACTTTCTTCTGGTCTTCAGGGTATCTCATGAGAAATGTGATTCACCTATAGGTCAAATTGCTGTTCACCTATAGGTAAGTGTTTTTCTTGCTGCTTTCAAGATTTTTCTTTGTCCTCAGTTTTTAGAAGTTTGATTATGATGAGCTGTGGCCTGGTATTTTTGGGTTTATACTCTTTGGTGTTCACTCAACTTCTTGAATCTATGGGTTTATGTCATTTGCCAACTTTAATAAGTTTTTAACTGGATACTTTTTCGATACCACTTTCTTTCTACTCTCCTGAAACTAATGATCTGAATGTTTGGATCTTTTGTCTTAGTCCCAGAGATCCCCAAGGTTCTTCTTCTTTTTTTTAATTCTGTTTTCTCTCTGTAGTTCAGATTGGGTAATTTCTATTGCTATATCTTCAAGTTTATTGATTCTTTTCTTTGTCCTGTCCATATTGCTGTTGAAGTCATCAATTGAGCTTTTATTTTGATTATTGTATTTTTCAGCCCTAAAATTTCCATGTAGTTCTTTATAAATTCTATTTCTTTGCTGAGACATTCTATTTTTTCATGCAAGTGTGACAGCTGCTTTAAAATCCTTGTCAGCCAATTCTAATATCTGTGTCATCTCAGTATTGGCATCTAGTGATTGCCCTTTTGCATTCAAGTTGATATTCTCCTAGTTTTTAGGTTCATGGGTGTTTTTTTTCTTTGAACCATTTATATTTAGGTGCTATGTTATGATACATTGAATCTTATCTAAATCTTCTGCTTTTACAGGCCTCCTCTGACACCACATGGTGGGTGGAGGGGTACTTCCATGTAACTGTCAGTGGGTGAAAATCTAGGTTCTGCACTGGACCTTCTTTGGTGCTCCAGTTGGGGAGGGGTGCTTCACTGCTGCTGGCTAGGGGTGGAAATTCAGACTCCCCACTAGGCCTCCTTGATACTTCCATGGCTGGGAAGGAAAAAGATGCCTCATCATTGCCTTCCATATGGCCCCCATTAACATTGTAATGGGAGAAGGCTTCATTGCTGCTGGATGGTTGTGGAAACTTTGGTTTCCCACTTGTTCTCCATTGACAGAGAGGTAGAATGGTGGTTTGTTATGACTGGGTCAGTGTGGAAGCCCAGGCTCCCCATGTGGTGCCTACTGACACCATGGTAAAGGGTCTCATTATGGCCCAGAGTAGATGAAAATCTTGGTACCCTACTCAACCTTCTCTGGCACTTACCTCTGTGGGGAGAGAGAGTGTTACTGCTGGGCTGGGATGGAAGTCCAGGATCCTTTTCTGGCTTCCACATGTTGCAAATGTGGGAGATGCTTATTACCCCCTGCTCCCCACTCAATATTCTTTGATACCAACCTGGTGGGCATGGGATTGGGGACAGGTGCCTTATTACAACTGCATGGAGGTGGAAGTCTAGACCCTTCCCTACTTTGGGCTTTACTAGCTGTGGTGTTTTTTTCCCCATGATGTTTGGCTGGTCCAGTAATTTTGTAAACATTTTGTGCCTTCTTATGTTACTCCTTTCCTCCTTTGGCAAGAGAAAGCAGTCCTTTCTCAGGACTTTTTATATCTGCTTCTACTGGCATTTCCAGGTTATTAGAATTTCCAGCTCCCAGGCCATGATATAAGAGGCAAAAAGCAAACTCAGGGAACCAAGTGCCATGCTGTTCATCAAGTTCTGAGTTCCCTAGCTGATTTGACTTCTCTCCAACTTTCAGAGTCTTTTTATGTTTGTTTTATATATAATTCCCAGGGTTCCATAGATTTTATCTATGTGAAAGGGAAGTAGGCTGAAGATATGATTTACAGGTAGAGGGAATAGCATGTGCAAAGGCCCTGAGGAAGAAGAGATCCTGGTGAAAGAGATGAACTGAATTTATGGAGTTGATGGGCCAGAGCTCAGAAAGCATGGGCAGTGGTGCAGAAGGAGGGGAAATGGGAGAGATAGATGAAGTAGTGATGAAGTAGAGAAATAGACAGGACAGACTATTCAAGGATAGGACACATTAAAGACTTTGTTGTTTATCCTTCAGTAAATATTTTAATCCATGAAGTATTTCTTGTTTCATCACGTAGTGGCTGCTGCCATCACTGAACTAGTCCTGCAGAGTCTTCATTATATATAAAGGTGTAAGTCACTATGCCAGGCACAAAGGAAATACTAAATAAATCCTAATTTTCCACTGTACTTTCTCCTTATTTCCATTCTTCTCTTCCAATGAAAACATTCAGTCTGATTCTGTAATCCCAACTCTATCAGACTCAACATCCCCTCTTTGGTTTTCTTTTTTCCACCATTTTTAAAAATTGAGATTGTTCACATACCATACAATTATCCAAAGATCCCAAATGTACAATCACTTGCCCATGGTACCATCATACAGCTGTGCATTCATCACCACAGTTAATTTTTTTTCAATTTTTAGAACATTTTCACTACTCCAGGAAAGAAATAAAGACACACAAAAAAAGGGAAATCAAATCCTCCCGTACCGCTAATGTCCTCCCACTCCATTATTGATTCATAGTATTGGTATAGAACATTTGTTACTGTTGATGAAAGAATGTTAAACTACTGCTAACTCTAGTATAAAGGTTGCAATAGGTATATGTTTTTTTTCTATATGCCCCTCTATTGTTAACTTCTGGTTATAGTGTCATACATTTGTTCTAGTTCATGAGAGAGATTTCTAATATTTGTACAATTAGTCATGGACATTGTCCACCACAAGGTTCACTGTTTTATACATTCCCATCTTTTAACCTCCAACTTTCCTTCTGGTGACATACATGACTCTGAGCTTTCCCTTTCCACCACCTTCACACAACTTTCAGCACTGTTAGTTATTCTCACAATGTGCTACCATCACCTCTGTCCATTTCCAAACATTTAAGTTCACCCTATTTGAACATTCTGCTCTTAATAAGCAACTGCTCCCCATTCTTTAGCTTCGTTCTATATCCTGGTAACTTATATTTCATGTCTGTGAGTTTACATATTATAATTAGTTCATATCAGTGAAACCCTGTAATATTTGTCCTTATGTGTCTGTCTTATTTCACCCAATATAGTGCCCTCAAGATTTTTTCATCAACCCATTTTTTTTAAAAGATGGTTTTGTTCACACACCATACATTAAATCCTAAGTAAACAATCGATGGTTCCCTGTATAGTCATGTATTTCTGTATTCATCGCCATTGCCACTGTCTGTATAAGGACATCTCCATTTCTTCCTCAAAGGAGGAGGAAGAGTCACAGAAGTTAGGGAGATAGGAGAAAAAGGAAAAAAGAAAGAGAGGAAAAAAAGAAAAACAAAACAAAACATGACAGCTAAGAAGCAACAAAAGGAAAGAAATCATTAAACTAAAGTAGAATAAAGAGTCAGACAACATCACCAATGCCAAGAATCCCATACCCTTCCCCTATGTCCCCCCATATGCATTTAGCTTTGGTATATTGCCTATGTTATATTAAAGGAAGCATAATACAATGTTTCTGTTAACTGTAGTCTCTAGTTTGCATTGATTGTATTTCCCCCCCAATCCTACCCCATTTTTAACACCTTGCAATGTTGACATTCATTTGTTTTACCTCATGTAAAAACATATTTGTACCTTTTATCACAATCATTGAGCACCCTACATTTCACTGAGTTATACAGTCCCAGTCTTTATATTTCCTCTTTTGTTCTGGTGTCCCATATGCTCCTAACCTTCCTCTTTCAACCATACTCACAGTCATCTTTGTTCAGTGTACTTACATTGCTGTGCTACTATCTCCTAAAATTGTTTTCCAAACCTTTCATTCCTGTTTTTTCCTTTCTGTCTGTAGTGCTCCCTTTAATGTTTCCTATAGAGCAGGTATCTTGTTCACAAATCTGTCATTGTTTGTCAGAGAATATTTTAAGTTCCCCCTCATATTTAAAGGACAGTTTTGCTGGATATAGGATTCTTGATTGTTGGGTTTTCTCTTTAAGTATCTTAAATATATCACCCTACTTCCTTCTTGCCTCCATGGTTTCTGTTGAGAAATCTGCACATAGTCTTATCAAGCTTCCTTTATATGTGATGGATCACTTTTCTCTTGCTGCTTTCAGGATTCTCTCTTTGTCTTTGACATTTGATAATCTGATTATTAAGTGCCTTGGCATAGGCCTATTCAGATCTATTCTGTTTGGGGTACACTATGCTTGTTGGATCTGTAATTTTATGTCTTTCATAAGAGATGGGAAATTTTCCTTGATTATTTCCTCTATTATTGCTTCCCTTTTCCCTTCTCTTCTCTTTCTGGGACACCAATGACACGTACATTCCTGCATTTCATTTTGTCCTTAAGCTCCCAGAGACGTTGCTCATATTTTTCCATTCTTTTCTCTATTTGTTCTTTGTGTGTAGGCTTTCAGGTGCCTTGTTCTCCAGTTCCTGAATGTTTTTCTCTGCCTCTTGAGATCTGCTGTTGTATGTCTCCATTGTGTCCTTCATCTCATGTGTCGTGCCTTTTATTTCCATAGATTCTGTCAGCTGTTTTTTCGAACTTTCAATTTCTACCTTATGTATGCCCAGTGTTTTCATTATATGCTTCATCTCTTTTGCCATATCTTCCCTAAACTTTCTGAATTGATCCAGCACTAATTGTTTAAATTCCTGTATCTAAGTTGAAGTGTAAGTTTGTTCTTTGGACTTGGCCTTAACTTCAAACCTCCTAGTGTAGATTGTAGTTTTCTGTTGTCTAGGTATCTGGCCTCCTTGGTTACCCCAATCAGGTTTTCCTAGACCAGAATGGGCTCAGGTGTTGGAAGGAGGCAATAGTTTCTGGTCTCCCTGAGGGCATCTTAGAAGATTTATGTACCCTGTGAAGCCTCGAGTCACTGTGCTTTCCTGCCTAGTAGGTGGTGCCTGTTAGCCTGTATCTCCAGACTGATGTAAGGAGGTGTACCCATTGCTGTTTGCCCCAGGCTCTCGGGTCTGGTTCTGAGTGGAAGGCAGGTAGTAGAGCTTGGCACCACCTGTTTCCTCTTAGGGAAGATATACCCCCTGGGGAGAAGTCATATGCATTTGAATTGTCTCTGACTCTGCTATCTCCACCCTTGTCTGGGTCTGAGTGCTGGGAATTGAAAATGGCTGAAGTTTTCTCCACTGAGCCAGAAAAGGGACAGAAAGACCCCCTTCGGCGTCAGTCTGTGCCCCGCCCCACCCAGTTTCACCCATTGGCCAGAGACAGCACCTGGTCCTCTGGGCTCCCCCTCCCTCCCAGAGAGGTTCTCCAGCTCTCTAAGGTCAGTCATCACCAAAAGCCTCTGTCTGCTTGTTGGGAATTTGTAGCTTCAGTTGAGCAGTCCATGTGTGCTAATTAAAACCCCAGTTGGAGTTCAGCTGAGCTATATTTGCTTGTTCGGAGAGTGCTGCTCTCTAGCACAGCAAGGCTTTGCAGTTTGGGAGAGTGCAGCTCTCTAGAACCAGAAGGCTTTGCAGTTCAGGCCATGGGGGGAGGGAGCTCCCAGCTTGGGTCTGCAGTTTTTACTTACAGATTTTATGCTGCAATCTCAGGCATTCCTCCCAATTTGGGTTGGTGTATGATGAGATGGACGATCATGTTTGTACCCCTGCAGTTATTCCAGATCATTTTCTACTTGTTCCTGGCCATTTATTTGTTGCTCCAGGGGGACTAACTAACTTCCATGTCTCTCTATGCCACCATCTTCTTTCTCCCTCTTTTGTTTTTTAACAATTTTTTGGTAACATCTCCTTATTACAGTAGAACAAAATTAAAAATAACATAACCTACACACTTAATTTTAAAAATAATGTCATGCTCTAGTTGTAATAAAATTAAACCAATTTATTAAAAATACTATGTGTTTCAGTATATAAATATTCACAGACAACTATAAATAGATTGTCAGATGCTTGCAGTTATGGGGTACAGATGGAGACCAATGTATTTGTTGGTAAATTTACAGCAGTTCCATTAAAGCTGTGATTTAGAAAATGGTGACTAATTATTAGCAAATGTCTAAACCAAGCAAAATATATTGTAACTATATTCCTGGAATTCAGTGTATATTAAAACTGTGCAAAAATATCTTATGTTTGTAAACTGAGAATATGAAAAAGAGAGAATTTCTAGTTGCCAATAATTATAAATGGATTTCCCACCTTTATTATGCCTGGCTGGATTGTTGAAAATATCAACAAAACATGGAGTAATTTTCTATTATATAGGACATATGACACTCTAGGCTTTTGTGCACCAGAAGGTAGCAGAGCCTCACTTATTGTAACATTTCCAAATATCCCAATGAGTTAGTACGACTTCCACTGAGAACCTCTGATCAGATTGAAAGACAAGACATTGGGAAGTTTAAATTATACCAGAAGACTTATAAAAGCAGTCCAGATAAACAATAGAAGTTACCTCATAAGGCCACATATTGTTGGCAGAGAAGTGTTGTTAACTGAATAAGTCCTTTGTGTTTGCTGTGGGGGTTGAAATTAACCTCTTAAATCCATATCAATCTTGTTTTTCTTTGATACCACCTTCAATTAAATAGGATGCATAAACTATGTTCCTATATTCCTCCATTCCCCCACCTTTATATAGTTGTCTAAAATTACATATTTTACATTGGGTTCAAAACCACTGATTTGTCATTAGAGTTTGTGTAATTTATATCATGCAGGAAGTAAATAGTGGAGTTACAGTTCAAAAATTATTGACTTCTATTTGTATTCCATTGTGGTTGGAGAATGTGCTTTGAGTATATTCAATTTTTTTTTTTTAATTTCTTGAGGCTTGTTTTATGTCCCAGCTTATGGTCCCTTCTGGAGAACGATCCGTGATCACTAGAGAAAAATGAGTGTCCTGGTGCTTTGGGATGTAAGGTACTATATATGTCTGTTAAAATTCTCTATATCTCCTTCTCCTTTCTTTGTTTCTCTGTTGGTAGGGCTCCCTTTAGAATCTGAAGTAGGGCAGGTCTTTTATTGGCAGTCTCTCAGCATTTGTTTGCCTGTGAAAAATTTAAGCTCTCCCTCGAATTTGAAGGAGAGTTTTGCTGGATAAAGTATTCTTGGTTGGAAATTTTTCTCTCTCAGAATTTTAAATATGCCATGCCACTGCCTTCTCGCCTCCATGGTGGCCGCTGAGTAGTCACAACTTAGTCTTATGTTGTTTCCTTTGTATGTGGTGAATTGCTTTTCTCTTGCTGCTTTCAGAACTTGCTCCTTCTCTTCAGTATTTGAGAGTCTGATGAGAATATGTCTCAGAGTGGTTTTATTTGGATTTATTCTATTTGGAGTTCACTGGGCATTTATGCTTTCTGTATTTGTATTGTGTAGAATGTTGGGGAAAACTTCCCCAACAATTTCTTTGAATACTATTTCTAGATCTTTACCCTTCTCTTCCCCTTCTGGGACACCAAGAAGTCTTAAGTTTGGACATTTTATTTTATCTATCGTATCCCTGAAATCCATTTTGATTTTTTCAATTTTTTTTCTCCATTCTTTCTTTTGTTCTTTCATTTTCTGTTCTGTGGACTTCTAGGACACTGAGATGTTGTTCAGCTTCCTCTAGTCTTGTATTGTGAATATCCAGAGTCTTTTTAATTTGGCCAACAGTTTCTTTTATTTCCATAAGATCTTCTATTTTTTTATTTACTCTTGCAATTTCTTCTTTATGCTCTTCTAGGGTCTTCTTTATGTCGCTTATATCCTGGGCCATGGTCTTCTTGATGTCCTTTAAATCCTTTGCCATGTTTTCGTTCCTCGATTGTAGTTCTTTGATTAATTGTGTGAGGTACTGTGTCTCTTCTGATAACTTGATTTGTGTGTTTGGAGATGGATTCTCCATATCATCTGTTTTTATCATATGCATTGAGATTTTCTGTTGTTTTTGGCCTCTTGGCATTTGCTCTGCTCGATACGTTTCTTTCAAGTTGTAAAAAAAAAAACCTATCTAATTTTTCAGAAAAAGTTTGCTGGCGTACACTTTCTCTAACTAACCAGCAGATGGCGTCTGTGAGTCACCTATACCTCTCAAGTCAGTTCTCCACCTTGTCCCTGCGGTGTGTGGGGAAATGATTCTTGTGGGGTCCAGCCGGAGAATTCAGCCTGGGTGTGTTACTGGAGCTGTCCACCCTGAATGCCGGGCACATGTACGGATGGCCAGGGAGGAAGGACAGCCTCAATATTCAAATCCCCCAGGTTCCTGGAGATTCAAGGCCACCACAAGGTCCAAGCCTTCATTTCATTTCAGCCCCAGACCCTCTCTCTCACTGTCCCACAAACCACCGGACTTGGCGTAGTGTCCCTGGGTTCTCTGAGCAGGTCGCCCTGCCCAGCCGTGATCCTCCAGGACCTCTGCTGAGGGATTGCAGTGCTACTTCACCAGTGCGTGCCGTCCCTCAAGGGAAGCCCCAAGCCGCCGGGTGGTGCTGGAGCGCTTTCAGCCTGATGCAAAAATGGCCAAACGGGGCATCCCAGCCCCCTCCTCCTCGCTCAGTTCCTCCTTCCCAGCTCCGGGACAAATGGCGGGGCTCTGGGCTGTGGGCACGGCCCCAGGCAGGAGTTTATCCAGCCCTCCGGGGAGCCAGCTGCTAGCCGCAGGGTTTCTTTCTGCTTCTGGCTCTCCCCTCCGTTCCCCCAGCCCCAAGGGTATCTGCAGCGGCCTATCTTCCAGGCCAGACACTGAGAGGCCGGCCCAGCCCCCTCTTGCTGTGTTTTACTGCATGGTTCCCACAATTGCAGCTGCAGCTGCTCCTGGATTTTTCCCTTTTTTTTTTTTTTAAAAGAGCCCGTTGGTCTCCAAATGCCAAACCCTGGCTTCCCCAGATCGCTGCGTGGCTGCGGGTCTTCCAGCCAGCTTACTCACTCATTTCAGAATGCCGACTCCCCGTTTCACCAAGTATACAGCCCCTGGGAACTAGCAGACCTTGTCCAGCTGGCGCATCGCTGTAACCAG
This sequence comes from Choloepus didactylus, assembly GCF_015220235.1. Classification (NCBI taxonomy): domain Eukaryota; kingdom Metazoa; phylum Chordata; class Mammalia; order Pilosa; family Megalonychidae; genus Choloepus; species Choloepus didactylus. The sequence goes on along the minus strand of NC_051313.1, from coordinate 96,313,336 downwards.
TATTCTGGGTCACTCTCTGGTCCTTATCTAGTGTTTTTCACGGAGGTGTTCCTTTGCCCTGTCTCACCTAGCTGCCATCTTAGTTTCTCTCGCTCTTTCACTTTTAATCACAAAAATAAAAGTTATATCACAGACTTCAACTGACCTCTGAAAAATCCAATCCAAACATCTTCCATTAGTGTTGCTCTAATGTAAGGTCTGTCCCTCCCACCAAATTGCATGATTATGAATTTTACCAGAAAACACTGACAAGATTTTTAAAGGTATTTATGTGTATTGTGAAGAACGTAAGCAACATAATACTTTCATGCATTTGTTGTGTCCAAGAAAATGTGAGGAGAAAAAGCATCCATGGGAGCTTAGGATCTAATCAGTTTAGCTATTTCAAAATAAAGGACCATGATTTTCTGCTGTTTTAATTAGTTACTTTATTTCTCTCTACCTCATCTCCTAAAATAATTTGTTACAATTACCTAAACTCTTGCAGATAAAAAAAAAAATTACCTGAACAGCACCATAATTTGGAAGAATGGAGGAAGCACAAAGTTCAAGGTTACAGTAATGTGTTTCTCTTATCTGTCTGAAGTAACTTAAAGAGGGAAAAAAAAATCCTTAAACTACATGTCTACTTAATGCTTCTTAATTATATTTCCTTTCACAGCTTCCTTCCACAAATGCTCATACTATCTTTTTGGATTTTAAATGGTATTAAGTTGTTCCGTTTCTACACATATACGTGTGCAAGTCAAGGATTCAGTTAAACACGGAGGATCCCCAGTTACGATATCTACTGTACTTCATATTAATCTTACTGCCCCAACCAGTATCTGGCATGATGCCTCTCCTATAGTAAACTCTAAATGAATATTTTGCTGAATTAATCACACTTATGTAATACTTTATATAACAATTTAAATGTGGCAGGTATCTGCAATGATTATGAAGTTCATTTCAGTAATTTTCATGCAATGTTGTAAGACTTCAGAGAGCCTTAAACTAAGGTGGTGTAGCAGTGGGTTTTGCCAGTATTAACAGGAATTTTCTGCTTAACTTTCCCAAAATACTTGGGAAAAATACATTTGATTAGCAGAATTATGTTTTTTTTTTTTAATTAGAGAAGTTGTAGATTTACAGAAAACTCATGTAAAAAATACAGTGTTCCCATATACCCCCCTTCCTATTGTTAACACTTTGCATGAGTGTGGTACCTTTGTTACAATTGATTAAAAATATTAAAATTGTACTAACTATTCTCATTATTACATTAGGGTATATTTTCTTCCCCGCATACCACCCTATTATTATACATTAGTGTGTACACTGGTTATAAATCATGAAAGAATACTTTTATAATTGCACTCTTAACTGTAGTCTATAGTTTAAAATAGGGTTCACTGTGGTGTGCAGTCCTATGTTTTATCTTTTAATTTTTATTCTGGTAACATATACGTGACCTAAAATTTCCCCTTTTAACCACATTCACATATTTAATTCAGTGCTGCCAATTATACTCACAATATTCTGCTACTATCACCACCATCCAATTCCAAAACTTTACAATCAACCTAAATTGAAATTCTGTACAAATTAAGTATTAACTTCCCATTCCCTACCCCCAACCCAGCCCTTGGTAACCTATATTCTAGATTCTAACTCTATGAGTTTGCTTACTCTAATTCTTTTGTATCAGTGAGATCATACAATATTTGTCCTTTTGTGTCTGACTTATTTCACTCAGCATGTCTTCAAAGGTTCACATTTATCAAGACTTCAGTCCTTTTTAATGCTGAATAATATTCCAAGCACAATTAGTTTTTTAATATTAGACATGACATTCTCTCTGAATTAATGGCTTTATCTGACTGGAAGCCATTACTCTGCAGTACCTTAAAATACATATATTCTAAAGTTCTTGAAGGAATTAGAAGCTTAGCGTTTCTTTTGTCTACAATTAATGACTGAGACCTGGCAATCAATTGGAATAGCTACCTATCACATTTCTAGGGATGTCTGAAGGAACACATTTTTGCTAAAAGCAAAACAAAAAATAAATCACCCAGAATATAAATTAAATTCCTTTTTTCTCAATAAACTTTAGTTTCTCTCTCTTCCATGACTCATGCATTTTTTTTTATCTTTGTGCTTACATACATATTACTCTCTGTACTGTTGTATTTCACATATAAATATATTGTTTTCTCAATTAGATTTTATGTACTTTGAAGGTGGGAATAAAATACCCCACTGCTTTTGAATCAGCCCTTCTCTAATTGAACTCAGTGTGGGAATTAAATAAAGATCTGTTGAATGTAATTTAATATTTCCACTGGTTTGTACTTGGACTTCAGGCTAATTTTTGTAGATGGGGCAAAGAGGCAATGAATATTGACTCATTTTATCAATAAATATTATTTTGGGAGTCTCTTGATCATGAGTGCAATCTTCTCATTCACCATGTTACTTTGACTATTAGTTACAAATTTCTAGGGTTTGTTCCTGTCTTCAATATTATCTATTTGTTAAAAAACACAAAAACATATGTTTTAGAATTCATTAGGCATGGTTTCCATATGAAGAGACTGAGGCCTTATGTTTCCCTTCCCATTCTCTCTGCACTTTGCTCCTTATTCGCTATTCTTTCCATTGTCTTTTTTCCAAGTGTCTTTTTTTCTGTAAAATAACCTTTATAACAGATAACCCATTATCTGTAAAATAACCTTTCACTTGACCCTGCTCATGCCAATCCAATTATCATTTTCCCATATATGGTCATTTTATGTCATTCCTCCCCTCCACTGATGATTTTTATAGCTTGAAAATCCAGTTATTTCTTACTTCTTTCTCTTTAATTTTCACATCCAAATGGATTCCAATTCCACTGATTTTCAATCTCATTGGCTCTCAAATTGGTCTCCTCCTTTCCATCTTCACTACTCCCACCGTCACCCTTTCCTACCATAGCTGGGTCTAATTGCTCTTCCTGACGCACTAGAATTCAGACTGAAGGGAACCAATTGCTAGATTGGTCCTCAGATACCCCATTAATGAACACAAGCCCATATTCTTCAGCATGCAATCAGGGATCATCACAGTCTGACCTGACAATACAATAACCACCACTTGTTAAGAGCTTACCACATATCAGGCAATAAGATGATGAGGGTTTTAGATATACAATTTCTAATTCTTAATTCTCAGAACATTCCTAGATAGTAAATATTATTTCCATCATTCTGAAAGTGAGCAAAATACTCCAAACTTAATTTCTAAATTTACCTTCCACCACAACCATGCCAAGGGCCAAATCTGGCACTTGGTTTCTCCTTTCCCGGAACTTGATTTTGCTTTCCTGTCTTTGGCTTTTGCTCTGATGTGTCAATATCTAGGAATATATCAATTTCATTCTCCTGCCAAGTCTGTTTATCCAGTCAGGGGCCAACTCAAATCCCTTCAGCCTAGCATTTTCCCTAAGTGTTTTATTCAGGGCAAATTAGCCATAAAGTCATTTTTTAAGGGTCAATTTCATTCCGTTTTGTAATATTTTACACGTCATACCAAAAGCTTAAAATATGTGTGCTAATTACACTGTTTCATTCTTCCAGCACTAGGCTGCATTTTAAATAGTTGCTACAAATGGCTTAATAATAAAGACCAAGTAATTATAGAAGGTATGATGAAAACTAATAGATTTACTGAGTGTAGCAAGGAAATAAAAATTGAATTTTATCAATTGTAATAATTATTTTATGTTAATACCAAATTATAATCTCTGTACTTTCACGTTGTGAAAAGTACAGAGATTTGATATCCTACCTCAAAAGAACTGCTTTTCGTGCACATATCCCTCTTTTTAATTCTTCATCCCAAGTCAGTAACCAGGGAAGGGAAAAGTTGCTACCAAATCTGATGATATTTGAAATTCTTCTTTTATATAAAAATGTAAATGCACAGGCACTTTTTCCTCTACCTTTCCACTGCCTAGTATTTTCCAACTCTGGAAATACTTGGGGGTCTGCATAGTGGGCTGCTTTTTGTACTTAGCTATTGTGGTCTGAAACCGCTCTATTCTCTCGAGGGTGGTATACAACCCTAGCTCTTTCCCTGCGGCCCTCTGGGCCTCTAATCTATGCATTCCGGAGCCCAGGGTGGACGTGGGATGGGACTACGGCTCCGCTCCTCCGAGGTCCAGCCTCTTCCCAGGTGAGCGCCGCTATCCTCCCGGGTCTCTGCTCGCCCCAGCGGATGAGTAGGGGCTTGTAATTGCCCCTTAGCCCCGAGGGCAGGCAGGAAAGAAAGGCTTTTTAATACTTTGCTGGAACAGGGCTGGGTTTTTTGAGATCATTCAGGTTCCGAGGCGCTGACTGGCTGAGCGGGGTTTAGTGTGACACGACTTCGAACTTGTTGCAACTCGTCCCAACACCCGCCCTCACGGAGCCAGTCCCCGGGAGGCGCGGTCCCGGCCGGAATGAGCTTCCCTCTGCGGACCTGACGCTCAGCAGGTAACTCCCCGCCCTCCTGCGCTCTCGCCGCTTCCTGGGAGGCGAACCTTCGGCGGCGGGCGCGGCTGCGCGCTCCTGGGGGCGCTCCTGGCCGTAAGTGGGGCGCGCGGCCGGCGGGAGACTGGAGGGCGCGGCCGTGGGTGGGGGAAGGTGCTGCGGGGCCCCGGGCTGCTCCCACCTTCACTAGCCGGCAGAGGAAGGAAGGGGACCTCTCTCCTGGGAGCGCGCGGGATCGTAAATCCACCAAGGTACCGAGTTCTATTTCCTCTGTCTTCTCTACTTCTCCTTCACTATCGTGTAGGTAAGAGTGAGTTGGGAGTTTAGAAAGTTGAAACTTTGGCGGCGTGGGTCCGGCTTCCCCAAGGGACAGGCGCCTCCCACTATGGAAGTTAGGTTTGTTTTCCTCACTCCTCCGGGAGTCCGCGAAGGACCCCGGGAGAGGAGGCGGGTGGAGAGGTCTGCAAAGAGCCTTCTGGGAGAAAGTAAAAGGTGGAAGTGGAGGATTGATTTATTATTATTATTTATTTTATTTATTTTTATTTTTTTGAGGAGGGAGCATGTAAAGGGGCACATTTGAGGAAAGAGTGGAGGTGTTTAGGTTGCAGAGGGGAGTGGGTGCTTGTGTAGATCTCGAGTGGGGAGCAGAACTGAAAGGGGGGACAGAGTTTTTCTCCACCAAATTTCTTTTCTTGTATCCGATTCCATTTCTGAGCTCAGATTAGTTGAGAACTGTGGTTTTCAGATGTTGGGTCGGCCTGAGCCCGGGTCTGTGTTCTTATTGAGTGATCCTGATCCTGATACATCCCCAAAGTTGAGAACTACTGCTTCAGGTTGTGTGGCCCGTGAGAGGGGACTAGAGCAGATTACTCCAGGAAAGGTGCTTGGAGACCTTAGACATATTTTGTGTGCCGTGTTGAGGTTATTATTACCCGTATAAAGTGGGTGAGGGGGCAGAGTATGTGCCTGTGTTGGTTGCTGGAATCTTGGGTATGCAAGGAGACAATGGTGCTTTACAGGGAAGTGAATGCAAGGTTATGGGAACCCAGGAAGGTATTCTGGCTATACAAGGAGTGAAGAGGTTATAGGGAATGAGAATGAAGGCGGCCAGTCGCTGAGAAGGCGTGTGGTTACAGCATAGAAATACATATCTGAATGTGGTTAAAAGGGGGAAATGCTAGGTTTTATATATGGTAACAATAAATTAAAAAAAAAAATCCATAGAATTGCACTGCACAAACAGTGGATCCTAAATTAAACCGTGGACTATAGTTAATAGTACAATTATAAAAGATGCACTTCCATCAATTGTAACAAATGGTCCACATCAACGCAAGATGTTAATAAAAGGGTGGTATATAGGAATCCTACATTTTATGCATGATTGTTCTGTAAACCCACAACTTTTCTAATAAAGAAAAATGAAAGAAAGAAAGAAAGAAAAAAGGCATGCGGGTGGCAAGCATATGAAGCTAGATTATAATGCCCAAAAAGTCACTTCTGTAGCCCGACTTGCTAGCTATCTTGCCAGGTTACTGGCAGGCACCTCCCTTCTTTCCCTTTCCCATTTCCAAGGAGTTCAAGAGCCCCAGGGAAATCCAGGCTGAGGCTGAATCAGTGCTGACAAGCAATAGGAAAGAGGACAGTGATGAAAGGGACTTAAAAGAGAAAGCTGGCCCTTTTGGTTTTTCAAAATAATGCAAGAGTGAAAATGGTGTGAAAGAGGATGAAAGAAGGGGTCTTTGTTTTGTTTGTTTTCTTCCAGACCTCCTATACAGCTCAGAAAGGTAGAAGTTGCGCACCTTTCAATTCTAAGTTCCAGCCCCTTGCTTTTGGGCATAGAGCACATGTGGTACACACACTTATTAAGGGTGCAAGCTGCACCCTGTAGAGCCTGCCTGAGGCTCTGGGTGGATCCTGCCTTTAAAGCTGGCAGGCTTTGAGACCGCAGATGCTAGAAATTTATTGTGGGAAGCATCACCCATGGAACAGTTGCTGAAAGGGATTGCGTGGCTGGAAACAAACCACACCTCTGGTGCTGACTCAGTGGTGTCTTTTGTGATTACTCTCTTGATTTATTACTTTAACTATAACTGACTAAACTCTTCTGGGATGGCTTAATTAATTTTATTATTTTATTATATCCCCTCCTGCTACCACATCGCCTTACAGTTTACAGTATGGGTTCATTCATTATCTTCTTGACCATGACTTTACTCTCTCTGCAGCAACTCATTTACCTATTTCCCATTCCATTCATTATTCAATACTGAGTTCCCAAGATGTAGCATTGTTTACCTTTAAGTCTGCAGCTTCCTGTGGTGAAAGTGTGATCCCAGTAAAACAGGGATCTTTTGAAAGGGCCCCACTTATCTTAATGTAACTAATTATTTGTAAAATTACAAATTGTCCTTGTATAGCTAGTTAGGCAAGTTTTATGTCTCTTTGTAACTTCAAAATGTGTCACAGGGAAGTTTCACTACTCAGTCTGCTAAGATGTTACTGTTAATGTTGAAATGTATATTGTCCATTTAATCATTTTTAATCTGGGTGTTGGGATGTATGTTACAACTTTTTTGGTGAACCTATCATTTGAAAGTCAATACATTTTTTTGCTCCATGGAAACAGAGTTCTAAATGATGGTTATATTCACAGACAACCTATAAGAATACCTTGGTTAAGGTTAATTCTAAATTACAAACTGCAGCTGAGTTCCTTCAGGGATCAAACCACCAACATTTCTCTGAGAGAATGTGCTTTGGCCTTCAGGTTGAGATTCCAGGAATGGAAGCCTTCCTGCTGAGGCCTTCCAGTGGGCATGGGCACTGTCTTGAGGCATTCCAAAGCAGGCCTCCCTGGGGAGTGGCACTGCCAGTCGTTGGCAGGCTTAGTGCTGTGGACTGATGAGATAGGAGCTGGGGAAATGATGAGCTCCGGCAGAAAGGATATGTGTGGAGGTGGAGTGGGGCAAGTTGGCTTCAGGAATGGGGAGGGGGTCTGAGGGCTAATATATACAGGAGATGGGACTGGGAGTGCAGAAAGCAAAGGATGTTTTCAGCAGTGGTGACAATGTGAGAAAGAGGAGCCCTGGGTTGGAGAGATGATCCCTGTGTAAGGGATATTTGTCTTTTGGACATATCTATTTTAGGAAGTGCTTACATTGCATGATCATGAATGATATGAGGAACTTTTTCCTCTGGGGACATCTAATTACTACCCAATTTGTATTTTGTTTTATTTTTTTCACCGTCCTCAGGCATAGAGCCAAATGTCCCCTAAAGTCATATGGCATTTATCTGTTGAGCTCTGTGTTGAGTAATTTGTAGACTGCACCTATCCCTGGAGAAGGTAAAGTAGTAATGGTCATGCTCTCTAGAATACTGGCATAGGGTCTGGTGTAATCTCCATTTTACTGTAAGGACAGATTTTTTTTTTAAGAGTTTATACAAAGGTTATAGAGTTACAATATAGAAAAGTTATATAACTTTGTGCTTTTTTACATTGTTAATTTGTTAAATACATATTTATTGACTGTACATTATGTGCTAGGCAAGTATTCCACTCTGTGGATACCAAGGTAGCAAGATACTGCTCACAGTTTAGGGACCTAATAGTAATTAAAAACACTTAGAAATGAATGGATCAGGACCATTGACTTAGTATTTTCCTTTATATTCTCTGAAGGTCTCAGCAGATCTTGCGTATATTCATTAGTCATTTATTCACCTGAACATTAGCAGATGTGGGTTGGGTTTTTCTTTGGTGACACAAAGGGTTTGGACTTTGTGATCACTAGTGTATCCCATTCTGTTCTGATGTTCTCTGTGATCACTTCTTGAGGAAACTGTAAAATAGTGTTAACCAAGATCTACACAAAATATTGCTAAGAAGCTTATTATTTCCTTCCTGTCATCAGTTTTTCCTTTCAAAGGGATTTAGTTCTCTATTTAACATCAGGTTCCTTCTCTGATTTTATAAGCTTTACCCATTTGGGGAAGAAAAGGCATTTTCAAAGCACTAGAGTGGCATCTTCCACCTCAATATCTATAATAAAATCACTCAAACTAGGATGTTTGTCTGGGCTGTTACATATATACCTAGACGATATCAGTGGCTTTAATTCTTAACACATGGCTCCAAATACTTGGTCTCATCTGACTCATTCAACACATTTCCTGATGTTTTAAAAAGAATTGTATTTTTCTCAAAAAATAGAAATTTTTGGTTATTTGTTAGAGAGGTGAAATAGAGCTTAGTGGTTTTTATTGGGAGAGAGTGACAGGTTTACTCCCATAATTCTTATTTCATTCTCTAACCTTTCCCTTCCTTTCTCATCTCTTCTTGTCACCGTTCATCTTTCTTATGGCTTCTCATTCCTTCTGGCCTTCTTCTGTCTGTTCTCTTCCTTTTCCTTTTCTATACTTGTCTTCCCTTTCTTTTCCCTTCCCCTTTTTTTCCATCTCTTCTTATCTCATCTCTATCTCCCCCTTTTTTCCTTCTTTTTTTCTTTTCTACCAAACCTACTTCTATTTATTTGCCTATTTCTCAATCTATGCATTTATTTATTTACTTTTTTTCCTATCTGTCATTTCTATCAGAGACGTTCTCTACTTTGGTACATTGTATGTTTCCAAAAATCTATAAAATTCAAATTATATGAAAGTCAAATAATAAACTTAAATATATTACAAGGGAGAGTCTATTCCTGATAGCTAAAATATATTAAATTGCCAATTGCACTTTGAATGTTACATACAATATTCAGCAGTCCATTTCTAGCATTTTATACATTTTTTTAAAACTTTGCTCTTTTCCTTCACAATTGAACACATGTCCAGTGACCATCTGATTAAACTTAATGATTTGCCTCATTTAGCATCTGCAATGATTTCCATCTTTTCCTCATTTATATTCAGTTTTTGATATAAACATCTTATCACCAACATCAGAATGTGGACTCTTCTGTTTTCCAAAAACTTGTAAAATGAACTCAAGTTTCAATAAACTATTCAAATAACTGCACAAATAACATAGTAAAAAGAAGGATAATGATGTTATTGACACTGAATTATTAACTGGCTGACAGCCTCACTGTGTAGTAAATTGGAATATTTGTTTGTTAACTGGAGGATTAAAACCTGGATTTGTCACAGGAAAGATACTTTGAGTGGCAGTGTCTAATATAGAAAAGTTCAGGCTGTTCAGAGGTCAAAAGAACTAAGTAGGGAGCCATGTGTACATATAATTATCTTCATTAAAAAAAACCTCATAGGAAGATGGTATTAAAGAAAATTAAAATCACAGCACACATCACAATTTCTTTGTCTATGATTGGCATGCAAACAGTGTCAGTCCGTATGTACCATATGTATAGTGCTTTATGGAACAAATGCTTAGTTGTGCAATAGTTCAGTTCACATACATTCATATCTAAAGGTGTTCTTTGAAAGATCCATCAACTCTGGTGCATATTCAAAGCCATGGTTTTTAGAACCCTCTTATTTATATAGGGTCTTAAAACTATTTGAAATTCTATATTTTGTTTATAGAGTAGATTTACACCATTTAGCAGGTTAAATCTTGTATACAGGAGAGTTAATACAAGAAATTTTTAAAGGAAAAGAGAGTATAATTTCCCCAAGGCCATTGGATCCAAAATGTGATTCCCCATTAAGTTATGGCAGGATACCTTAGGCATCCAAAGCAGGTGTGTGGATATATCACATTCATAATTAAAATCATTAGTAGTTTGAGTTAAAAACCTAATTACTATCTTTGATTTTAATGTAGCAACATAGTGATACCATTCTTCCCCAAATAATTCTGTTTATTTTGTATACATTTTGTATGAGTAATTTTTTTGATTTGTATAGCAGTTGGTTAAACCTGAAGCAAAGAGAAGATAAATCATTTCGGATAACATAGTCAATGACAGTGCCATGGGGAGAGAACCAAGAACTTCCCACTTAAGAATGTATATTGTTGTAGGAACTGCTAAATACTGGTCACATCTCTTTTGGGGAAGCGAAATTTTAAGACCAAGAGAGGAGTCCTGCCTTTGAACTCAGCTGAAACTCTATCAGCAAGAGTGGAAAAAGCAAGATTTACACCCCCTTATACACGTACACAAACAGGTATATTGTGCAGAGCAGAAAGTAATGAGTGACAGATGACAGTGTGGCCATGCTGTCCCCTTCTCCCTCATTGTTACACTGGCACAGGCCTGAAAGACAAATGAAAGTGAAACAATAGAGCTGCCAGGTTTAGATATTTACCACATCTGGTTCAGATATGGTTTGGGCAACTGTGACTAGAGCTTTACAAACATCCACTTTGTCTCAGTCGTTACAATCTCCCAGGTTAGCCCTACTGCCAGAGGAATGAAGCACAGTTGTGAAGAGAGTTAGCAAGGAACCCAGGATACTGTTCATACGTAACCCACAAACCCAGAAATCCGTGTATGCAAATGCAGACAGCATTTCACACGTTTTAAAGCTTTATTTCTTTATCATGTATTTATAACGTCCATGTATGCGGGTGTTCTATAAATGAGAGGAACCAATGAAGAAATCTATTTAGAAAAGAATAAAAGGTCTGAACTAGTATAGACTAGTTTTCTAATCAGATTTTATTGGGGATTTTTTGGGGGAAAATTGAAAAAAAAATACTTTATTTCAATTTTGGTATAGCTGCCTAAACAGACTTGATTAAAATGAATTCTAAGAGAAAAGGCTAATAAACAATTCTACACATTGGAGTCATTTTAGATATTCTGATTATGTAGATGGCTCTTTACCAAAATCTTAACAGGCTATATCTATTATTGATATCGAATACTTCTTATGGCATTTTTACTAAATAAACTTTGCCCTCTTATACAATTTACACAATATTATTCCTGTTTTTAATCCTCTACTTTTAACAGTTTATAATTGGTTTTCTGCCCCTGAATATAACATAGTGTTTGACCTTTGATAGTTGTTCCCAACATACTTAGAGATACATTTTCTTAAAATATTTTATTTGCAAAATTTCTCTTTCTTCATAGTTGCAATGTACTTTCATAGTTGCAATGTACTTTCATAGTTGAAGTACATTGCTATTATTATTGTATTTGGGAAGTCACTTTAATAGTTAATATTGGAGCGCATATTTATATATGTTTTTCTATAGCACCTGCTCCTCTGTAAATGTCAGTATGTAACAAAAGTGATATTTTTATTGCCTTAAATAGGCTCAAAAGATAGAACAGAAGTGCACATGACACATACTCAGTATTTCACACTATGGAGCCCTTGTTGCTTGAGTGTTCCCTTCTAAATATATCATGTCTTTATTATAAATTATACCAGGAGTTCTGAAATTGAAGTTGAAAGATCTTGAACACTACTTCAGGTGGTATTCAGGAGTTTGTGGATGGGTATTGGGAAGTGAGGAGAAGGAGTGGCTAGGTACACACAAGAAAGGGGACAGATGAATAGATAGATAGATAGATCAATAGATAGATCCCTAACTGTTTCTCCTTTATCAATACTCAGTGAGGGCAGGACTGAGCAAAGGTCTTGTTTTGGTTTCCTAGGCTGCTTAAGCAGTTGCTATGAAATGGGTGGGCTTAAACAATGGGAATTTATTAGGTTACAGTTTGAGGCCAAGAAAATGTCAAAATCAAGGTGTCATCAAGGTGATGCTTTCTTCCTGAAGATCGGCTGCCAGCAATCCTTGGCTCCTCTACCACATGGCAAGTCACATGGTAGCATCTGCTGGTCTCTCCCTTCTCTTCTGGGTTTTGCTGATTGCAGCTTCTTGTTTCCCTGGCTTTTTCTCCCTGTGTCTGAATTTCATTCTCTTATAAAGGACTCCAGTAAGAGGGTTAAGACCCATTCTGATTCAGGTGGATCATGCCTTAACTGAAGTAGCCTCATTAAAATGTCCTACTTACAATGGGTCCACATCCACAGGGATTGATTAGATTTAAGAAGTTTTTCTGGGATACATACAGCTTCAAACCACAACACTCCATCCTCTGGACCCCAAGAAGACATGTTCTTTCCATATGCCAAATACATTAATTCCATCACAATATTCCAAAAGCCTTAAGTCATTTTAGAAACAAAATCTTATCAAAATTGGTTATAGATGTGGTCTTTCCTGGGGAACAATTCCCTTCAGTCTGTGAACATGTGAAACCTAGAGAACAAGTTGTCTATTTCCAATATACAATGAAGGGACAGATATATGGGAAATATTTGCATTCTCATAGGGTGAAATTGGAAGGAAAACAGGGGTCCTGAACAATTCCAAAACCCTTCCAGGCATATCCCATTAGATTTCAAGGTCTGAGAGTCATCTGTGGAATGATGTTTTGTCCTCCGGGCCTGATGGAGCAGCAGCCCCACCCTTTCCAAGAGCTTGCACAGCAGCCATGCTCTCCCTGAGTGCTGGGGTAATGTCTCCACCCTCTTCAAGTATTGTAGTGAAGGCCATACTCTCCTCTATCCCTGGGACATGGACTCCACCTTCATCAAACATTGGGGAGGCAGCCAGACTCCCTGCAGTCTCCAGGGCACAGGCTCCATCTTCTCGGAACATTGGGGTGGCAGCACTTTTCTTGAACAAGGGGGTGGAAGGCCCACCCTTTCCAAGATCCAGGGCAAACTCACTTTCCACACACATGAGTAGGCATGCTATCTTGGCCAGGGAAGATCTCTTCAGTCCAGATCTCAGCTTCCATGGTTGGTTCTGCCCTTGAAGTGATTTTTCCTTCAATCTGTCCCTTCTGTGTCCTTTTAGTCCAGGCCAGCATGGTTCCATTCTTACAGATCACACAAAACCTAGTCAGATTTGCATCTAGTACACGGAAGTCCAAACTATCAGACAAAAGAATTTTACACAAATCCTTCTTGGATAACTGCATTTCTACTCCTGACACACTGAAATGGCTGATTGGTTTCATGTTCAGTTACACTCTCTTATTGGGCACTATTCTCTAGGGACTTGCTTTCTGGAAGCTCAGAATTTTCAAACCATCAGTTTCTGGTTTCTCTGTGCCCAGGAGTTTAGTTCTCAGCTTATCCCTTTCCTCTCATATGTTATTATAAGCTGCAAGGAGAAACCAGGCTACACTTTCTATTTAGTTTGGAATCTCCTCAGCTAAATATCCAAGCCTGTCATTCTCAAATTCTGCCTTCCATCTGACATCAGAGCTCAATTTTGTCAAGTTTTCTGCCACTTTATAACCAGGATCTCCTTTCTTCCAGTTTCTAATAACATTTCATCATTTCTTTCTAAGCCCTCATTGAAAGGACTTTAGCATCCATATTTCTATTAACTGTCTCATCAAAGCATTCTAGGCCTTTTCCGTCATGCACCTCATAATTATTCTAGCCTCTATTACCCAGTTCCAAAGCTGTTTCCATATTTATGGTATTTGCAGTAGCAGCACCCCACTCTCCCATTACCAAACCCTATTTTAGTTTCCTAGGCTGCATAAAGCAGATACCATGAAATGAGTTGGCTTAAACAATAGGAATTTATTAGGTTACAGTTTGAGGCTGAGAAAAGGTCAAAATCAAGGCATCATCAAGATGATGCTTTCCTCCTGAAGACCAGCTGCTAAAGATCCTTGGCGCCTCTGCCACATGGCAAAGCACGTGGTGGCATCTGCTTGTCTCTCCCTTCTCTTCTAGGTTTTGTTGATTGCAGCTTCTTGTTTCCTTGTTTTTTTCTCTCTGTCTGAATTTCATTCTCTTATAAAGGACTCCAGTAAGAGGGTTAAGACCCATTCTGATTCACATGGATCATGCCTTAACTTAAGTAGCCTCATTAAAATGTCCTACTTACAATGGGTTCACACCCACAGGAATGGATTAGATTTAAAAACATGTTTGTCTGGTGTACATACAGCTTCCAACCACCACAGGTCCCAAAAAAACTTGCTATGTAGAGGAATAGGCCTTATCCCAGATAGCAGTGATGCTCAAAATATGTAATAACCAATATGACAAGAGAACTGATACATTAGAACACACTAGCTCATTGCTCTGTGAGGAGCTTCCATTTTTGTAAGGGTGATGCAAATAAATAAAACAAAAACCATGACTGTGTCATGTTATGATAAGTGTCTAGAAACCCAGTGGAGATGTCTGGAGCTTAGAGGACAGGGCAAGTCAGGAGATGGCATTTGCAAGTCATCAGTGAGATATACGACATTTATATTTGTAAAATGAGATGAGATCATTCTGAGAAGAGATTTTTGAGGGAAAAGAGATGAGTGAAGTTAGAGTTGAATAGAGCTCCCATGTCCAAGCCCTGACATTATGAAATTGCACAGCTTTGATGGCATTTGAAGTCCCTGCCCTACACAGCATTTTATTTATTTTCCTGGAATCCAGCATTTAGGATAATAATGTAATGATTTTCAGATGTCATTAGCACTAACAATAGTCACTGCTAAAAGTCATTTCGTCCTGGCACTCTATTGTTCTTGAAAAAAGCAGTTCCTGCTTCACGTATTGCCCACCCCAAATTGGTTATTAAAGCAACTTAGAAGAGAGATATATACATACTTTTTGAAACCAGAATCCTGGGCCAAATCTGGATAATTTATTGGATAAATAGAAGCCTCACACTGCTCTGTTTTATCAAGTTGTAAAACATAGGCATCAACTTCCCAGGGGCTGCTCTAGAATATATAGTTAACTTCAGTTTCCCCTTATGATATGCCAAACACCCATGAACATAACATATTTAAACAGCCAATGAACCCTTTCTTCCTGTTGAAATAAGTTTGTATAATAACAGAACTGATCCCCAAAATATGGGAATTATGTTTTACAGGTAATTTATATCACTTCTTTTGTTGAAAAACATGAGACTTAGAAATTTACTTAATTATGATCAATTTAAATGCTTAGGAAATGCTTGCAGAATGAATTTAAGAAACAATTCTAACAAAAATTTTAGAAAGGATCTCCAGAAGACACTTGGTAGCATCTCTATTCTTTTGATAAATTGCTTATTTGAAATTAGTATTTGTGCTTTTTGATGTAGGTATAAGAATTTATTTAATAACCTTTACGGTACTCAGTGGGTTTCAAATTATTCTTCTTAATAGGTACTATTTTATATTATAAAAAATGGTAACCTTTATTTTTCATAAACAAATATCTGCTTAAATCTTACAAGTTTTGCATGGGTATTAAAATTTTAAATTTATTACACTTTGTCATTTTCTTGTCTGTCGTACTTTAATCAACTCTCATTCCATTTTCTTGAGTTATGGAGGCAATATGTTATTGGCTTATTGTTTAAGAGTTATCTACTAGACATCAGAATTGAACTGAACAGACATACTCTCTATCCTCATTCAGCTCATAGTCTAGTGGCGAGGGCACAGAATGATGCATTTCAGTAATGTGAGAAGTGATAATACACCCAGGTGGTTGCTATGGGAGGCTTTTAGCAGTGGCTCTAACTTTAGCCCCAGAGAGTCAGGAATGGCACTATGTACCAGTGAGCTACTTACTAAGTTCTCATTAAGCTCAAGTACTTATTTTTATTTTTTTCCTTCATGGTCCCTGTACTCATATAGCTTTAGTTTCTGGATATTCTGTAGCTATACACAGTAAGAACGGTTTCATAAACAGAATTTAAATCACCAATTACAGTGAAGTTAGTACATGAATGAGAAAAGAGGTGGATCGTCTAAACACAAAAATATTGAGGAATGTTTCTTTTAAATTTTTCTTTTAAAAATTTCTTATTCCCCATTGCAAAATAATACATTATTCATTGATGAACATTTGTTAAGTATAGAAAAATGAAAAGAAGCTTTTAAAAAATCACCCATCAAACCACCACTTATTGACAATTATTCTTATTTTCTGGTGTCCTCCCCCCCCCCAATGATTTTCTTTAATTATAATTTTGCTCATATGAGTTTGTGGCCTGCTTTTTATCCACATAGTCTCATAACATCAGCATTTTCACAAAGCATTAAAACCACAAGAGGCAGGTTTGGACATTCTTGTTTTGGTTTTGCATTTGAGCATGGGTGTGTCTAATGTTCTTTAACTTCAAATAAAATGAAGCTGAACTGCAAAAACTGACTCAGGAGAAACTGGGAAAAGGGCTGGTAGGTGGTTCCCTGTCACATCAGTGTAAGAAACATTTTCCTAACAGCCTCCTCACCTCCAAACAAAGTTAGCAAGTTTGGGAGAACAATAGATCTTTTCTGCAGGCAAAATAAATGTCATCTTGGAATGTTGAAGCAAACGGTGCCCTAAGAATGTGTTACATGTTACACATTATAGGACTTTCAAAAATACACCCCTTGCTTGCTTACCTACAGAAAGAAGGGAATTGGTGAGAAAGAGAATTCTTATTCTGTTTTTGCACAGCCTTATAGTTAAATAAATATCCTTCCTTATATTACTACTGAACAACATTTTAGTCGTTTCTAAGGTAAATATAGTTGAGAGCTTTTATCTCATTTAGTTCCTATAGAAACCCTTTGCATGTCAGGGCTATTATTTTACCCATTTTCCTGGTGCGGAATATGATGCTTAGTGCCCTGAAATAACTTGATCAAGGTCTTAAAACTACCAGTGGGGAGCCAGAATTCAAATCCTAGGCTGTCAGACTTCAGAGCTGGGTCTCTGACCCACTATATCACTGAGCCAACCTGTGAGTTCTCATTTGGCTATTAAAAAAATTCCACTTCCCTGTGGCTGTCTTTCATGTAATTGAAGAACTCTCTTATGTGTCTGTCTTAGTTCCCTTTGAACTAAACATTCTAATTTTCAACTATTCATCATGACATAATTCGTCTCAAATCTTTCCCAATCCTGTACTTGTGTAGTTAATTTTTTAATCTTAATTCAGATCTTTAAATTTATTGTGGTTGGATTTAATCTTGTTCATGTTGGTATATTTCATTAACATATTCATTTTGAATATTGATTTTTGGCATCTAGCAATATGCTGTGCTTCAATTATGCACATCGTACCAATGTTTTTTTCTATTTATTTATCCAGATAATTTTTACGTACATTAATCAGGATCAGGCTACAAATGGAGTTCTTTGGCACAGTATAAAATACTGCTCCGTCAGGATGATCTTGTCCCATTCACTGGAGCTTTAAGAGTGCTAATATCATAATAGCATGTAATTCTGGACTAGTTTAGGTGTTGATAAAGGACTAATATATTCTCGGTTTCACTTCCATTTTAAATACACAGAGAGTATCCTCTGAAATTTGATCGAGTATAAACTCTCTTAGGAAAATTTTGTGTATTGTTTTTCTCATGAATTATTCTACACGAATTTCTCAATAAATGCTTCCAAATGACAGTGAAGTTATGTTTCAATGTCATTAGCATATGTTAGTAGAATTTTTATTATTCTTATGTCTGAAATTCCTATTGTGTTGACCAGGGATGGCAAATATATGAAATAAAAGCAAACCCAAGTACACTTTGGAATTAAACTGGTATGAAAATAATAATATTGCCATCCCCTCCAAAAAAAATTTTGTCAATTACAGGAAATTAAGGAAATGATTGGGTATTGAGCAAATGGAATTTCCTCTTCAGATTTATAAAATGCATTGAAAGTATTTAGGTTTGTCCTTTAATGAATTTTATAAAATGGGTGATTCTACTAGCGATCAACGTACGGAGATGTTTGCATCTGCTACTCTGTGATTTAATATGCCATGTGTTCATATATTCCTTGGCCTTCTAAAAAACATACTGTGTGGAGGCTTGTGTTTTGTGCTATTGGGCCATTTTGTTATAAGTGTTATTATGAAGCCTGCTTAAAATCATTGTATTGAGTTCGGATGCCATAATTAGATATCAAACTGCAGTTGACCGTTTGAGTATTATGATGAATTTTAAATTTAGTAATAGTTTCTTTAATGTTTTAATTGTGATCTTAAATTTCTGGTAATCAAATTCAAAGTCAGACACAATCGTAACAACTAAACATTTGAAGAAAGAAGAGATGTCTGATTTTCAGCTATTGTGGACCATGTGTTACGATTTTATAAGACAGAGATATTCTGAAACAATGCTTTATGAAGCATTTTCTCATATTCTGAAGTAGGCATTTTGATACAAATCACAAATCAATCACCAAAAAGAAAATACAATTTTTTTTTCTCAACATATATGAAAGTTTATAAAAGGAAATCAGTTCCCTAATAACATTTGGTTAACATTGAAGTTAGGTAAGAGAACTGTTTTTATATCACATAAACTAGAAAAAACAAACACTGGAAATCATTTCTTGATGGAAAATTTATTTTTTTATATATGAAGTTAATTTTTTTTAAAAATTTTAAAGAGTTACAGTAGAGACTTTTATTGTGTGCATTCAGCAGTTGAATTGAAACAGCATAAAATAGGTTGGGAAAGGGACTGCAGCAGTGTTAGCACCTGTGATCCTTTTTGTATTTTTTTCAGTTCTTATTTGGGTCATATGAATACACATGGAGTAATTCTAGCTTCAGACTATTTGTGATTTAAGAAAGTTGTAATTTCATTTTGGAGCGTTTTTTTCCACTTACCTATTATTTCAGAAATCTTTATAATGACTCTTTTTCGGTCAGAAACCATAAACAAATTGAGGCTAAATTTGGCTGCTTAGTTTTATACTTCACTTGATTAAATAGTTCCAAACTGTGTGACATCGCTAATGATTTGAAAGGAAACATTAACTTTTTGAAATATTAAATAAAAACTCTCATCAAACTTATTGGTATAATTATACTGTAACTGAGTGCTAAAATGTAAAATGATGATGATGTTGAAAGTTAAGCACTTTAAGTGCATTACCTCATTTACTCCTTAGAATGACCCAATGAGGTGAACACGATTATTATTATTCTTTCTACACATGATCAAACTGAGGCTTATGGACATTAACTTGTCCAGGATCTTCACAAAAACTGAAAAATCAGGGTTTGAACTCTTGCAATCTGATATTGGAGATAGGCTCTCGTCCTATTTGCTATACTTGTTTTTTGCCAACCAAGGCATGTGAGATTGCTCATTGATATGATTTTTATTTTTTAATTTTGAGATAATTGTAGATTCACATGCAGTTGAAAGAAATAATACAGAGAGATTCCTTGTATCCTTTACCTAGCTTTCCCCCACGGTTACATCTTGCAAGATTATAATACAATATCACAACCAGGATATTAGCATTGATACAGTTAAGATACAGAACATTTCCTTCACCTCTTGCTGCTCTTTTATAGCTACCGGACATTCTTTCCACTCCTCCACCATTTCTAACCCCTGGCAAACAATAATTTGTTCTCCATTTCTATAAGTTTATTATTTCAAAAATGTTATACAAATGGAATCATGCAATATGTAACCTTTGGGGATTGGCTTTTTTTTTTTCCTTTTCTTTTTTTTTCTTTCACTCAGCATAATTCTCTGGAGATTCATCCAGGTTGTTGTGTGTGTCAATTGAGTTTGTTTCATTTCAGGGTTGTATTCTGTGGTATAGAAGTGTCCCAGTTCGTTTAACATGTTTAACATTCAACAGTTGAAAGATATTTGGGTTGTTTCCAGTTTGGGGCTTTTATAAATAAAGCTGCTGTGAACATTTATATGAAGTTTTTTGCAGGAACATAAGATTTCATTTCTCTGGGATAAATGCCAAGAGTGCAAATGCCACATATGTTAGTTGTATGTTTCATTTTATAAGAAACTGCTAAAATGTTTTCTGGAGTGACCCATGAATTGAAATCTATTTTGTATGCCTTGTTTCATGTCCTTTTTATTTATAGAATTACATTTGGAATTTCTACTTTCCACAAATGATCCTGAAGGTTCAACATTGAATGCAATTTGTAATGCTTTTGAAACATGGATCTGAATCACACACTTTATAAGGCTACTTTTTTGGAATGATTCACTTAGGTAGTGGATGATCTTAGCAGTCTGCCTGGGTTATACATCTTAGCAAGATTTTATTTTGCTCTGCTCATTAACTCTACCTTTGTTATTAAAAGAATATACTTTCTAGGAGATCTTAATAATTATTAATAATGCGTTTTTTCATACATTTATAGGCACAACCAATTAATTTTGTCCTTAAGTAAAGCCCATGATATGTTCAGTAATTGAACTCTTAAGAATGCTGTTGTGAGTCTGTAACTAAATACAAGGCTATTTTATTGCAGCACCCATTTATGCATGTATCATGGTTGTGTTGTTCTTTCTTAAATTTGTTTGTAGATGGCTCCTTCACAAGTATCCCTTGTAAACAGCTCTCGTGATAAATGAGTATCTCTAGAGATTAAGTAGAATGTAGCTTCTCCAGTCGGGCAGTATCAAATGTATTTATTTCTTAACTATTGTACACAATATCTGAATTGCAGTACTCTCTTTTTTTTCTTTGATATGCTTTTCTTCATTGTATCTTCATTATTATTTAAAAAGTCCCCCAGTGTTTGTTTTCTCATTTTCAACTGTTTTTTTTTCCCCATAATTAACTCTCCATCTATGTTTTCATGGTTTTGTTTTCACAGTCTTTTTGAAATCTCCTCTGTGATTTCTCAGTTTAAACATAGTTAAGAATGACTTTTTTTACAGTTGCAAAATATTTATTTGCATAGATAAAGCTCAGAAATGAATATCTATCTATCTATCTATACTTCCAAATGGGTAATATGCATTTAACATAACAATCACATGTCATGCGAATTTAAAAGTTAAATTTAAAACATTAAGTAAAGAAAAAAGTGCTCAGAAAACTTGGGATTTTTATGAACAACCAGTAGTTACCGATTACTTTTAATACAGTAATCATAAACAACAGATGTGATTTTCATGTTATCGCTGGATGCTTATCCCTTCCCTGGCTTTCATTATCAAATGAAAGCCATACTTTGCTAAACCTTAGGGAGATATATGTTAAGCAAATGGATTGACTCTGGTCAAGATAATTAAAACCTTATTTCTTTGTTTAAAATGAACATTATGTGCAAAAGAGAATTTTAATGAACATTGAAGAGGATGTTAATGGTAGTATAATGCATTTGGTGTGAGCAACTTGAAGATTTCTCACCCTTTGCCAGATAATTTCTTCTTGTGGGAGGGTGTGCTGTGCACTGTAAGATGTTTAGCAGAACCCCCACATACTAGATACCAATAGTACAACTTCTCCTGATTCATGACAATCAAATATGTCTGCAGACATTGCAAATGTCCCTTGGGGAGCAAATCACCCCTGTTGAGAACCACTGAACTTGAATGAAATGTGATTTGGAAAAAGAACCTGATAAAGTGATTGGAAAATGTATGAAAGTTTCAGAATGTATTCCTTGTGCATGTCAATAGATTATTTTCAATTGAGTAATAAAAAATGAATTTTATTTCATTATTCCATAGCTTTTACACTAACAGACCAACTTGGTGTTCCTCCTTCTGCCCACGAAAGAGTAAAATTATGTTTCTACAAAACTCCACCATAATACTATTTAGGGTAGGAAAACTACCTTCCCCCTTCAGAACTCCAAAGCCATATCCAGAGACAAGGATCCAGGGACAGTTCTAGTTACCTAGACTTGTAACGAGTTAAGACTCAAGCCAAGGGCTCCCCAGGAGACAGAAAAGAACTTCTGTTTTTATACTTGTATCAGATTTCATCTTTAGCCTTTCTATACTCTTGAATATTCTCAGTAAAAGTTCCACTTTTCCCTCTCCTAAAATCATGATCATCTCCAATAAAACAGTGAATTGAGGTACCCTTTGTCTTCCATGCTCATCAGGTCTGCATTAGTGTATGCTGGATTTCTTCTAACCCTTGATCTGCCAGCAAAACTTACTGTCCTTATTGTCCATTTCTTCATGACTTCTCTTTATGATTAGCTAGTGACTCTCATTTTTTATTTTGAGCTAAGGAGTTATTAAATGGTAATGACTTCCTGAGTTACCCTTCTGAATCAGATATAAATTTTCATAGATTTGAGACCTAAAAGACTGAATTAATTGTAAAATTTAACATGAGAGTAGGACCACTGACAATGATGTTTTTGATCAAATCAGGCTTTTACCAGTTTTTTTAGCATATCATAGAGTCCTACTTTGAATCCTCACAATAGAGACCTTGACTTCAAAAGGCTGGGAAGTCTCTAATCTGATTTAGATAAAATCCAGTAGAGTATCTCACCCAGCGAATGAGTGAGCAAATGATGGGGTGAATGCCATTTTGTGGACGTTGTGAGGGATGGGGTGGGGGTGAACTTGGATAGGCAAATTTGATTCCTAAGGGAAATCCCTGGATATCTTTGAGGTCTTAAATTTCTTCATTACCTATATGCTATCGAATCCCCCGAATTTCAGGAGCTCCCCCTTTGAACCATCACTCACACATGCTCATCACTTCTTTGCTGTTTGAATGCTGTATGACCCTCCTAGCAACAAGTCTCTTCTCCTGCTCCCCTGCTGCTGCTAGACTTATAGTTTTGAACACAAATTTTTCTGATTCTCAAAAATCTCCAGTGCTACTTCATACTCCATCTTGTATACTCAACTTTATCTCCTATTCCTAGTAAAAGAAATCTGCAGTCCAGTCGACCGAGATTTTTTTGCTGATTCCCAAATGTACCAAGCTCATTCCCATTCTGTGTTTCTGCTTATGTTTTACCCTTGTGTGGGATACCAATAGTCCATCTTTCTATCTGATCATATTCTTCCTCTTCGCCCTAGGTTTAGTTGAGGACCATGCCCCCCGCTCAGGGCTAGCCATGATCATTTATTCTATATTGATCTCTCTTTACTTTTCTTCTTAAAGGACTGAATACAGGCATTACTCATTTTGTCCCTTAGCAATATATTGCTTCATTCAAAATGTTAACAGATTTATGTGTACATTATGCCTCTTCAGCTGTTGAATTAATTCTGAAAGGCATGTGTTTTGTGCTTTTCATCTAGCATAAGTCATCCAGGATATTATTATATGCATAACAATTACTCAGTAAAGACTTCCACTAAAGACTGGCTAGGCATTGATTATATTTTAATTCTATTTTAAAATCTTTAAAAACTGAAACCAAAAAGCCTATAGCAACTGATAACGCCAGGCTTAGTCTTAGATTAAAGTTAAGAAAGACAGACTTTCTGGAAACCAGAGAAGGAAGGTGTGTTGTTTTAGTTGAGATGCTGAAAGGAGAGTACCTTGGAAAAGGAAAATCAGCCAGCAGTTTGTAAAAGGAAATCTGTTTAGTTTCTTTGTGATAGATATGTGAATAGTGGTGCTATTAATATAATTTTGGATATGAAATATATGCCATTTTGAGCTGCTGGTAATATAGTAAGTAAATGTGAAAATAAGTAGTAGGCATATACCATAAAATATTTGATTACAAAATTGTAACTGATTGAGATTTCCTTCTTTTCAAACAACCAGATTCCTCTCGCCACTGCATGAATGGACATTTGAACGTGCTGTTGTCAAACACCTGCGAGCATGGAGACCTCATCAGTGCTTTCCTCTTTAAACGATGAGTGTAAATCAGACAACTACGTTGAGCCTCACTACAAGGAATGGTATCGGGTAGCCATTGATACTCTGATTGAACATGGGTTGGAAGCATACCAAGAATTTCTTACGAAGGAACGAGTTTCAGAATTTTTAGCTGAGGAAGAAATTAATTATATTTTGAAAAATGTCCAGAAAGTTCCACAAAGTACAACATACGGTCCTGACAACAATTCGTGCGATGATGCTTCATCTTCGGGGACTTACTGGCCCATTGAGTCTGATGTGGAGGCTCCAAACCTTGACTTAGGATGGCCATACGTAATGCCTGGACTCTTAGGAGGGACCCACATAGACCTCCTCTTTCACCCACCAAGAGCACAGCTTCTTACAATAAAGGAGACTATTCGGAAGATGATAAAGGAAGCAAGAAAGGTAATAACATTTCTATTTCTGAATGAAAAAATTCAAGCACATAGACAAGTACAGAGAGTGGTATAACAGATATTCATGCTAATAAGAGAATCTCTGGATGTATAGACCATGTCTATTATTCTCAGGAAATACTTTATCCATAGGAAGGCTGCACTTTCTCGTATCTTGCTTACATCTGTGAGAATGGCATCAAGACCCTGCTACATTCCCAAATATATGTATCTCCAGAAGAGCTAAGATTTGTGTGGACTGGGAATAAGATGATTTCGTGCAGTCATAAGTCTATGCCATTTAAAATTTTCTTATTCTGTAAAAGGAAATATGGTTTTGGTGGATCTGGTGACAGATCTGAGTCTTAATTCTTCTCTGAATATTGTTTATGTTATTAACAAAACTGTAGGTTTGCTAATCTATTTCCTGAGTTGTATGGAAACAGTATAAAATGAACCATAGTAATATAAAATTCTAAAGTAGCGTGCTGGGTACATGGCATTTTAGGGCTTTGGTGCTGTTTATCAAATATTTATATTACCTTATAAATGCCAGAAATTCTATTTTAGAGGTTATACAAGGCTGAAGAAAATTTTTTAAATCAATCAATAAAAGTTACTGGAGTTTTCTATGTACTATACTAGGCATTGTAGAGAATACAACAAAACATTCCAAGCTATATATTGAGCTCGACCTAGAGTTTAAAAATATGTAAAAAAAAAGTCATGATTTTTAACCATAATGTGCCTATTTCTTAGTTAAAGATATTGTAAGATTTATATTAGAAACCTTAGGAGGATGCACATATATATGGCATTGCTTTCTTCCTTGTCAACAAGACAAAAATCCTTGGAAAAGCATGCTTTTGTGAAGTGCAGGAATATACGACTCTTGAAATCTGCAGCTGACACGGTAGTTACAAGATAGGTACTAAAAGCACAGCAGTAACGTTAGGGAGACACGATGTTCTGAGGCTAACGTTAAATGCAGGCTTTGAAAAAATAAGGTGATTTTCCCCCACCCTTCTGATCTTAAATAACCTGACTTTTTAGCTATATTAAATCTTTTAGCAGGATTGCACTAAAGAAAGAACTAATCTATTCCAGTTGTTAAAAATTAGCTATGGAACCAGGTACAGATTAGGTGTCCAAACTTGTATTGAATGAATTGAACTGTCAGTTCCATTTTCTGAATTGAACCATGAGTATATCTAAAACTGTACTATCTTGTGCTCTGTGAACAAATTATACAATTGTGGGTTTTTAAAACAACTGAACAAAAGCCAAGAATGTATATGAATCCTTTTAAAGACAAATTAACAAATACCAACTAACATTTGCTAATTTTTGATTGGGAAAGACATTATATTTTTGAACCATGGTGTTAACTGAACATTGAAAAATACATCAGTGAAGTTTAAGCTTATTATTATGGCAAAATCAGTGGGAGGAATTGCATTACTGTGACACAAAATGTAATTCAGGAGATATCATGAGTTCTTGGGCAAGCAATCACTGGAAAGTGAACATTAGTCATGAAATTTTGATGTATTTTTCTTTATAATGTGGCAGCTGTGTATTTAGTGGACCTTTAAAAGTACTATCCTCTCCCTGGTCATTGTCTGTTGAAAACTCCTACTCGCAAGCTGAGGGAATTGAAGTCCATACTGTAAAATACAATGAATGTTCTGCTTATCTTGTACAAAATCAATGTGGCATAAGATAGGAAAGATAATTTTACCTTTATTTGATTTTTATGCACATATCCAAGCTGAATTCAAAGAAAGGGAATTATTTGGACTTTGTTAATTGAGTATATTACAATTGAATTTAAATCATTACAGATAACTTTGTTGTTGGTTTTTTCAAAAGTGTGGGGAATGTGGTGGTTTCTATCCAAATGCAATTAATGTTGAGGTGACCTCGGCTGTATATTTATGGATGTATGTTTCTCAAGAACTTTAGAAATTTCTTCCTATGTCATTATGTTAATTTAAAGATTTTAAAGAGTCTACTACCATGGTGAAAATAGTTATTGTCCCTAATTTTTATTAATAAGACTATTTAGCCAATAACTACTCAAGGTCGTGTGACACATTTTCAAATAAGAGGAACAAATATTATGAATTAAAAGCTTGTCAGAACGTATTACTTTTTAAAGATTAACTGTGGATTTTCATGACTATTATTTATTCAGCAGACAAGCCAGATTCTTGTGATCTTTTAGAATTAATGGAAGCCAGTTAGTCATCAGGATAAACTTTTGTATTTTTGAACTATTTTCAAGGTACAAATGATCTTTATTGGAAACTCTCAGTGAATTGTCATATCATTTTGAAGAGGGATTGATCCTTGTTTCATAAAGTGTTTGAATAATGTATATTTTAAGGGATAGAATAAAATTTCTTACCTCCAAATTTATCAGAGAGATTTTTTTTGGTAACCAACATTGTAAAAGTCTGTGGAGATATGAAGCCAAACAAGTGGTTAGGAACCAGCAAAGCAGAACCCAGGAAGCAATGTCAGATAAGAATTTAAATCCATTTTCCTGTTCTGTTTGCAGTTGAGATAAGGTACTTAAGAAAATAAATGCCATATTATGGAAAAATCTTAAAATAATGAAAAGAATCCAAAGGCAATTTGTTTAGAAGTCTAAACATTTGAAATCCAATCATAACCACCAAGTTAAGCTTCTAGTCCCTTGAGAAAGGAATTTAAAATGATATTACATCTAATCTATTTTTACTGAAAATATTTTGTCTTTGAATTTCATTAATTCATATGCTGTTTTTTCTAGCTGAAGTTGTACAACTTGGAATCATTCTGCTCTTATAAGCAGAATATGACCTTTTATAGTATTTCAGAAATCCATAGATTTGTTTTTATTCATTTTGTTTTTGCCAATAGTCATGTAGAAGTTCTTCAGAGGTTTTTTTGTTTTTTTTTTTTAAGTTTAGTTTTTTGTTTGTTTGCTTATTTTAACTTTTAGAATTTTTCTTTGGAAGAATCCAAGTATAATAACATCTTACTTGTACCCTAAAAGGGCCATAATGTAATTTATTGGCACTTTTTCTAATCCTTTTCTATTTTAAATTTTCACTATGTGGTTGACATGATTACATTTGTGTCAACTTTGTAAAGTCTGATAATGTCTAGCAAGACTTTTCCCAGGTAATTATATGTCTCTCTAGTAGTGTTCCCAAGATGATATATGCATATATTCCTAATTGTTGTGAACTTCTCTTACAAAAGTATCCTCTCTAATTATTTTTAAAAAGTCATCTTTCATTAAAGTGATTTTTCTTCCACTTAATGGTGGATATCTGAAGAGTTATAACTTCTGAAATTCTTGAACATGTAAATGTTTTACCAGAATATTTGCATCATCCAATTTCCTAATTCTAGGCTAACTTCTTTTGTGAAATGTGAATATTAACTCTTGTGAAATACAGAATCAAAGCATCACATAAGCAAAAGTCTTGTGAGAATTAGGACAGAGTGATTCCTGAGGTGCTTTGTCCTACATCACCCAGTACAGGTCTTGGTTCCTCCCTGAGTTCCTGGGTGTGTCTGTTATGGCCATGGGTGTCATTAGTAATACAGAGAAATATTAACTACCAATTGATCCCACAGCTGCCAAGGGAAAAGCAAACAGATGACGGAGGCACTTCCTATTAGTTGACTGCTGTCATAGAGGTAGTACTAGTCTAGCGGCTTGGTGACCAGGGCTCTACCACTAACTAGTGGCATTGAACAAGTCCTTGCATCTCCCCAGGAATCATCTATATAGTGAAAGATATGATACGAAAAACTTCCAGTGCTTTAAAAAATCTGATACCTGTATTCAAACCTCTCAGAGTGCTTACCGACTCAAGATTACTTTATATGTTACACTTCTTGCTGGATTAGTCCACAAAGTGAACAATTATGATTGTATGATGATGTGTCACTTCTGTCTGCATCAGTTTTCAGCCATGTCCTGCTCAGCTAAGTGATGGTTATGTATTTATCAGTACCTTTTTTGGGCTAGGATCATCTTCCTTCTAATGTTCCTAATTTTTATTAAGCATTTCTTTGCTACATCATCCCTACGCCAATTCTTACTGTGAATCCTTTCATTGAATTCAAGTCAAAATTAGTTTCTTCCAGGAAATATCTTTTGCTTAGTCAGATGTAGTGACATTATTATCCTGTGATGTTGAGTACCACTTCTCTGAACAACAGGTATTAGGTATTAATATATATTTATGTTTGAATATATGTGAGAGAGAGAGGGAAAGAGAGGAAGTTGGGAAAAAGAGAGGGAAGGAGGAGAGGTGGGAAAGTGCTAGAGAGAGAGAGGGATGGAAAGAGAGAGAGAAAGAGAGGGAGATAATCTTGTTAAAATTGCACTGACTTTGCCATGCCAACTATTGCTGGATCTGTAGAGAAATATTCTTTCTATGCCAAACTCCTAGTGCTATACAGAGCTAACATATTCCTCTCAGACCATTTACCCACACTACTACCAATAACCCTGATGATATTAAATATGTTATTTTTAACATAGTTATGGGAGAAGAGAGAGGAAAGAAGGTACTATAGAAGGACTCTTACTTTATTGCAAGATAGAGTTTCAGGCTTCTTTGATTGATTTGATAATTTGTATAGGCAAAAAGCTGTAACTCCCTGGTTTTTATTGCCCAAATTCAAATAATTCTCTTTTAACAGAAGCACCATGGAATGGCTGGAATGCTCTGTATCTTGAAGTCAGTCAGGGGTAGGTTGAATCCCAGCTCAACCAGCTGTTCATATAGGATAATACAAATAAAACCTCTCTGAGTTTTATTTTTTCCAACTGTAAAATGGAGATGCTAATACTCGAGGATTCTTGTGAGATTTGAATGAAATAGCTGACACGACACCTGCCACATATTTGGCACCAAGTGTGTGGTGCTCTGGATCTGCTGCTGCTTCTTTTCCTCCTACTTCTGCTAGTACTATGTTATTCCATAAATTTATTTCATCAAAAAATGTATTAGTCTTTATTTTTGCATCATTATGATTTGAAATTTGTTCTTTTAAAGTAAGAGTAACCTCTGACCAAGTTTAGTGTCTGATGAGACAATATCTCACTAGGAATGCCAGCTGTTTGTGAAATGATATTCTAGGAAAGACAAACACATTTCTGAAGTATCATAATTATTATGTACACTGCGTTAGTTGCAGAGCAACACAACACTTCCCAATTTTTATTGCTTGGAATATTCAAACTGGGAAAATACTGACTCAAGATAAGTATATTTGAAAATAAGATCTGTTGTGAAGACAGCTTAGATATGCCTGTTGAATATTTCAGGATGTGCAAAAAAGGTACTCTCCTTTATGAAAAGCTGTATTGCTTTTTTTTTTTTCCCTCTTTTTTTCTTTTTTAACCTTTTTGTTGTGGTAACATATATACAATATAAAACACTTTCAAAAACACAATTCAGCACTATTAATGAGATTCTCAGTGTTGTGCAACCATCACCACCGTCCTTTACCAGCATTTTTCCGTCACCCTGAACAGAAGTTCTGCACCCATAATGCAATAAACTATTTCCCCCACCCCAACCTGTAATCAGCTTTCTGTCTTCATGAACCTGTATATTGTAGATATTTCATGTAAGTGAATTCATACAATATTTGTCCTTTTGTGTCTGGCTTATTTCACTTATCATGTCTTCAAGGTTCATCGATTTTACAGCATGAATCAGAACTTCATTCCTTTTTTACTGCTGAATTATATTCCATTGTATGTATATACCACATTTTGTTTCTCTATTCATCCATTGATGAACACTTGGGTGGCTTCCACATTTTGGCTATTGTGAATAATGCTGCTAAAAATATTGGTGTACAAGTATCTGTTCAAGACCCTGATTTCAACTGTTTGGGGTATATACCAAGAAGCAGAATTGCCAGGTCATATTCTATGCTTAACTTTCTGAAGGACCACCAGCCTTAAACTATACTTTCTTACCTACAGATCTGAGATCTGAAAAGATACAGAACTCTGGTGAAAAGTTAAGGGAATGAGGCATGTTCTGCAGAGCAACAGAAAAAGTAAACTGTTCCATTTTCATTGAGAGTCTTAAAAATGATAATTTTATTGGGTTTTAAAGACAATTTAGATGTGATCCATATTTATGAAAAAAACAACAACAAAGGTTTTGTAAATTTTGAAAATTCATATGCATTATAGATCTGCCATCTTGGTGTCAAAAGTTGGTTGAAATCACTCCTAGTTTATAAAGTTTTGTTACTTACTGAACTTGTCTGATATAATTCAAAAGGTATTAAATAGTATTATTTAGGTCACAATCTAATTAGTCTTTTTAGCCTTAAAAAATCTGCTTTACTGATAGAGGTGCTATTTTATGCTTTGT
The DNA here is from genome assembly GCF_015220235.1 of Choloepus didactylus. NCBI lineage: Eukaryota > Metazoa > Chordata > Mammalia > Pilosa > Megalonychidae > Choloepus > Choloepus didactylus. The sequence goes on along the minus strand of NC_051313.1, from coordinate 96,282,502 downwards.
TAAAACAAAAAAATCTGGAGAGTATTAAAAATGAACATAAAATTATTATATGAGATCTAACTTGGCTGCATAATAGGTTTCAAATGTTTTACCAAGTAATGTGTTATCAGTTAAGATCTAAAGATCGTCTATGACTTTTATTTTTAACAGATTTTTATTTTAAAATAGACTACATGAAAAAAAGTTGAGCTTTTAAGAAAAAAAATTAGAATTGCTTATAGGTTTCAACAAAGTTATTCAAAACTTTGCCTTGCTAATATTAACTTGTACCTTTATTTATTGTTGGAAAGATACACTTTAAAATTTGAGTTCTTTCAGAATGTATATCATTTACCTGATTATGGCTCTAAGACCATTTTCTCTACCCAGTTATCATTCTCTTGTTACTCTTAAACTATTTTTTTTCCAAAATAAACAGTGAGAGATAATTCCTACAGGAGCTGCATGTGGTGTGTACAATTTTTCTATTGAACTTTGTGGTATTGTTATTGATAATAGTACAAATTTACCTCCATTCTCAATCTTTGAAGTAGAATGCTTATTTTTTATGATCACTTATATTTACTCAATTTTTCTTCCTGCTGCAGGAGTAAAATAATGACCCCTTATTTAGTACTTATTGAAATGCATAATAATTTTCTGAGGACTCACCTTCAGTAGTTTTTTGGAATGGCAAAGCTAATTATCATCATAAAACATTGTCATCATAAAATAACCGAGTTATCGTTAATGTCTAAGTAATACATAAATTCAATTGGGGCGGAATTTAATGGTCTTACCACTTCAGATGCCTTCAGGGCCAACCAAGAAAAATAACTGCAAAGAGAAGGTATTGGGAGGTATTGCAATAGGGAGTGAAAGGAACATGGATGAAAAGAAGATAGCATGAACTGGCTGTACTCATTCTTTTTTAAAGTGTTATGAATAAAATGTAGCTGGCAGCTGAATGAGATGATAAGCTTAGGACTTCAGGTACATGTTGAGGCATCTTACCAAAGTTAATTTTCATGGGAATAGAGAGAGATTACTCTCCTTTACTTGTCTGTCCCCTTGGTAAATGTAAAGTAATGGACATTTGCTATAGGAGCCTCTTTGAGATGATGAGGGCTGTAACGCCACTCTAATATTTTCATTTTAAAGGATTCTGCCTATTCTTGTATAGTTGATGCAGGCTTTTATATCAATTATAGGTATCTTTTAACTATTCACTCTTCAAATTATCTTGGAAAAATTGGTCATCTTTTATCATCAGGGCTTGACCTGGCATTTTACTTAGGTAATGGATTTACGTTATGTAATCTAGTAACAGTAGCAGGTAATATTTATTGAGCATTTATGTGTCAGGCACAGTGCTAAGCACTTTATATGTATTACCATAAATTAACCTTCACAAAAACCCTGTGAAATAGGTACCTTTATCACTCACATTTTACTGATGAAAAATCTGCTTTCTTGTGATAGGTATGACTAGTTAGTGGAGCAGAGTGAAATCAAAATGATCATAATTGAAAAGTAATAATCTCCGCACATTACTAAATGGAGTTATTAGAATAATTGGTTGAGGTAGTCTAGGATTGATACCAGGTGGTGGAGATGTGGAAGCACTGGTTTCCAAAGGGACCGGGTACAAGTCCATCATGGGGTTGTTACTGAAAGTCAGAATAAACTTGCCAGGAATGGACAGAAGGTTATGATGAGTAGATTAGGTGTAGCACCGAGAATGAAGACAGGAGCAGGAGATGTTGAAAGGAAATGGGTTCTCAGAGTTCAAGTATAAGGAGAATTCAAAGAGAGGAGAGGGCAGTCAGGCATTGAAGTTGCCCTTTGGCCTCCGGAGTTCAATTACAAAGGGGATCAGTATTTGACCAACCTACAGATTAAAAAGTATGGCAGCCCGTTCCTCATTCAGCAAATATTTATGGAGCATGTACTGTTTGCCAAGTACTGTGCTAAATTCTGGTGATACATAAGAAAATAAAGTACCAAAAAATCCTTCCCTACTTTAACATTGTGAATGTTATTAATCCCACTGCATGGTATGCTTGAGAGGGGTTGGGATGGGAAGATTTATGTTGTATATATGTTTCCACAATTTAAAAAAAAATGAAAGAAGTAGAAACTAAATAGATAATTAAATGCAATACATAATACCAGCTGGGATCTAAGATAGGAGGAGAAAAAGCTCAAAAAGACATTATTGGGTTGTAAGGAACAATTTGAGTATAGAATGTAAGCTTCATATCAATGTTAAGTTTCTTTAACTTGATAACTGTACTTAAGGTGATTAACATGAGTGACTATCCTTGTTCACAGGTAGTGTTCATGGAAGTATTATGTTCAAGGAATATGTTCAAGGAGTATGATGGGTGCAACCTGCTCCCAAATGCTCAGAAAATAGATAGATAGATAGATAGATAGATAGATAGATAGAAAGATAGACAGACAAGATGGTACAGAAAAGGTGGCAAAATGTTAAAGTTGGTTGATCTGGATATCTAGGGGAGTGGGGTTGTGTTGAAGTTCTCTGTAAGGGGTTTGTATTGTTTTTGCAACTGTTCTATAGGTTTGAAATTATTTCAAAATAAAAAAAAAATGAAAAAAACAAAACAAAACACCTCTGCCCTTGAATGAAATTGCATACAAATGGAGGAAAGATAGATAATAAGCATAACAAATGAGGAATGCTGTGAAGAACACAGACACAAATACAGTTAGGTCAGGAGATCTGGGAGTATTGGAGAGTAGTTTGCAATTATAAACAGGGTACTCATAGTAGACATCATCAGTAAAGTGATACTTGAGCCAAGACTTGAGGAAAGAGGGAATAAGCCATGCAGATATTTGTAAGCGGAGAAGAGTGGACGAGGAGAAATTTTAGGGCAGGAACATGGCCTGTTTTTTAAAGGTAACATGGGGGCTGGAATGTGGAGGGCCTTCTGGGCCATTGTAAGGTCTTTGGCTTATGCTCTGTGTAAAATGGGGAGCCCCTGGGAAACTGAACGAAAGAGAGACATGATCAATTTCAAACATGCTATATTTTAAAATATACCTCTGGTTGTAGTATTGAAAATTGGCTCTAGGGGTTGAAGAGTGAGCAGATAAGTGGCTATGAAAATAATTTCAAGTGAGAATTGAAGGAGTCTTAGACATGATGGTAGCAGTAATGAGATTTGGGTATATTTTGAAGTTAATGAAATGCGGGGTGTGAAATAAGTTGAGGGATTCAAAATGACGCTAACAGTTTTGGCCCAATCAGTTGGAAATGCATTTGAAGTCGACATCAGAGAGAGCCGGTTACAGGAGCCTTCATTTATCTCTTTCCGGAAGTCTTGGAGTGGACAAGCTCCATAGCCCCGGCATCCAAGACTTAGTCTTCAGACACCTCTAAGTATAGAGATTAAAGTTCACAGTAGAACTCAGATATAGAGTGGCAGGACTGGATATCAGTCCTGACACTGAGGGCCTCACTGAGAGAGAGTTGAAAGTAACTTGGATAAGATTCATTTGCAAAGGAGTGGGTAAGTAAGGCATGTGAGATAAGAACAAGACTCACTAGAAGCTTAACAACAGGAGCTGATTCATATGCCTTGCTGAGAAGGAGAACCTCCCAACACTTGGTCTTTTCAATCAGATTTTATCAGTATTTATTAAGAGTTCCCATTTGCTGGGTCAGGTGAGAGAAAAATACAGAGTAAGAAACTGGAAGGTGTCATATAAGAAGTTATTTAGGCCATTTTGAGTGAATAGATTTTGAAAAGTAGGAGATTTGTGGTGGAGAGCTTGGTGTTTTTAGGCAGGAGGAAATATAGGGGAAGAAGAATGGGGTAGAAAAAGGGAAGATGGAAGTTTTTCAGAGAAGTAGATTGAGGCCAAATTGTGGAGATCTTTCAATCCAACTTTTGTGGATATGGACAGTGGGAAGTCATGAAATGTTTTTAAGTAGGGCAGTGATGTCATAAAATTTGGTCTTGGACATATTAATGTCATGTTTTGGTTAGTTAAACATATTCTAGAAGGAAATATAAAATGAGTTTGTAATGTGTTGGGATATGTTCAGTTTAGCTGACTAAAGTTCACTGGAAAACAAAATGTCTTCTTAAGGTGAAAATGTATTATCTTCAATTTTCTGCTATAATAGAAAAATATAACTACTTAATTCTGTGTTTCAAAGAACGTTCTTTTCTTGTCTTTTAGCTATTTTAAGGAAATGTCTTAATTTTAAATCAATAAAATTCCCCTATAAAAAGGCTCAACCACATACACATATATCACAATCCAGCTTAGCCCTAGGACCAAGAACACTCCAGGCACGGAGTCAGACGTGAGTTTAATAGGACTTACTTACAGGAGTTATGGTTCCATAGTGGCGACTGGCCAGGAAAGATGGAAGTTAGCGCTCTGCGAAAGCAGAGGGTGCCAGGGGGTGGTTTATAAGGGTTAGGACAAGGAGGGTGTGAGAACAGAATTTTAGCAAGGTCTTGTGACACAGGTGTGTGGAGCTCTGTTATCAACAATGATCAGAGGAGGGGAGTTTCCACGCTTTGTTTACAATACATTTTTTCCTCCCCAGGGGAGGTCTGATGACTTTTCAAGTTTGTCCTGGTCAAGTAGACGGCTACATGAAATCACTATGGAGGGGAGAGGGCCTGGGCCCTGGGCCCCACAACATAGTTTCATTGTATAAGTACCTATTGAGTCCCTACTATGTGCAAGCACTCTGGTCATAAAAGTGGTAAAAAGAAACACCTAAAGTGGTTTATATGGCATATGTGCTAAAAGGCTCATATAGAAATATAGGTAAAATGCTGCATGCATATGTAGGACACCATCCTAAAAGGCCTATATATTACAGTCTGGATTTTTTTTTTTTTTTTTCCTCTTTATATTCTTTGGTTATCAGAGGATTGTAGAGACACTTCCCAAAATTTCAGAATAGAAAAATGATATAAATAAAATGCCTCCAAAATATTTATTGGCAAACATATCTTACAACATCTTAGTGTATATATTAAAGTATATTTTTTCTATTTTCATATTACATATATTTCTTATGAAAATATGGAAAAATATAGGAAAGGGATAAGAAAATAAAATTCAACCATAATCTTCCAGTAGAGATAATCACTGCTGCTAATGTTGGAAGTTTTCTTCCAGGTTAGATAAATAGATGGATAGAGAAGCACATGTTTGTGCATCTTATATAGATCTTAGAAATTGAATGTATTATACTTGAGACAATATTATGTTTAAAACTTTTTCCCCTGCTTTTTTTCCCACTGAGGATATTTCCCATAATAAAATATTTGATTTCCTTTACTGATATGCAATGGTATAAGCAAACAGAGGTCAGTGAGCACTACCTACCCTAGATTCAGGTAATAAGGAAGTTCATTGTTTGTAGGGAATTTAAAAACAGTAAGATTAACTGAAAGTCAGTCTGCTTTTTATTACACCAGGTGCTGGCAATTATAAACAATATCACTGACAGCATTCTCCTCACCAGGACAGACTTCTGCTACAGCTGCCTCCACCCATCCCCTACCCACCTCCACCCTCTTTAGTACATCAGCGCTAATATAATGAGTCTTATGGTATCCCTTTAGAAGTGAAGCAAACTTCATGACTGTTTTTCATAGCATTAGACACCCAAGAGTTAGTTGACTCTTGAAGTTTTAAATGAAGAAAAATCAATTAGGTGTGCGTTTTCTTTTATAAACCAAAACTTTCCTTTGGGCTGTGTTAATTTCTTACTAGTAATCACATTGTATTTCTCCCCAATGAATTCAAGCACAGGAAATATTTTAAACAAGTAAATAAATGTGAAAGGCTAAGATGTTGCCATTTGGCTAAATATCAATCCAATATGTGCTATTGAAGGATCCATAATCATGAAAATAAATCACTATGCATGTCATAGTAGTCATCTACAAGCCTGCTGAAATTTTGGAACAATTACTGATAAAGAAGAATCTGAGGTTTGTGGCCATGGAAATGGAGAGAAATTGAGAAAGGTGAACAGGCTTGTCCAGTCACCCCACTGATTAGTAAACATCAATACTGATAATATCTAGGTCTTTTGACAGCCATTCCAAGACTCTCTTGTATCATGTTGCTTCTCTGGTGGGAAGAAGAACTAAATTTGTTAATGACATTAATTATATCTAAGGTTTATCAGGTGTTGTGTACCAGGCACTTTACATGTATTAACACATCTTTACAACAGCTCTCTAAGAAGGGTATCACTGTCATCTCCTTTCAGAGGGACAGAAGAGACAGAGCCTGTGTTTGAACCCAGGCAGTCGGCTCAGACGGAGCCTGGCCTTTTAACCTAATAGAGTGTATTAAGTTTGATTGAGAACTTCATGCTGGACATTATGCAAACCAGCTGAATTCTCACAACACTTTTTTGTAGGATTTTATCTACCAGATAAAAATCCAGTTCATAAGCGTAGCATATATAGTCTCTTCATGCTGAGTCCTTACCGTTGTGTTTATCTCCTTCTCCATCTGCCTCCACACAGCTTATACTCCAGTACTACTGAATTGCCTTCTCTGTACCTTCCATGGTAGTTTATCCCTTCCTACTTTTGTTGATATTCACTCCTCCTCTTGAAGCACCTTTTTCCGTCTTCTCTATCTTCTACTCGTCTTTTAAAAGCCATTTCAAATTTTACTTTTGAGAAAGTTTTGATCAATTTCCTTGCAGACTGATTAGTTGTCCTTGGTGTTATTGTTTCTTTTGGATTTTTGATAGAACATCTATTCTCTGTTCTGTCACAGAGCCCATGATGCTTTACTAGAAATTGCCTTTTCTTACTGGGTCATTTATCTTTTTCTTATTGATTTGTAAGAATTTGTTATAACGTATATGAATTATCAGATGCATGTGTTGCAAATGTTCTGTGTCTTACTTTTTTGATGAACAGAAATTATTAATTTTAATGTAGACCAGTTTACCGATCTTTTCTTTTTTTTAAGATTAACTATTTGGGGATCTTATTTAAGAAATATTTGCCTATTCCCAAGATCAAGATGATATTCTTCTTTATTAGTTTCAAGAAGCTTTATTTTACCTTTCATATAAATTTTTTGAGGATCTGCTGTACTTTTTATTTTTTTTAAGTGCAATTTTATTAAGATATATTCACACACCATACAATCCATCTAAAGTATCAGTGGCTCCCAGTATCATCACATAGTTGTGCAATCATCGGCACAATCAACTTTAGAACACTTCCATTGCTCAAAATAATAATAATAATAATAATAATATAAAATAAAAATATAAATAAAATGCAAAACATCCCATACCTGTTATCCCCCTATTTTTGACCCCTAGTATTGGTGTGGTACATTTGTCATTGGTGATGAAAAAATATAAGATATAATTGTTAATTACAGTCCATAGTTTGCAATAGGTACATTTTCTTCCACATACCACTCTATTATTAACTCCTTATAATAGTGTCATACATTAATATGACAATTGTATCATTCTAGTTCATTAAAGAACCGTTTCATATTTGTACTGTTAATCACTGTCATCGTCTACCACAAGATTCACTGGGGTATACATTCCCATGTTTTCACTTCTAGCTTTCCTTCTGGTGACATACATGACTCTAAACTACCCCTTTCAACCACTTTCGCTCATAATTCAGCACTATTAATTATACTCACAATAATGTGCTACTGCACCCCTATCCATTTCCAAATGGTTAAGTTCAAGCTAGTTAAACATTCTGCACATATTAAGCACCCACTCCCCATTCTCTAGCCTCTTTATATCCCCTGATAACCTATATTCTATATTTTATGTATAGAATGCATAAAATATAAACTCATAGTTTACATATAATAATTAGTTCATTTTAGTGAGAGCATACAATATTTGTCCTTTCGTGTCTGACTTATTTCACTCAACACAGTGTCCTCAAGGTTCATCCATGTTGTCGCATGCTTCAGGACTTCATTCCTTCTTACCACTGAATAATATTCCATTGTATGTATATACCACATTTTGTTTATCTATTCATCTGTTGATGGACACTTGAGTTGTTTCCATCTTTTGGCAATTGTGAATAACGCCACTATATCCTTTCCTTTCAACCTGCAGAACCCTCTTTAGCATCTCATGTAAGGTCGGCCTAGTGGTAATGAACTCCCTTAGCTTTTGTTTATCTGGAAATGTCTTAATCTTGCTTTCCTTCATGAAGGGATATCAAATTTTTGTTGACAATTTTTTGCTTTCAGCACTTTAAATACATGGCCTTCTTGCATCCATTGTTCAGCACTTAATTTTATTGAGGATCCCTTGTACATGACACATTGCCTCTCTGTTGCAGCTTTCAGAATTCTCTTTATCTTTGGCATTTGGTAGTTTGATTATAATATGCCAAAGCTTGGGTCTATTTGGGGTTATCCTGTTTGGAGTTCATTGAATGTCTCGGATGTCTGTATTCTTACCTTTCATTAAATTTGGGAAGTCATCAGCCATTATTTCTTTGAATATTCTCTGTGCCCATTTCTCTCTTGCTTCTCTTTCTGGGACACCCATAATGTGTATATTGGTATGCTTGATGGTGTCACACAGATAGAAGCCACCTGGACTCTGAAGACAGAGGGACACCTTTGTCCCATGGGAAGGCATATCGCCATGTCTGCTGGTCCTTTACTCTTCTCTCCCTGGTTTCGTTGCTTCCAGCTTCTGGCCTCAGTAGCTTCCTCTGAGCTTCTGTATGTGTCCTTGCCTCTCAGCTTTTCTGGTGCTCTTCTACCTTTCATATTTAGGTTAATAAATCCATCCAGTATTGATTTATGTGTAAATGTGAAGTCAGGGCCCAGTTTTTTTTCCATATGGATATCTGGTTGATACAGTGCCATTTATTGAAAAGATTATTATCCCTTCCCCACTGCACTGTAGTGCCACTCTTGCCATTACTCAAGTAACCACATATACATATATATGGGGATGTTTCTGGATTCTGCTCTGTTCCATTTTTCTATTTGTGTGTCCTTTTTCCAATATCACAGTGTCTTAGTTATTACAGCATTATAATAAGTTTTCAACTGTGTTATTCTTGAATACTGCCTTGACTATTCTAAATCTTTTACTCTTCTTTAGGAACTTTAAAATCAGCCTCAATTTCCACAAAAAAAATCCTGGGATTTTGTTTGGAATGGCATCGCATCTCTAGATCAGTTTGAGAAGAATTGACAACTTTACAATATTGAATATTTCAATCCACAAACAAATATTTCTCCATTTGTTTAGTTATAATTTCTTTTAGTGAAATTTTGTAGAGTTCTTACACACCATTTGTTTGATTCATTCTTAATTAGTGGTTAGTGTTTACTCTGTTGGAAATGGGGTATTTTAAATTTTTGATCTAATTGTTTTTTGTGCTAAGTATATAAAATTATAATATATTTTTATATATTAACCTTGGGTCCAATGACCTGATAAATTCACTTATTAACTGCATTAGTTTATATACAGATTTTTAAAATTTTCTGGATATATAATCATGTCATCATTAAATAATGCTAGTTTCATACCTCCTTTCCAATTTACATGGCTTTTGTCGCTATTGTCTTATTTTCCTTGTCTAAGTCCTCCATTACCACACTTAGTTAAATGTTAAATATGAATGATATTTGCTATAGGATTTTGCAAGATTATCAGATTAAGGGAATTTTTTCTACTCCTACTTTAAGTGTTTTTATCATGAGGGGATGTCAGTCATATGATTTTTCTCCTTTATTCTGATAATATGTTAATCTACATTGATTGATTTTCTACAAATATACCATGAATGCAATCCTGGAATTCTTCTTATTTGGTTATGATATATTGTCCTATTTATATAAAAATAAGTTAAATTTGTTAAGATTTTCTTTATGCATTTTGTGTTTATGTTCAGGAGAAGTACTCGCTTGTAAATTTCATTTTATGTATTCTACTTGTCAGGTATTATCAAGGTTCTGCTTGCCTCACAAGATTACCCCTTTTTCTTTTTCTTTTTCCCTATTCTCTGGAAGAGTTTGTATAAGATTGGTATTTTTCTACCTTAAATGTTTGGAAAAATTCATCAATGAACTCATTAGGGCCTGAAGTTTCCTTTATGAATATGTTTCTAATCACAGGTTTAATTTCTTTTACAGATCTAAGACCATTTAGATTTTCTATTTTCTCTTGACTTTCTTGTAGTAAATTTTGTTTTTATAGGATTGTGTCCAGTTTATCTAAGTTTGTAATCTCTTTATAGTTTTAATGACCATTTGATTTGTAGTGATGTTCTCCTTTCACCCCTTACATTGGATATTCTTTTCTTTGATTAGACTTCTGATTTATCTTTCAAATTCATGTATGTTGATTTTCTACAGTAATAATTTCTGATCCTATCTTTATTATTTCCTTTTTCTCTGGTTTAATTTGCCTTTTTTCTTGACAGGAATACTTGGATTGGGGATTTTTAACATTTTCTTTTCTCATAAATGAATTGTAAATTTTTCTTTAAGCAGAGCTTTAGCTTCATTTCCTGAAACATGATATTTTTTTTCATTATTTTTTACTTAAAATATTTTATGATTTTAATTTGATTTAATCATTGATCCATGGGGTATTTGGCAGTTTGATTTCCAACAATTCTGAATTTTTATCTTTTTATTGTTAAATTCTATTTTAATTATACTGTGATCAGAGAACTTACTCTGTATGACTTGAATATTTGGAAAATATTTGAAATTTGCTTTATTGTTCAGCATGTGGTCAATTTTGGTAAATGACTCATGAGCATTTGAAAATAATAGATATTCTATAGTTATTAGGCAAAGTCTTCTCTGTTCTATTTGGTCAAGTTTTTATTCTTCTTTTATAGCACTTCTTTCTTTTGTTTGTTTGGGATTTTTCTGCTTGTTCTGTATGAATGTAGATCTGTTTCTCCTTTTAAATATTTTAATTTTAAAAGGAATATTTGAGACTATTACTAGGTTCATAAAATTTATGAGTATTTTATCTTCCTCTTGCATTGACTTTTTAAAATTTTGAAACATCTATATCTTCTGTAAAACTTCTTAATTTAAAAATTATGTATTGTGAAACTACAGAGCTTTCCATTTTTATTTGATTAGGATTTTATGTATTGTATAGCATATATGTCCATCCTTATCTGTTCAACTTTTCTCTGCCTTTATACTTATGGTATGTTTCTTGTAAATAGTGTATCATTGGATTTTTAAAAATTAAATCTAAACAATCTTGTCTTTTAAAAGTATATTTAGTAAATAGCATTTAATATAATAATTGATATGTTGATTTTAAGTCTATCATCTTATTTTTTGCATCTGTTCTCTTGTCCCTTTTTCTCCCTTCCTTAACTTTTGTAGGGTCATTCATGTAAGTTATATAGATATTGTCTATATATATATGTGTGTGTGTGTGTAGTAGGTTATATATATGGAGGTTATATATATATTGACTATATATATATAGTCTATACAATTATAAAGTTCATAATTAGCCTCTTAGACTGTATTATACATCAGTATTCTTAGTACACCCTAGAGAGTACAAAGACTCTAATTTCTTTAATTCTACTAAGTCTTCTGTCTTTTTGCCTGTTTTTGGCTTTGTCATGAATTCAGCTTTGATGTATAATTTATTCCCCACAAGATATCTTTATTATTGTTTTAAGCTGTTATTTGGGTGTGTCTATGTACATGACTGGAAATTATTTATTGAATGCTGGACATTTAGTATGAAAAGCTGCAGAAAGAATTTAATTTTCTTTGTGTTAGCAGTTCAGGTAAGGGTAGATCACCTTAATCCAGAGAGGGATTTAGGTATTATAGGGCAGAAATTTAGTCTTTCTGAATAGTGTCCTGTTTTCAGTTTGTACTTTCTCTTAAGCTAACCCTTCAGGAGTCTTTCTTTAAAAACCTGAGGTGTTTATAGGGCTCCTCTTTCTTGACAGAATTTGAACTTCAATTTTTATCTCTTCAATGTGATTGTCAAAAACTTTCCTTAGCTTTTTTACACTCTAAGCAACATCTTTCTGTTTGGTTTCTCAGCCTTCTTTACACCAATCAATTTAGGATTTGGCAAATGCCTTGAATACAGTAAGTGCATGTAATCTTGAGTTCACTTTATAGTGATTCTCTTTTTCCTGTGGTTTGGAGTACCTTGGTAGTACTAAATACCAATTTTTGTCTTTTTCACCCTTCTGAGATTGCTGAAAGCTCTTGTTCACTGCTTACTGTTAGGTCTCAGTGCTTTCCGCTGTGGACTGGCAAATGTCCTGAAGCAAAAAAAAAAAAAAAAAAAAAAAAAGAAGCAGAAAAAATTTGTTTTACCTCATTGCTTTCCCTTTATTTGTGATCTTAGCCCCATAAGTCATGTTTGCCATTATTTTATTTATTTTCAGTTTTTTTTTGCAACTCTTACAATTGCTTTAATTGTAAGAGTTGGTATAATACAAGCTATTATAGCCTGTAGGAGGAGTCCTTTTCTTTTTATTTTGAATTAACAGTATGATAAAATACCCCAAGATCTGCATGTCAAATATGTTAGGTGTGAGTTAAAGGAGTTTAAAATACGAATAAATCATGAAGATCAACCATAACTATTTTAATGTTTAGAAAAATTTGTTTAAAATTTATTTCTAGTACTTATTCAGTGAATCAGTTAAGACTATTTTAATTTTACTCTTTTCTTGAGCAATTCTAACATTTTAATGGCTAGAAACCATTCTGTATTTTATTTTTTCCCCATGTCTCTCTTTTCCAACTTTTCTCCCTGTGGTACACAGCATGAAACCCATTATTTCAACTATAAACCAAATGGATTTTTGTCCATCTAAACTATGTAAGATAAATTCCTGTGTTTAAAGTAATATTACTTAAAAATGGTATGTATATGAGGATATGTACATACATAGATATATATAAGAATAGATATTCATGTATACATATAAGGATATATGTATGGACTTTTCAGTTCTTCCTTTTTAAAATCTTAAAGAGAGACCTCCATGTAATTGATAATATTTTATAAAAGTTTACCTGTATGGGGATTTAAATGGAGTTTAAGGACTTCTGGTTTTATGGTCTTATAAAATTAATTCTGTGTATTTTTAAAATTATAGTATAAAATCAGTCATATATGGTAATTTAGTAACAATTTTATCTTATATAACTTTTATATCTTATACTTTAACTATTTCTGTTAAACCTACTTTTTTTAGCCCAAGTGTAAAAATGTCATAATCAGAAAACATGAAGTTGAAATTTAACAGTCCTGAATGAAACCAGAATTTTATAGCATTATATTCTTCACAATTACTTGCTAGAAAACATAGGTTTGAGAAAGTTTAATGTTAAGAATTTTTTTCAGTATATGTTCATTTAATCTTTTTGTTCATAAACACGTGCCACATTGAAATAATAAATGGTGTTTGTTGAACCAAGTACACTAAAAAACCTTTTCTATTTTAAGTCACATTTTCAAACAGTTTATTTCAGTTGTTCACAGCCCAAGTTGATAAAAACATGCAGCTCATTCTTGAAATAAAAGATTGCCTATCAACTACCCTTTTATATTTTTTTATAAAAGTAGACCAATTCTGATTCAATCAACAGAGCTTTCAGGATTTATTTACATAGTTTCACAGCAGCAAAATCCCTGGAGCTCAGAGACACAGATTCCCAGAGCTTAGTTTCATCTTAACGCATATGTCTCAACTGTTTTATTTTTAAGGGTGAGATCAAAGAAATTGAGGTCCAAACAATTATTTTAAAATGACACTGAAGGAAATGTGACCCAAGGAATACTTTACTCATCAGAAACCCATTTGAAAATTCTCCTCTCAATTCCAGAAGTGGAAAAACTCTACTCCCCGCCACCCCAACCCTGCCCCTGGTTATTGCTGAAGAAATTGCTACAGATTGCGATAAAGCTGTGTACAAATACATTTTACTCATGTAGTCATTTTTAATGAGAAGAAACAGTGATGATAGTAATTTTTTAGATTACACAGGTTATTAATGTAGCTTAACATTCAAAATTGGACAGTCTTTATTCTCCTTGAATCCCAGGATCACTTCCCTATCTAACCATAATGATTCCTTCCTGATTGGGGACATTGAGGGTGAATTCCTTTCAGCTTTCTTCCTCTCTCCCTCAAGAGCCTACTTTCAGCTACCTTCTCTTCTAATCTGTGTTTAAGAAGGAACATTAAATAGATCTGCGATTTTGAGCACCCTCCCTTTCCATTTTTTCTATTACTTTAATTTCTTATACCTTTAATTTATATGTATGTGTTTTTCCTCTCTGTTTTCAAAAATGATCACATTCCTCTCCAGTGAATTGCTTATCTCCATCCTGCTTTCCCTTCTTGCTACTTCTTGCTACTATTCTTTATTTCTTATTTTGTAACCAGTATATATCTTTAATAAGAAGTTTCCATCAAGCCTCTCCACTTCCTTAATTCTGTTTTTCCTCCCAACCCTGTGGTTGATTTCACGGTCATTCTTCTTCTAACGTGGTGTCTCATAGGCCACTGTTGTCCATGTGGTCAAAACACACTAGTGAACTTTTAATCCTCAGCCTCCTACTTCTCTATATCTGCTTTTAATTTTCAGCAATGGTTTCTATATTTATCTTTGTTTCCTCCTTTTTCTGTCCTTCCAAATGTTATTTCTTAATTTCCTTTGCGAACTCTTTTTCTACCTCCTGAAAGTGAATTTTTCAAAATTTTACATCCATGGGTCTCTTCTCTCTGCACTTTATTCTTCAATGCTGTTTTCTACCCCCACACCTTTAACTACTACTGATATATACAACCTGAGCATGGCCCTGTCTTTTGAGCATCAGCCTATCCTTGTAGATAACAGTCCAGCATCTTTACCTACATGGTCCTCTGGCTTCACAAATGCAACCTGTCCAAAATAGTGCTTTGAAGTTTATTAAGCTCACTAAACCTTTTCTCCTGTCTACTCTGTGTTGTTAAAGATATCTGCAGTTTCTTATTAGATGCCAATGTCAAAATATCTTGGAATCACATATACGTCATTTCCCTCTCCTCTTATACCTTCGGCTGTCATCAAATATTGGGTTTTGACTTCTGCCATGTCTGCTTAGTCTACCTCCTCCTACTGCTCCCCATTGCTATACCTACATTCTGGCCTCTATTTTCAGAGTTAATTGCAACAACCCCCTTAACTCATCTTGCTTTCCCCAGTGTTCTTATATTCAGTTGCCAAAAGGATCACCAATCATGTCATTCTTTTCTGATTACAGATCTTTAAATCTTTGTATTTTGTTAAGTACAATAGAAGTGTACTGCCATCATCCAACATCTGCCTTTCTATATTTGACATGGTGTTTTTTTCTCCTCTGAATCTTTATCTTTACCTTTCCCTCTTCCAGCTCTACCCTTTGCTATATCTGCCTATTAATATTGTAGGTATTTTTGAATACCAAACCTAAATCTTAAATGTAATAATTTTAAAATATGTCTACAACTCTTCAGTAGTCATCCCTCCCAAAGGTGGATCCTAATTCTTTTCCCCTTGAGTGTGGACTACACTTAGTGCCTCTCTTGTAATGAATGGAATATGTCAGAAGTGATGGTGTGACTAGACTAGAAAGGCATCGTGCTTCTTCCATGCTCTCTTTTGTATCACCTACTTGGGGAAAGCCAGCTGCTGTGTCATGAGATCACTCAAGACCTTATTTAGAGGCTCATGTGGTGAGTAACTTAGTCTTCCTGTCAACAGCCCTGTGAGAGAGCCCTCTTGGAAGCAGATCGTTCTTCCCAGAGCCAACTTCAGATGCCCCAGCTGATAAGTACAGTCTCACAGGAAACCCTGTGACTCAGAAACACCTAGCTAAGCCACTCATAAATTCCTCACCACAAAAACTGTGAGATAATAAATGTTTGTTGTTTAAGCCACTAAGTGTTGGGGGAGGGGAGTAATTTGTTATGCAGCAACAGATTACTAATCTAATGTATTTTCTAGGAAGCCTTCCCTGATCTCTACTAGGGAAATGAGCTTACTCCTAAGAATTTCCTTGATTTATACCACTGACATGTTCCTTGTCATGTTCTATTCATTCTGTGGTTGTTAATACATTTTATAGTTTGGGTGTTAGGGCAGATTTTTACAAGTCTAAACTGTTTAACAAACATTATATATATATAAGGGCTTAAAGTATGAGCCAAAATTATGACATCATTTCAGTAACTTAACACTTTATATCTTGGGAGAGTTGTAGATATGAACATTTACCTTCACCTGATGGCTCTTAAAAGGCATTCTTAGCATCTTAAATTTCACCGTTTTTAATTATAGTAAATGTCCACCAGATTGGAACCAATTAAAGCCCTATGATTCTAGTAAATCATGCTACATACAGAGCCAGTTTCTAAATTATATCTAAGATCCAATACATGAACAATGTGACATATAGAGAAAGTGGCTCTTTTTATAAGAATGTTCTGGTATTTTTAGTGCCAAGGATTCTCCTTTCATAATATTTATATGTATAGAAATATGAAAGAAGCTTCCAAAGAGTACTTTATGTGCACACATGTGTATGTGTGAGGCCTCAATATTTATTAAAATAGCCATGCTATACCTCTCCACTTTGGAAGTGATTTGTCATTCTATCAATTTGTGTTATAAGTGCTAAAAGATAATTGGTTCTTTTCACCTTATCTTAATCTGAACTAATATATTTTATGGTGGTCAAATAACAATATTCTAATTATTCCATGACGGAAGCTATATTGTTTTATATTGGGACTTTCATATTTGTCTATAGAAGGTTAATTTAAGGATGAAGGAATAGGGTCCTTTCAGGGCTTATATTTAATAGTGTGTCTTTTTAATCACATAAATGCTGAAGTATGTATAGCCAATGGCCTTTGGTGACTGGGTGTTCATTGATTTGAGTGGCTTTTCCAAGTTTTCCATGTCTGAATGCTGGAAGAAGTGTATATGCCAAGCATTTGTAAACTTGGAATACTAGAAGACCTTCTTATCCTGATAGACTAGCGGTCAGATGGTACTTTGGTCTATTTGTATTCCGATGAATCTCTTGATTTGTTTAGGATGACAGTCTTATAGGTAAAATGGGAAAACATGATCTACTTTAAGTAACTTAACATATGCATGTGGTGGTGTCATGCTCCGAACAACAGTGTACAAATCTGGGTTATGCAGGTGTCTTATATATACAAGAGACCATACTTGAAGAGATTTTAATTAAGAATTTGTGTCATCTTAGGGAACTGAAGAAATAGAACTCTACAGGGGTTTGTCCTCAGCCATCTGGTGTTTAACATTTTTGTTTTTGACTGGAGTAGAATACAAGGCCAACTCCTTAAGTTTTCTGTTCAGTAGAATGGCATATTGGAAAAATAACAAGCTCTTGGGATTCTGGATTCAAATTCAGAATGGCTTCTTGGCTAGAAGAGTGTTAGAAATAAGCAGAGACAAACCTGACATCGTGCTTTAGGAAAGAAATTACAGAATGTATAAACACAGGGCAGCTAAGGGCAGTGGCTCTGAGCATGGACTCAGCCAGACAGCCTGGCTTTGAATCTCAGCTCTACCATTTAGTTTTTTCTATATACTTGGTATGATGCTTGCTACATGCCTCAGAGTACTTCATTTGATCCTTAAAAACATTATTGAAAAGGTTTTATTATTTCCATTTTTTCAAATAAAGAAACTGAAATTTCAAAAGTTTTAAGTAGTTTGACCAAGGTCAGTAGTGATATGTGGTAAGTCCAAGACTAGAAACTAATTCTCTGACTACAATGCCTGAATCTTATCTCATTTATTGACAGGGCGTTTAAACATAGTGCATGGCTCTGGACTTGTAAACCAGAAAGAATATGGGGAAAGAAAGAAAAAAAAAGACCAGGGCCTGAATGAGTGAGAAGGAACATTATAAAGAGATAAGGAAGGAACTATCCCTATTGAGCCTGGGGAGGAAAAATTTCATTTGGCTGAAACAACCATGTTTTGGGGAAGGTGGAGGGATAGATTTGATACTGTTTCAAGGTCTCTTTGGCTTTTACTATTTTATCCTTGCATAAAATTCTGTCATACTTCCTTGTATTTCTTTGAGACTTGTACATTTCATTTTATAATATATTGTTTCTTTTATATCCTTGGGTAGATAATGCTAATTTGTGGTTCTGGTTCTGGCTTTTACTTTGAAAAGTGGTATGCATTCAAAAACAGTTGTTGCATCAGAGAGAATAACACATTCATATCAAGGCATTTCATATTTTCTGAAAAAAAAAGTTCATGTTTTTTACTTTGTGTTGTGTATAATGGTTGCTTCAGCTGAGAGAGGCTTCAATTGAATCAGGGAAAATGGGTTCTGATACCAATTACTTGGAGTATCAGTCGAGATTAATCACATCTGTAAAATACCTTCACAGCTACACCTAGATTGAATAACTGGGTACTTCAGTCTAGCCAAGTTGGCATATAAAACTGACCATAACACATGGCGTAGTTAAGAAAAAAAAATTCTTTGGTTAAACAACTTCATCAGTTGGTTAAACATAAGGTAAAATCATAACTTGCTGCTTTTCCACATTTGGCTGCCTGATTATAGCAACCATCTAGAATGATGCAGAGAACCAAGAAGTAAACAAATCAGCCCCAGAGTGGCCAAAATAGATATGGCAAAAATTAAAGATTATTGGTGGAATAAGCCTTTGTGTCTTACCCCAAAGTCCACTTTTACCCTTATTTACATGCAATTTGAATAAGCTCCCTAATCTTTCTTGGTTACAAGTATTAAATTAGAACACAGGAAGCCACACTGACAAGAGAAGGAAGTATTCTGATGGCAAGAGCCTGATGGCAAGAGTAAAACTATAAAATGTAAAAAGAATGCTATAGCACAGAAGTGCAGCAACTGCCATGGTCAACACCCATTAAAGTTGTCTCTGCATTAGAACACATTTCAGTGACAACAGATATAAATTATGTTCAGTGTACTATGTTTGAGAAGGTAGGGAAGAGTATTCTATACTTAAGAATGATATCCATCTAAAATTGATAGAATAAAAATAACAAAAATATTTTTGTTATACTTAGACATTTTAGACAAAATCATTGGAAGAAGCTTCTTTAATGCAAAAATTATATGTGTTAAAAATTAAGCACAATTGTATTTGTATATTTTTAGGCAACTTTAGATTCTTCAAGATAATGCAGAAACAATAAGAATGCAAAATAGTTAGAAAATATATAAGCTTCTATTTAGCTAGAAGTTACCTTTCTGTAGTCCCTTCAATGGAGTCTTTATCATCATCATAATCATAATCATCTTGATTATTATTGTTATTATTGTTGTTGTTGCTGTTCTTATTATTTTCCTATTCAACTCTGTTGCATTTCTTCCCATGTCCTCTCTCTGACACCCTTTAGGCTATTCTTTATCTTCCAGCAGTACTGAGGACATCTTTGTCAGCTAGTAGTGCTGCTCTACTGGGAGGCAGTAACCCATGTTGTGACCTAATAAGGGAAAAAAATATGCCATCTGGATGGTGGAGAAATCATGAATGGGAAACAGCCATGGGTACTATGATTAATCTAAAATAATATTTACAATTTTTTTGCTGATAATGAAAGCCTTGATTGCATTGCTGCGTATTCTGAGTAGTTTAAGTGTTATAAATAGGAAAGGCTTTAAATGAGGTTAAAAGTTTCTGACACTTGTTTTTAACTTATTTTATTCTCTACTGATAGGAAAGGAGAACTCTGAAAATTTTCTTAGAACTTTTGGCAAAAATCCTAATAATTTCCATCTGAAAAATTCTGAAGATGTCTGGGAAAAGGCAAAACAACACAAAAACCTGATTGTTAAGTTAGCTGTCAATTTTAGTCAACGTTTTTAAGTTTTTTGTTTGGCAAATTTATATTCTGGAACTTCTTAGTCACTCTTTTGGTCTGGACTTGTAAGATAATGTGACAGTAAAAAAAGAAATGTAAGCAACACTATGCTATCTAGCAGCGGAAGAATTGAAAAGATCACATGGCCATTCACAGCCAGCAATGCTTTTGGCTAGCAGGTATGGATTAGACAAGTGCAAAATAGAAGTAGTGCCTGAACTATTTTCTTAATCAATGACCTGAAACTTTAAGGAGTTTTGGATTTGTAATTGTGGTGTAGTTAGGTAAAACAATTGTGATGGTTAGGTTCATGTGTCAGTTTGGCCAGGTGATGGTGCCCAGGTGTCTGGTCAAGCAAGCACTGGCTTAACTGTTACTGTAAGGACATTTGTGACTGGTTAATAAACCAGAAGGTTAGTTCATTAAATCGTCAGTCAACTGACTGCATCTGTGGCTGAGTGCATCAACGAAGGGCATGTCTTCCACAATGAGAGAATTAAATCAGCTGGATTTAAACCAATCAGTTGAAGACTTTTAAGGGAGAAGAGAGAGAACCTTCACTTCTTCAGCTAGCCAGCATCTCCTGGGGAGTTCGTCGAACACCTTCATTGGAGTTGCCAGCTTGCTGCCTGCCCTACGGAATTTGGACTTGTGCATGCCCACAGTTGCATGAGACACTTTTATAAAATCCCATATTTACAGATATCTCCTGTTGGCTCTGTTTCCCTAGAGAACCCTAAGTAATCCAACAATCAGTTGTTTATTTGGGCCAAAAGAAGACCTGAATGAATAAAGAAAATATGTGAATTATTAGACATTTTTGACTAGTATTATCAAAAATTTAAAAATCATGGTAACACCTATACTCCTTGGTTGTGTATATATGTAATGTTTCCTCTTTTCTTCCTCTGTTCAGATTGGTCTTAGAGCCACTAACATTATATTCTTTCTCCTCATTTGAGTGCTTAGCTAAAATTTCTGGCCTAAGCAGGATTTCTGAGGATCCAGTATAGTTTTCTCTATTTTGCTCCTTGGAATTAATACCTGAGATGGACAAGGAGCTTCTGACATCATTGGAACCCACCTGTCATTGCTTGCTAATGCTTTTCTCCTCTCAACCTGTCTCTAGTTCAGAAAGGAATTCTCTGGCAGCTCAGCAGCAATGTAGGAATTATTCTAGCTCTGTTGAGTGAGAAGCAGTGCCAGGTGCTTTCCACACTTTGCAGGACTCAGAGATAAAGATGGCTGGTCTTTATAGATTTTTTATTACTTGTTGAGATTTAGACCAAAGGCCAGGAGAAAGAAGCACAACCTATCATCACCAGATCATGATCACTTTCTTTGGAATTCACCTTAGGATCCCATATACTCCCAACTCAGTGTTTCCCAAACTGAACTTATCTCTGTACCACTTCCAAAGTTGATATTCCACTTGTATTTTCTGACTAGCATAATGGTACCTCCATCTAACTGTTTATTCAAAATAGTAATCTTGAAATCAATTTTTAAACTTCCTCCTCTTCTTTACTCTCCCCACCCCCACCCAATTTTTTTTTTTTTTTTTTTTTTTTTTTTTTTTTTTTTTTTTTTTGTCAAGACTTGTTGAGTCTGTCACCAAAATCTATCAGCTTAGTTCTATTTTCTCTATACCCAGGGCCATCTGCTTTACTACAGGCTTGCAGTTTCTTGCCTAGCCTGTTTCAAGAACCTCTTAACTTACCTCCTGTTCTGCAGTACTCTTTCCTGGTGATTTCTTCCTAAATTCCAAGTTTTAGTTAAAACGCATTCTCTGCAAACAATCCGTGAACTTCCCAAGCACATCTTCGGTAGCACTCAATCATGCTGTGATTCTCATGTTTGTTTATGCCTCTGCTCTCCAAATAGCTTTTGAAGTCCATGGGGGAGGGGGCTGCATCTTATATATTTTTAAATTTCCAGTACACAGTAAATGTCCAGCATGTTTCTTAAGTACAAATGAGAAACTTTGGTGAAAACCAAAGTTAGTGGCACATATTGATAAAGTGGAAATTAGGAAGGCTTCAGTAATACTTTTTAAGTTAATATTTACACATACCATTGGGGGAGTGGGAGAGTAAAATAAAGGTTTTCCCAGATATTCTTCTCTTATGCATTTTAAAAATCACAAGCAAGGGTAATTTTGCACTGAGATTTTAGGATTCATTAGTAGTAGCAAATGCAGTAACTCTAAACTTAATTCAAAATACATATTTTATCTTTTATCATCATAACCTGATAATTTTAGTGTTCTCTTCAACTTGGTTCTCTCAGTGTTCTGTTCAGTAGCTAGTGGAAATGGCCAAACTGAATGCTGTTCAAATCTTCAATCTTAGATTTTGGTGACTGAAGCTAAATTAAGCTCCAGGGGTCAAATGACATATAACACAATTTTTAATCATAATGAATGAAATGATTCAGGTTAAAAAAACACTGATATATGAAACATGTTAAAATACTTTATCCCATGATAGAAAGTTTAGAGATGATGAACTACAGATTTTGTCAACATGCACATCTGATGTGAAATATAATTATGTTCATGAAGTTATTAATGTAATCGTTAATGCGTACTTCAGTTTAATGGTGGGACTTTCCAGCTTTGGGTTCTTCATGTAAATAAAAAAGCATAACATAAAAGCAAAAACAAAGAACCTGTCTGTTTGACCATGACATTTCAGTGAATGGAGGGATGGGAAGAGTGTGAGGCCTACCCAGTGGTAGTATAGAAGAATATCCAAGGGGCATTTTCAACTGCACATTCTCTGACCCCAGTAGGAATCACCATTGTAATGAGAGTTGTTGCTTGATAGGAGCGCACTATATCTGAAGAATATTGAGATAGAAAAAAATGAGCGTACTGTTATAGCCACTATTGAGAGAAGTCAGCAGTTGATCTGGTTTCTCTTTCATATTTCAAAAAATATTTTTTAAATGACTATATTTCTAAATACTGAAAATGAGACATTTAAGAAGGAAAAATTTTGATCTCACAGAGTCTGTCTGTGCTGATAATCAAATAAATGTTGATGCCGGTGCCAGTTTGAATGTATTGTGTCCCCCAAATGCCATTGCCTTTGATGTAGTCTTGTGGGGCAGACATTTTGGTGCTGATTAGATTTGCTTGGAATGTGCCCCACCCAGCTGTGGGTGATGACTCTGATGAGTTATTCCCATGGAGGCATGGCCCCACCCATTCAGGGTGGGCCTTGATCAGTGGAGGCCATATAAATGAGCTGACTCAAAGAAAAGGAACTTAGTGCAGCTGGGAGTGATGTTTTGAAGAGGAGCAAGCTTGCTAGGGAGGAACATCGTGGGAGAAAGCCATTTTGAAACCAGAACTTTGGAGCAGATGCCAGCCATGTGCCTTCCCAGCTAACAGAGGTTTTCCGGACACCATTGGCCATCCTCCAGTGAAGGTACCCGATTACTGATGTGTTACCTTGGACACTTTATGGCCTTAAGACTGTAACTGTGTAGCCAAATAAACCCCCTTTTTATAAAAGCCAATCCATCTCTGGTGTTTTGCATTCTGCAGCATTAGCAAACTAGAACAATGCCCAATGGGAGCAAAAGGGAGACCAGATGCAGATTTAGGTGCTTTGTGACAACATATACATATATGTAACAAATAACATAGCGAATCCAGTGCTTAACGTGCAAAGGTTGAATTGACTCTTCAACTTGTAGCTAAATGGTGGCATGCTTCAAATAAGTTCCTTTATCAAGAAAGTGAGAGATGTCAAAATGGATAAGCATAGTAGAGTACCCCATTCCACTTAGGAAGAGAGGCTGGTGTCCCAACCCAGCTTAGCCCTAAGACTGAAGAACATACCAGGCATGGAAGTGGACATGGGTTTAATTGGGACTTATGACAGGAGATGATGGTCTCACAGTCATGGCTGGCTGTGGAAAGTGAACCATATGAAAAAGAGGGAGAAATGCCAAGGGTGGGGGGTTGTAAGGGTTTGTGATAATGGAGTTTCTCATGACAACAGGATCTCATGAGATTTGGTTATAAGAAGGTCTCCCAAGATTTAGTTACTAACAGTGATTAGGGGAGGGAAGTTTTAATGCTTTCCCCCCGGGGGGAGAGGGGCCTGCTGCCTGGTCATGTAGATAGCTTATGTATCTCATAATGGAGGAGGGGGTGGAGACCCAGGCCCTGGGTCCTCACAATCCACCCCCATGCAGCAGACTGTTTCACCGTAGGACAGACCTTGCAGGATAAGAGACAACAGAACACTAGAAGCTCTTCACACAGAGATCCAGATTTTCCAGTGCACTGAATTCTGCCAGGCCAGCAGGGTGCTCCACACAGTCCAATTCACAGGGTCATAGTCCAAGGAAGGCCAGTAGTGCCTGAAGATGGAAAACCCAACATTGGGTTTGACTATGGGCATGAGTTATCATTGGAGCCCACTGTAGACAGGTATTTGCTAGGAAACTAAGGGAAAGAAGAAAGAAGCTTATGGGGGACAATAAGGGGTGATTACATGCTGGGGATCCATCAGTTGAAAACAAGGTACCAGACAGAGGAACATTTTGTGTGTAGGGGGGTGGGAGTGGAGGGGTTGAATACCAGATATTTTCCCTCTGCAATTTTGAGAGTTTTCTACCCTTTCATCAATTGTTAATCTGGGCATAAGAAGGGTATGCATAGTCATGCATAAAGTTCCCATGGGAATAGGAGACCCTGGATTGGTGATAAAGATTTTAACAGGCATTTAGGTCTTATTACAATATTTTGGGTAACTCCTATTCCCAAGGGACTCAGGATTCCTAACCAATATGGCTGCATAGGCCAGCACCAAGGCCAAAGGACCTCATTTTCCCTGTTCTGTATCACCTGAGGCACAGGCAACAACAAGTTATTACCATTCCCCCTTTGGGGCTGTAAAGCAGCTGACCCTTTACTTGGATTTTCAATGCTTGCATTGGTCCCGCCATAAGCATTTCAATGGGGACAGGTGCCACAGCCCATCATGTTGTATTAAGTGAGTCGAGGCCTGATAGAGCTTTTTAATCCATTGTTGTAGAGATTTCCTAGTCCATAGCCCATGCTTGGGTCATTTGTCCAGTGAAAGGGTTTCCCCAGTCACTATTTGTGTAGGTACACCATACAGAGTGCACCCTCTTTCTTAACAATGGATGGTTGCCTACTGGCCAGCCTTCCCCACTGGGAAAGCTAACAAAAGTCCTGTAGCCATGTCCATGGAACTAAAATCATACCTCATGAGCAGAAGGGGACCGTGCAGTCCACTTGTCCTATCTGGTATGGTCGATGCAGAGACAACGAAGGACATTCTCTACTGATGTCCACTAGCTGCTGGCAACACTTACGTTTCGACTGCAGTGTAGTCAAGTAAGTGGATGACCCCTTCCCACATCAAGGAAGCAGGCCACCCCAAGATTACCCCCGCGGACTTGCGTATTTCTCTTTCTTGACACAGTCTGCTGTAACTGACTCTACCGCATATAACAGCGAGCCGACTGCAGCACAGTCAAGCAAGTGGGCAACCCCTCTCCACAATGAGGGAGCAGGCTGCCCTAGACTCCTTTCCCAGGACTCAGGCCTTCAGTCCTTCTGGCTGGCACGCCAGTGGTTCCAACCCAGCTTAGCTCTAAGCCTGAAGAACACATCAGGTCTGGAAGTGGACATGGGTTTAATTGGGACTTACTGACAGGAGATGATGGTCTCATGGTCAGCTGTGAAAAGTGAACCACATGAAAAAGAGGGAGGAGTGCCAAGGAGGGGGGTGGACATAAAAGTTTGCAACAATGGAGTTTCTCATGAGATTTGGTTACTGACAGTGATTAGAGGAGGGAAGTTTTAATGCTTCCCCCTGGTGGGAGGGACCTGTTGCCTGGTCATGTAGGCAGCTGTATGTATCTCATAATAGAGGAGGGGGCGGGCCTGGTCCTCACAGCTGGGGAATGTAACTGCAGAATCACAAGAATCATATCCACCTGTTTAACCAATAAGTGACATTTGGCACTGACATGCTCAACATTCAAAGCAACTCTAATTATGTATTCAGAAATTAAAGGACAATCATGGGTCAAAATTTTAAATTTTTCAATAGAACGTGGCTGCTCTTTGACACTGGTTAACTTTGCTGAGTTGCTGACAACAAAAACTATTGTTGACACATGTATGGAGAGAGCTGGGGTATCTGTCCATTTTTCTAGCCAAACCTTGATTCTTGAACAGTTTAAAAACAAAAAGCCTGAAGGGTAAAGATGACAAATGTCTCAGAATACAATTTATATTGATCATACTCCACCGACTGTTATCCTTGAGTATTGCTGCTTTTTTCTTAATATGTCTGCCAAGTTTTCCTAGACTATAAACACCAATGGAACTGCAGAATTTGCTAAACTCCTAGCTCAATATAGAATATAAGTTAGTAAAATTGTATCAACTTTAAAATATTGTTCACCATTATAAAAAAAATTGTATATTGTTATCATCTTGAGACAAATGTGGGAATACTTTATTCTAATAATAGAAAGAGTTGAAACCCCTATATTAAAGAATTCCCTTCATATTAAGGAATAAATAACACATCACATACTTAACTGAAAGAGGCTTTTAAAAATGCTGTGTTGACACAACATTGCTATGATAAAAAGGTCAATAAAATAACTTATGTAGTTTCTTATTAAAAGTAACATTGCTTTCTTTATTCATTCCTTTAATAGCAAAACATAAAGAAAAGAAACAGCAGTTGCTGGCTGAAGTTATGCTATAGAGATACTAATTTCTAGCCTTGGGTGACCTTGAAAAGTCAGTATTTTACATTCAGATAATTTTTGTTAACCAGATTTATAGAGAGAAATTTAAGGTAAGTAAGCACTTTAATTCTGACAGGTTGATGTGTTTAGTGACAGTTGTGTCATTTGTATGACAAGAAACTAATGTGACAGACTATCTTTCTTTCTAGGACACCCTCCTCTGCCTCCTTTTCAATCCTTTAGAGGTCAGCTGTCTTCCCATTCCTGGGTATTTCTCATTTAGAGATGATAAGACTGACTTTATTTCATTTTTAATATAGGAATTTGCTACCATGTGCCTGAATCACTTCCAGCACAGTTATTTCTTTTATCTAAGTCATAGCAAGGGAATTGCCTTATTGGGCTGAATCCTTATTTCCATAGTCATGTTTTGTTTCTGTATTGATAAGCTGCATGTTGTGAGGTAGAGTAATTGTGTTCCATGATGTTGACTCTGAAAATGTAAGGCAGTGTCCTCAAATGCCCCTAATTTCCAACTCAGAGGCATCTATGAATCTATACATCATGGATTCATTTTTCATCATTCTGGATTGTATTTCCATTGTTCTGACTTTAGCAACTGTTCTAGTTTGCTAAGGCTGCCAGAATGCAAAACACCAGAAATGGATTGGCTTTTATAAAAGGCGGTTTATTTGGTTTCACAGTTGCAGCCTTAAGGCCATAAGGTGTCCAAGGTAATGCATCAACAATCAGGTACCTTCACTGGAGGATGGCCAATGGTGTCTGGAAAACCTCTGTTAGCTGGGAAGACACGTGGCCAGCATCTGTTCCGAGTTCTGTTTTCAAAATGGCTCTCTCCTAGGATGTTCCTCTCTAGGCTTCGGCTCCTCAAAAATGCCACCCTTAGTTGCTCTTGGGGTGTTTGTCCTCTCTTAGCTTCTCTGGAGCAAAAGTCTGCTTTCAAAGGCCGTCTCCAAAATGTCTCTGTAAGCTGAAGCTCCTCTCTCAGTTCCATTGTGTTCTTCAAAGTGTCCCTCTTGGCTGTAGCAAGCTTGCTCCTTCTGTCTGAGCTTATATAGTGCTCCAGTAATTTAATTCAGACCCACCATGAATGGGCAGGTCAACACCTCCATGGAAATTATCCAGTCAGAGCATCACCCACAGTTGGGTGGGGCACATATCCATGGAAACAGAGAATTACAATCTAATTAACACAGATAGGTCTGCCCACACAAGGTTACATCAAAGATAATGGCGTTTGGGGGGACATAATACATTCAAACTGGCACGCCAACCTCCAGAGGTATAAAATTCCCTATGTCCACTATCGACTATAAAGCCTAACTTCTTATCTGGTGTACTATTTGGAATCGGACATGTCTGTCATGATTTCAGACCTCAGCTTCATTGTGACCATGTTCTTTCTGAGATTTCTAATCATTTTGTGTGGTTACTGGGGTGGCTACCTTTGTCCTTTTGGATCATTATAGATATTTGTTTTTTGACATTTCCCTACATTTTTGTATTTGTCCTAAGATAAAGAGACCAAACAATTCCAGGTGAAAACTCACCGTATTTGGTATGAGAGTTGGATGATTATTTTTGTTTTATTTCTAGTACTCTATTAGTGGTGTCCAACATTATGCATTCATATCTATAGCTCACTCTGGCAGAAATAAGGCTCATTAAGATAGAATTCTCCAAGGGGTGCCTATCAGTGTGTTTGCTCTGTCTGCATACAAGAATCTTGAAGGGATCTTTAATTTTAGTCTTTATGAATAAAGCAAATGACAGAACCTCCAATTGTAAGGTGAAATTTATACAGTTTATTTTTCATAAATATTTAAAACATACGTTTTGATAATCAGAAGAAATAAACTAGTCATATTTCTTATAATATTCAGGCAATACAAGAAGACAAATGGAGGATAATACTAACTAGAAATCATTTTGATAATAGTGCTAGATTTTTCTCTATATATTTCTTTCTTTATATTTCACTAAGTGGGTTTACATTCTTCATGCTATTCTGAACCTGGCTTGTTTTCACCACTGTCTTCCATTACATGGAACAGCATGTACCATAATTGTAATGCTCTATTATTGGATATTTAGGTTGCTTACAAATGTATGTAATTATAGAGTAAAGTGTTGAATATATAAATACATACATCTCTGTACATTTGAGTAATTTGTTTTTCTCCCAGGATAAGTCCTGTTTCGGTTTGCTAAAGCTGCTGGAATGCAATATACCAGAAATGGGTTGACTTTTACAATGGGGATTTATTCACTTGTAAATTTACAGTTCTAAGCCATGAAAATGCCCTAATTAAGGCATCAACAGGATGATACCTGGACCCTGAAGACAGGCTCCTGGCATTCAGGACATTTCTGTTACATGGGAAAGCACATGACTGGTGTCTGCTGGTCCTTCGCTCCTGAGTTTCATTATTTTCAGCTTCCGGTTCCAGTGGCCTCCTCTCTGAGCTTCTGTGGGTCCTCTCAGCTTCTCTGGGGCTTTTCTCTGTAAGCTCTTCCAGCTTTCTCTGTCCTTTATACTCTCATAAAGGACTCCAGTAAAAGGATTAAGACCCACGTTGAATGGGCTGGGTCACATCTCAAATGGAAATAACCTAACCAAAAGGCCCACCTACAATAGGTCTGCACCCACAGGAATGGATTAAAAGAACATGGCCTTTTCTGGGGTTCATAACAGATCCAAACAGCACCAAGTCCCTAGAACTGGACTAGTGTAGTCAAAGAAAATATACTCACTAACTATAAAGAACATTGCCGGATTGCCATACAGAAACATTATCTCCCTTTACAATCCCACTGAGATTTCATGACAATGTGGATATTGAGTATTTTTAGTCTCAAAATTTTTGACAAGATGAAAGGCAAACCATGATATTCTTGTATTTTAATTTGCATTTC
This sequence comes from Choloepus didactylus, assembly GCF_015220235.1. NCBI lineage: Eukaryota > Metazoa > Chordata > Mammalia > Pilosa > Megalonychidae > Choloepus > Choloepus didactylus. Next base: position 96,252,889 of record NC_051313.1, on the reverse strand, counting down.
TCTATTGCTGAGGTATTCAGCATCTTCTTATGTGTTTACTGACCATATGTATTAGTTTTAGTCGTCTTTCTTTTGGGATATTGGTCTGTTGTCTTATTGATTCATAAAAGGTTTATCTCTCTATAACTTTATGTATATTAAAGATATTAACATTTTGTCATATATTTAAATTTTTATAGTTTTCATTTATCATGTTTCTTCTCTTTTTCGGCTAGCATAAAATGTTAAATTGTTATTGTTCAAATTTATTAGTTTTTTTCTTTATGATTTCCGATTTGAAGTCATACTTAGAAGGGCTTCCTCCCCCAAGTTTGTACAAAATGTTTGTTTGTTTGTTTGTTTTTTAAACATTTTTTATTGGGAAATATAACATATACAGAAAAGTGATACCTTTCAAAGTATAGTTTAACAAGTAGTTATAGAGCAATTTTCAAAGTATTGTATGGGTTATGGGTCACAATTTCAGTTATATTTCCTTTCAGCTGTTCTAATATACAACAGACTAAAAAAAAATCTATATAAGGATTTAGTAGTCATAATCCTTTGTCAAATCCTATCTTGTCTGTTGCTACTACTCCTTCTCATTTGATCACTGTCTCAATCTTCAGGGATATCTAGGCAATGAACACTCTAACTTGTTCATATTGAAAAGGGGTGATGACATTATGGGCAAGGGGGATGCAGCTGGTTGATATTCTTGAAGAGACTGGTGCCTCTAAATTTGGGGACTTATCTGACATAGGAGCAATCTGGAGGTTTTAAGTTTCTGAAAAATAGTTAGTGAGTGAAACTTTTATAGAGTCTCAGATAGGGACCTGGGTATTCTTTAGGGTTTTGGGGAATACTATTGGTTTGGGCTTGGCATACTGTGGCAATTTACAATGTCTAGCTGAAGCTTGCATAAAGATTAACCTCAAGGATAGCCTCTCAACACATTGAAATCTCTTAGCCACTGTAACCTTATTTTGTTACATTTATTCTCCCCCTTTTAGTCAAGAAGGCATTTTCAATCCCATAGTGCCAGTGCCAGGCTCATTCCTGGGAGTCATGCCCCATGTCACCAGGGAGACTTACACCCCTGGGAGTCATGTCCCATCTAGGGGGGAGGGTAATGAATTTATTTGCAGAATTGGGCTTGGAGAGAGAAAGGCCATGTCTGAGCAACAAAAGAGATTCTCTGGAAGTGACTCTTAGACATAATTGTAGGTACTCAGCTTTCCCTTAACAGCAGTAAGTTTAATAAGAGCAAGCCTAAAGATCGAGGGCTTGGCTTATTAAGTAGGGGGTCCCTGATTTCACATGCTTAGATTCTGTCTAAAATAAACAATCAGTATCTTATATTATCCTCGTTAGTTGTACAATCATCATCACTCTCGATTTTAAAAAATTATCATAACCCCAAACACCCCATAACTCTTATCCCTCTCCAATTATTTACCCATAGTATTGATGCGATACTAGTAAGGTATTTCTATTAAACATAGTCCCTAGTATGCAATAGGTAGTTTTTTCTATATACCACTCTGTTGTTAACTCTTTGTACAAGTGTCATACCTTAGAAATAGATCATGCAAGAATTTACTTATATTTGTAGTGCTACTCTGTGAAAGACATGACTTTAAGCAACTGCTTTCCATCTTGTTCACCTTAACATAGCAATGATACTTATAATTCCATTAATGAACTAGCATCACCCCTGTCCATTCCCATACCTTTAAGTACAGCCTCATTAAAAAATCTGTACATATTAGGTAATCACTCCCCCTTCTCTAGCTTCTGTCTGTCTCTGGGTCTCCTATATTCTACATTTTAAGACTCTGATTTTACATTATTCAGGGGTTTCATACTACTGATATCATACAATATATCTCCTTTTGTGTCTGACTTATTTCACTCACCATTATGTCATCAAGATTCATGCATGTTGTCACATGTTTCAGGACCTCATTCCTTCTTACTGCTGCATAATATTCCATCATAAATATATATATATATATATGTATATATCCACCAAATTTTGTTTATCCACTTGTCTGTTGAAGGACACTTGGATTGTTTCCATCTTTTGGCAATTGTGAGTAATGCCACTATGAACATCAGTGTGCAAATGTCTGTTCATGTTTTCATATATGCTGGATATTAGTCCCTTATCAGATATATGGTTTCCATATATTTTCTCCCATTGAGTTGGCTGCCTCTTCACCTTTTTGACAAAGTCCTTTGAGGCACAAAAGCATCTGATTTTGAGGAGTTCCCATTTATCTATTTTTTTGTTGTTGTTGCTTGTGCTTTGGGTGTAAGGTATAAGAAATTAACTCCTATTACTAGGTCTTGTAGATGTTTCCGTATATTATCTTGTAGGAGTTTTATGGTACTGGCTCTGATATTTAGGTCTTTGATCCTCTTTGAGGTATTTTTTGTACAGGGCATGAGGTAGGAGTCTTCTTTCATTATTTTGGAAATGGATATTCAGTTCTTCCAGCCCCATTTGCAGAAGAGACTATTCTGTCCCAGTTCAGTGGATTTGGGGGCCTTGTCAAACATCAGTTGACCAAAGATCTGGGGGTCTATTTCTTAACTTTGAATTTGATTCCATTGATCAGTACGTCTGTCTTTGTGTCAGTATCTTGCTGTTTTGACCACTGTGGTGGCTTTATAGTAGGCTTTAAAGTCAGGAAATGTAAGTCTTCCCATTCATTCTTATTTTTTAGGATGCTTTTGGCAATTCAAGGCCCCTTTCACTTCCAAATAAATTTAACTGCGTTGGAATTTTGATTGCAATTGTGTTGAATCTGTAGATCCATTTTGGTAGAATTCACATCTTAACAATATTTAGCCTTCCTATCCATGAATATGGATTATCTTTCCACCTATTTAGGGCCTCTTTGATTCTTTTAGTAAAGTTTTGTGATTTTCTATGTAGAAGTCTTTTACATCCTTGGCTAAGTTTATTCCTAGATACTTGATTCTTTTAGTTGCTACTGTGAATGGAATTTTTTTCTTAAATGTCTCTTCAGTTGGGTCATTTCTAGTGTATAGAAACCTTACTGATCTTTGCACATTAATCTCATATCCCACCGCTTTGCTGTATTTGTTTATTAGCTCAAGTAGCTTTGCCATCAATTTATTAGGGTTTCTCAAATATAGGATCAGGATCATATCATCTGCAAAAATTGAAAGTTTTTCTTCTTCCTTTCCAATTTGGATTCATTTTATTACTTTTTATTGCCTAATTGCTCTGGCTAGAACTTCTAACACAATGCTGAATAATACTGGTGACAGTGGTCATCCTTGTCTCATTCCCAGTCTTGGGGGAAGGCTTTCAGTCTCTCACCCATTGAGTACTATGCTGGCTGTGGGTTTTTCATATATACCCTTTATCATATTGAGGAAATTTCCTTTGATTCCTACCTTTTGAAGTGTTTTTATAGAAAAAGGATATTGAATTTTGTCAAATGCTTTTTCAGCATCTATCAAGATGATCATATGATTTTTCCCTTTTGATTTGTTAATGTATTGTATTACATTGATTGATTTTCTTATGTTGAACCAATTTTGCATGCCTGGAATGAACCCCACTTGGTCATGGTGTGTAATTCTTTTAATATGCCTTTGGATTCAATTTGAAAGCATTTTGTTGAGAATTTTTGCATCTATATTAATGAGGGAGATTGGCCTGTAGTTCCTTTGCTTGTAGTGTCTTTATCTGATTTTGGTATTAAATGATGTCAGCTTCACAAAATGAGTTAGGTAGTGTTCCTTTTTCTTCAGTTGTTTGAAAGAGTTTGAGCAAGAATGGTGTCCTTTTTGGAATGTTTGGTAAAATTCCCCTGTGAAGTCATCTGGCTCTGGGCTTTTGTTTGTAGGAATATTTTTGATGACTGAGTGGACACTTGTGATTGGTTTGTTGAGGTCTTCTATTTCTTCTCAAGTCAGTCTTGGTCTAGGTTGTTCAGGTATTTCTATCAAATTCTCCATTTCCTCTAAGTTATCCTGTTTGTTGGTGTGCAGTGGTTCATAGTATTTTATGACTCTTAAAATTTCCTCTGTGTCAATAGTAATGACCCCTCTTTCATTTCTAATTTTGTTTATTTGGACCTTCTCTCTTTTTGACTTTGTCAGTCTAGCTAAGGGGTTGTCAATCTTGTTGATCTTCTTAAAGAACCAAATTTTGGTTTAATTTATTTTTTTCTATTGGTTTTTTTGTTCTCCAGATCATTTATTTCTGCTTTAATCTTTGTTATTTATTTTCTTCTACTTGTTTTAGGGTTATTTTGCTGTTCTTTCTCTAGCTCCTTTGGTTGTTAAGTTAGGTCTTAGTTTTAGCTCTTTCTTCCTTTTTAGTATATGTGTTTATAGCTACAGATTTCCCTCTCAGCACCACCTTCACTGCCTCCCATAGGTTTTGAAATGTTGTATTCTCAATTTTATTTGCTCCATATATTTACTGATTTCTCTTTCAGTTTATCTTTGATGCAGTGATTGTTTAAAAGCATGTTGTTTAAGCTCCATATAGTTGTGAAAGGTCTGGTTCTTTGCTGATTATTGATTTCCAGCTGCATTCCATTACTGTCAGAGAATGTGCTTTGAATAATTTCAATCTTTTTAAATTTACTGAGGCTTGTTTTATGCCCTGGCATATGATTTATCCTGGAGAATGTTCCATGAGTGCTAGAGAAGTATGCATATCCTGGTATTTTGTGGTGCAGTGATCTATATATGTCTGTTATGTCTAATCCATATATCACATTGTTTATGTTCTCCATTTCCTTATTGTTCCTCTGTCTAGTTGTTCTATCTGTGGAAGAGTGGTGTTTGAAGTCTCCCACTATTATTGTAGAAACATCTATTGCTCCTTTCAGTTTTGCCAATGTTTGTCTCATATATTTTGGAGCTCCTTGATTGGGTGCATAAACATTTATGATTGTTATTTCTTCTTGGTGAATTGTCCCTTTTATTAATATATAGTGTCCTTCTTTGTCTCTTATGACATCTTTGCATTTAAAGTCTATTTTGTCTGATATTAATATAGCTACCCTGGTTTCTTTTGGCTGCAGCTTGTGTGGAATATTTTTTCCATCTCTTCACTTTCACACTCTTTGTGTCACTGGGTCTAAGCTTAATCTCTTGTAAACAGCATTATCGATGGATCATACTTTTTAATCCATTCTGCCAGTCAGTATGTTTTAATTGGAGAGTTTAATCCAGTAACATTCAAAGTTATTACTGTAAAGAAAGTTTTTGAACCAACCGTCTTATCCTTTGGTTTTTATTTGTCAGATCTATTTTTTCATGTTCTCTCTTTCTTTCCTTTAAGTTACCTACCGTTACTAATATTCTTCAGTTCTGTGCCCTTCTCCAGACCTCTTAATCTGTTCTTTATTTTTTCAGCTGACAGAACTCTCTTTAGTTTTTCTTGCAGGGCTGGTCTCATGATAAATTCTCTGAGCATTTGTTTATCTATGAAAATATTAAACTCCCCCTCACTTTTGAAGGGCAGCTTTGCTGGATAATGAATTCTTGGGTGGCATTTTTTTCAAAATTTTAAATATGTCATACCACTGCATTTTGCCTCCATGGTGCCTGTTTAATAGTGAGTACTTTGGCTTGTGTGTTTTCCTTTATATGTGGTAAATAACTTCTCTCGTTTTCAAGGCTTTCTCCTTCTTGAAAGCTTTCAAAGCTTTCTCCTTCTCTTCAGCATTTGACATCTGATTAGTATGTGTCTTGGGGTATGTTTACTTGGATTTATTCTATTTGGAGTTTGTTGGGCTTCTTTGATATGTATATTTATGTCTTTGATAAGGTTTGGGAAGTTTTTCCCAACTATCTCCTCAAATACTTTTCCTAGCCCTTTATTCTTCTCTTTTCCTTCTGGGGCACCATTGATTCTTATATTTGTGCATGTCATGTTGTCCATCATTTCCCTGAGATCCCTTTCAAATTTTTTGATCATTTTCACCATTTGTTCTTTTGTGCATTGTTATTCAATTGCCCTATCCTCAAGTTTACTTATTCCTTCTTCTGCCTCTTAAAATCTGCTGTTGTGTGCCTCTAGTGTATTTTTAATTTGATCTACAGTATCTTTCATTTCCATGAAATCTGTTATTTTTCTATTTACTCTTTGAAATTATTCTTTATGCTCTTCTAGTGCCTTCTTGATGTCCTTTATGTCTTTAGCCAACCCATTGAAGTTGTTTGGGATATTTGTGTGTACTTCTTTGCTTAGTTCCAATTTCTGTCTCCTCGAGCTTTTTAATTTGGTCATTTGGCATTGCCATATCTTCTTGGATCTTCATATGTTTTGTGATTTTCTATTGATTTCTCAGCATTTCCTTTTCTTGTTAAGGTTATTTTTGGAAATGCAAGTCTAATTGGACATGGGTATGAAATTTGGCAGAAGCACAACTTACCAGTGTGAGCTTTCCCTGTTTCCCCAGCACCTCTTCCCCTCAAGCCCACTTTTCCCTGACTGTGGCTGCATGCTGGGTGGGGTCCAAATCAGGTGGAAATCCAATTGGCGCAGCAGTTCTCCATGTACACTGCAGACTGCCAGCCTTGGGGGTGGGGTGTTGGCACTGTGCAGTTTGGTGGAGAATCCACTTAAGCGCACAGTGGGTCTGGTGATTCCCAGGCCTTTGGGTGGATCAATCTCAGGCTGTGGTGCTGTGAGTTTCACCTTCCTCAGCCCTCAGCCAGCTCAGAGGTGCACACTTGGTCATCTCACAAGATCCCTGCCTGTCATGCACCTGTGGGCCTCTGGTGGATGAGAGGCTCTTGATGCTTCCTTGTGGCACCCTCCCTTGTCCCTGCCTCTCCACTGTGCATGCTGCAGGCCTCCATGGAGAAGGAAGACAGGCAGCAGCACACAGACTGTTTCTGTCACCTGCTAATTGTCAGATTAGCTCTGCTCAGCTCTGCATCCCTCTCTTCCTGAGGGGATGGCCCCCTAGTTTTCCCCAAAGCCAGGCCTCCACAGCAGCCAACCTCAGAACTGCGTGAGGGGTAGGCACTACACCCTGCATCAAGATTTCTGTGCATGGCTAACATGAGTCTGCTGGTTCCCGCGTTCCTCATGGGAGCTCCTGGCTGTGGGGCTGAGAAGGGTTATCTCCCCAGCTGGTAGCTGAGATGGGAGTGTGGAGCCCCACTCTCTCTCACTCCAGCCTGAATGTAGCTGCCATCCCTGGTGGTGGTCATGACTGAATAAACTCGTCCCATCCCTTCCATCGTAATTTCTCTGCTTCTTCATCCACATCTCCACTATATATTGTAGAGGTCCTTCTCTGACCACTTGTACCCTGGAACTGCTGTCCCAGTAGCTTTCTGCCTTTTCTCTAGTTATTCTGTGGGCGAGAAGTTTGGTCTTGCCTCTCATATTCTGCCATCTTCCCAAAATGTTTATTTTGTTTTTCTTCTAGGGTATTCATTGCTTTACTTCCACCTCCTACTCTCCTTTTTAACCCTGTAGGATATTTTTTTTTACAAGGTTGAAGTTAGCAATCCAATTTTAGTTTCCTCTCCAAGATACTAGGATTGCCCTAGTTCCATTAATGGGATATTTCATTTTTCCTCAATGGTTCTAAAATCATTTTTAATATTTACTTGACTATTTTTTTCAACTCATTCTTCTTTCTTTTTTTCCTCTGTCCCTTTCTACTGATCTATTTTTATATGCCAGTAAAATACTACTTTATTCTTACATAATATTAAACTTTTCAATTACTCTTTTCTCCAAATTGTTCTAAGTATTCTCACATTTCATTTTCTAGGCATATATTAGAATCAATGTACTATATAGCGTATATATCAGGAAACAGTAAGAACTAGAATCTGTCTGTGGTTACCTGACCTCATGCAAGCCAACCTCATGGGAGGGGTGGGAGTGCGCAGCAAAATAACTTCAGAAGTTTATAGAGAAAGTATATACAGGGGATTCAGCAGGTTCTAATATCACTTCCCAGGTCCTCCTCACTAAGGAGTTAATGTCAGCTCTTTTCCAGTATGACCATGGGAAGAGTTCTTTGTTAAGATGAAAACTTTCCATAACCCTAGATTGTTTTGTCCTACGCCATTTGGCCAAGGTATTTGCTGCTTACTTTAAAGCTTCCATGATTAACTGCAAGTAGCTTAAAATCTCTGCTTACACATTGTTTAAAGTACAGTTGTTAACTAATGTGTCAACCTTTTTTAAATATTAAAAATGAAATACTATTTCTCTACCTCTAAAATGCTTTATAAAGTAATTGGTCTTCACAAACATTTAATGGTTTAGATAGTGATGATCAGTACCTATGATGATATGCAGGCAGTTAAATCAACAAGTGTACCTGAAGATACAAAACTTTTGTTCAGAAGCAGGAGTGGCATTAACTTCAAAGGTCATATGATACAGTTTTGAATGAATTTACAGGTATTGCCATTTCTACCTGGAGGTCCTATTATCCACAGAGTATTATTCTAATCTAGATCCCTGCCTCCCCACCCCTTTGTAAAATAATTAAAGCACTCCCCCACTTTCTTTACATTCCTTTTCCCTACCTTTCTCTACCCACGCTACCAACCTACCACCCAGCCTTCCAGAGAGTGAGGGGTCAATAAATATCTTTGAATAAAAAATAAATACATGGTTGTGCCCCCAGCTCTGGCCACCCCACTGATTACTGATTGTTCCATGGGTGGGCAAAGAGTTTCTGACTGTCAAGACATTATGAGACTAGCAGTCTCAGAGACAGACTTCATGAAAACCAAGGTCAGAAAGGTGGTAGTGGGCGGTAAAGAAACTTTAGAATTTTGTAAAGAAATCCAGGCAGTAAGAGAATGGGTTGGGGGAGAAGAGACGAGAAAAAAACAGAACAGAAAAAGAGAATCCAGAGGGACAGAGAAAGAGGAAGAGGGGAGGGATGGGGAGAATATGGGAGAGAGGGGCGAGAGCTGGGAATAGAAGAGAAGACAAAAAGAGAAATATCTGTGAAGGATAAGGAAGGACATTTTGGCAAGGCATGGAAATGACTGCCAGAGAGCTGCAGTAGCCATGGTAGTTAAGGCAGGAATAGAGTGGGCAGGTAGGAAGATAATCTGCAGCCCACCTGCTGCTATTGCACTGCTTCCTCAGGGTAAAGTCTTCTCTGCATCCAGTAAAGCAGGGAGCATTTATTTGCTGCAGAGAAATTGTGAGGTTGTAGAGCAGTTTGGGACCACTGTTGGCTGCACCTGTGCCTCCCATAGCTGCCTTCATACTGACAGCCAGGGATCCACTCCTCAGGAAGCCATTCCCTCCCTTGCTCTAATAAGAAACCATTGTGCATGTATGATTGTGCTAACAGGAGTAAATTAAGAATCCCCAAAACTTCTGTTTCAACCGATCAGCCTGTTCTATCTCTATGGAGAATCTAAATTCCATGTAAACGGAATTTTCAAAGGACCACAATGTACGGAAAAACGAGGTCAATTTAGAAGTAAATGAATTTGTTTATACTATTAAGGGCTGATAAAAGGACCAGAACCTGTGACAATGGCCTCATATAAGTAGCATACATGGGCTGAATTGAGCTGTTGTTTTGGTATCTACTTTAAATAATTTACATTTAACATAAGAACAAAAAATCCAATTTTTGACTAAGAACTCCATCTAGTTTAGTATACAATTAAAGGAAGACAAGGTATTGACCATTCCCATAGTTATAGGTGATTTAAAAAGTGTAGTGAATTGATCTATAGAGAACGTTGCTAAGAATAATGTTTAAATCCTGATAAAATATTATGACAGTAAGAACACATGCACACTGCAATATCCACTCAAAGACACAACAGGTATTATACAGTCTCTTTCAGCCAGTATATATTTGTGAATCTTTTGTTTAGACAAAAGATTCTTCTCTGATTGCATTAAAATTCATTGTCTTCTGAAGTGCCCATCTCCATTTGGTTCTATTATTATAATGTGTTTAGAGTGAACAGTGCCATCAAATTTAAACCTCACTACAGTTATATGAGAAAGCCTACTTTTTAATATGTGCTATGCATCCATTTTCTTCAGTCTGTGTATTTTTTTGAATGCTGGTTCATAGCTGATGCACAGTAATTAAAAAAAAAAAAGTTAGAAATACATTCCAGCCTTTTTTATTGTTCCTTTAGTGTAGTAAAGTCTTATCTAGATTATTCTTAGTTTTTAATTTAAGATTATTCTTATTGTGTTATTCAATTAAATGGTATTCAAGAATTTGTTATTTTTGTTAGATAGTATAATTTTATTGTCTGCAGAGAAATTGTAAGGTTGTGGAGCAGTGGTTCTGGAAATTAACAAGGTAGACAACCAAACAATCCCAGAGCATTATCAAACATTGCTAACATAAAAGTTAAGAATTTCAGTATGGTTAACTTTTTTGAGTGATATTAGTAGCCATTCTCATAGGCCTAGCACTATATTTCTTCCCTTCCTTATTCTCTTTGCTCTCATTTGATCTTTACTTTCAACTTCTATACCTAACATCTCATTAGCTTGCAACTTAAGGGGCCTTCTGACAGTGTGAAACTGAAGAAGTAGAAGAGAGGTCTTGATAATATTTTCACAGGGAATGCTTTATGAAGATTTTTTTAATGGAATCATATAATATCAGTGTTTGAAGACACCACAAAGGTCAGAGTTGATCTAATTCATGTCTTTGCTCAATGTGTGAGTTTCTTCTATTCCCTTCAGAGTTCCCGTTAAACACCGTTGGTCAAATTTCAGAGAAAGTATTAACATTTGAGGAACTCTTGATTTCAAATGCAAATATATTTTTATTTTAACTTAATAAGAGAACTGAGATATGGAGGTTATGACAATTCTTTTAGCTTGAATAAGTCACCAGATGAGTTTTACAAAGGAATGGCTTTTGAACAGACGAGATATAGAACCCTGTTATGAAAGAAAATCTACCCAAGGGATAAAAAATTGCCATTATTTATTTAAGGCTCTTGACCAAAATTAAGGGGAAGAAAAGAGTAAGTGGGCTTTACACTTGCAAACCATAAGGCACATGTTGCTACTTCATTTGTTGACCAATTGGAGATCTCTGTCTTGGGAGTTCATAAGGAAAAAAAGGTCCTGTACACGCTAGCAGAGATGCTGTATATAGCGTTTCCTACTAATGGAAATTGTATTTAGTTATTTCATTCACTCTCAAACTCTCCTTTTCTCCATTTTTTAAATTAGAAACTAAGCACTTTCTTTCGTGAGCCATTCTATTTATACTGTTCAGGTTCAGAGTTCTAAAAAGTAAGGTTTTCCCATTTTTAGTTATTCCTAAAGTATGGTTCTACCACCAAGGAGAAGAGCTCCTTTAAACACTCAGAAATATGTTTTATTTAAATATTCTATGCCTTTTAGTATGCATGAATGTATGATTTATTATGATTACTTAATTTTTAAAATAACTAATGAGACGGATTTTTCAAACAACCAGTTTTCAGCTGTACTTTTTTTTTTTTTAATTAATCTAACTAACTTTTTGTATTATAAACATATACATTGGAAGTCATCCATAATGAGTTTAGGTGCATTTTGGACTACAGCCTCTCAGACTTAGATTCTTGTCCCAAACTGGGTTCAGACATGATTCCCCAAACAGTGTAAAGCAAAGTGTGCCAGTTTGAATGTATTGTGTCCCCCAAACGCCATTATCTTTGATGTAATCTTGTGTGGGCAGACCTTATCAGTTTTGATAAGATTTCTTTGAGTGTCTCTTTGGAATGTGCCCCACCCAGCTGTGGGTGATGACTCTGATGAGATATTCCCATGGAGGCATGGCCCCACCCATTCAGGGTGGCACTTGATCAGTGGAGCCATATAAATCAGCTGACTCAAAGAGAAGGAACTCAATGCAGCTGTGAGTGACGTTTTGAAGAGGAGCAAGCTTGCTAGAGAGGAACGTCCTGGGAGAAAGCCATTTTGAAACCAGAACTTTGGAGCAGACACCAGCCACGTGCCTTCCCAGCTAACAGAGGTTTTCTGGACGCCATTGGCCGTCCTCCAGTGAAGTTACCCGATTACTGATGTGTTACCTTCATGGCCTTAAGACTGTAACTGTGTAGCCAAATAAACCCCCCCTTTAGAAAAGCCAATCCATCTCTGGTGTTTTGCATTCCGCAGCATTAGCAAACTAGAACACAAAGTATAATTTAATGCTCGTTTACCCCGATGACCATATCAAGGAGATTGCTACAACTTTGAGACAAGATTCAGAACCTAGAGTGTAGGTGTGTTTCAAGAATAGAACCCTGCAATGGACTGTTCTTTGTCTCTCATTATGCATTAACCACATGTCTGGGATCAAGTTAGATTTTACCACAAGAGTTGGAACCTTCTCAGGTATGCTAATTTCCCCCTGATTCTGGCAGGAGTGAGATGGTGGGAGGGATGGGAGAGTGGGGCTGGGGAGGTCACATGCTGTAATAATAAAGTACTGATTTAGAAGAAAGCTAGTTCTAGTTATATTTTTATCATTTACTGTGTGATCTTATACACATCTCTTAGTTCCCATGCTTTTACATTTTGTTGTTGTTACTGTTGTTTGTAATTGTTTTTATTAATGAATGGTGATAATAATACTTGTCCTGCCTAGTGCATAGGGTTGTTTTGAGTAATTTGATTCTTATAATACCCTCCACAATGCAAATATAGTTCAGGGTATATTTCATTTGAATAGAAAGTGGATGACCTTTTGAGTCTTCTAGCTGTTTCATACAAGTGTGCAAGCATAAGGTATTACCTATAACCAGAATACAGGTAAACTTAATAGTCTATATGCTGCAAACTACCTCCTCCTCAGAACTCTGTAAGTTTCAAAAGAAAAATAACTATAAGAGATATCAGAGATAGTGTTTTATTTAGAAAATCCCTTAAGTTTTGAGAAATTAAAAAGAAGAAATGCAAATATTCATTTATAACAAATATTTATTCATTTGGTATTTGAAAATTACACTCGATACTTTGGAACAAGAACAATGAATATTTTTAAGAAATTTTATTGAGTAATGTTGGTAAGTTTGATGGGGATACAAAAAAATGACTAAGTTATGCTCCTTGCCCTCACGTAGCTCATTACTCCAATGAGAGAAATAAGTAAGTAATGAGGCTGGATGAAATAAATGCTATGCTAAAAGTACAAATAAACTGCAGATGGAACATACATTAAGATGCAAAATTAATTTAGGCCCAGGGAATTGGCAAAGACTTTTTGAAGAGGCCTGCATGTAGGCTGAACCTTTAAGGATGAGCTGGATTTTCAGAAAGAAAACAAAGATGGGACTTTAGACTAAAGGAACTGCACAAGCATGATATTGTGAAAGCACATGGCTCAGACTGGGAGGCATGGAATATGCAGTGGGATATGAAGCTAAGAAGGAAAGTTAATCAGATGAACACTGAATGCCATTTTAAATAATTTAAATTTGATTCTGTAAATGATTTTTTAATTTAATTTTATTGAGATTGTTCACATTGCCATACAATTATTCAGAGATCCAAAGTGCAAGTCAATTGCCCACAGTACCATCATACAGCTGTGCATCCATCACCACAATTAATTTTTTTTCCAATTTTTAGAACATTTTCATTACTCCAGAAAAGAAATAAAGACAAAAACTCAATTCCTCCCCTATGCCTAACCACCCCCCTCCCCCCGCATTATTGGCTCATAGTATTGGTATAGTACATTTGTTACTGTTGATGAAAGAATGTTAAAATACTGTTAACTGTAGTACATAGTTTGCAATAGGTATATTTTTTCCCTATATACCCCTTGTTCTAGTTCGCTAATGCAGCTGGAATGCAAAACACCAAAAATGGATTGGATTTTATAAAGGGGGTTTATTTGGTTACACAGTTATAGTCTTAAGGCCACAAAGTGTCCAAGGTAATGCATCAACAATCAGGTACCTTCACTGGAGGATGGCCAATGGTGTCCAGAAAACCTCTGTTAGCTGGGAAGGCACGTGACTGGTGTCTGCTCCAAAGTTCTGGTTTCAAAATTGCTTTCTCCCAGGATGTTCCTTTCTAGGATACAGTTCCTCAAAAATGTCACTCTTAGTTGCTGTTGGGGTGTTTATCCTCTCTTAGCTTCTCCAGAGCAAGAGTCTGCTTTCAACGGCCGTCTTCAAACTGTCTCTCATCTGCAGCTACTCTCTCAGCTTCTGTGCATTCTTCAGAGTGTCTCTCTTGGCTGTAGCAAGTTTGCTCCTTCTGTCTGAGCTTAGATAGTGCTCCAGTAAACTCATAGAGGCCCATGCTGAATGGGCGGCACCACACCTCCATGGAAACTATCCATTCAGAGTCATCACTTACAGTTGGGTGGGGTGCATCTCCATGGAAAGACTCAAAGAATTACAATCTAATCAACACTGTTACATCTGCCCACACAAGATTACATCAAAGATAATGGCATTTTGGGGGACATAATACATTCAAACTGGCACACCCCTCTATTGTTAGCTTCTAGTTATAGTATCATACATATGTTCTAGTTCATGAAAGAGATTTCTAATATTTGTACAGTTAATCATGGACATTGTCCACCACAAGATTCACTGTTTTTACTTTCCCATCTTTTAACCTCCAACTTTCCTTCTGGTGACATACATGACTCTTAGTTTCCCCTTTCCAGCATATTCACACACCATTCAGCACTGTTATTCTCACAATAATGTGCTACCATCACCTCTGTCTACTTCCAAACACTTAGGTTCAACTGAATTGAACATTCTGCTCATAATAAACCACTCCCCATTCATTAGCTTCATTCTATATCCTGGTAACTTACATTTCATGTCTATGTGTTTACATATTATAATTCATTCATATCAGTGAGACCATGCAATATTTGTCCTTATGTGTCTGACTTATTTCACGCAATAGAGTGCCCTCAAGGTTTCTTCATCTCATTTTTTTTTAAGATGGTTTTGTTCACGCACCATACTTTCCATCCTAAGTAAACAATCGATGGTTCCCTGTATAGTTACATATTTATGTATTCACAACTGTCACCACTATCTATATAAGGACATCTCTATTTCTTCCACAAAGGAGGAGGAAGAGTCAAAGAAATTAGAGAGACAAAAGAAAAAGAAAGGAAAAAAAAAAACATGACAGCTAAAAAGCAACAAAAGGAAAGATAGAATTAAATTAAAGTAGAATAAAGAGTCAGACAACATTACCCATGCCAAGAGTCCCATACCCCTCCCTTATGTCCTCTCTTATAGGCATTTAGATTTGGCATATTGCCTTTGTTAAATTAAAGGAAACATAATACAAGGTTTCTGTTAACTATAGTCTCTAGTTTGCATTGATTGTATTTTTCCCCAATTCCACCCTATTTTTAACACCTTGCAATGTTGACATTCATTTATTCTCCCTCATACACAATAAATATATTTGTACATTTTATCACAATTGTTCAGCACTGTAGGTTTCATTGAGTTATAAAGTCCCAGTCTTTACCTTTCCTCTTTCGTTTTGGTGTCCCACATGCTCCTAACCTTCCTATTTCAACCATACTCACAGTCATCTTTGTTCAGTATACTTACATTGCTGTGCTACCATCACCCAAATTGTGTTCCAAACCTCTCACTCCTGTCTTTTCCTATCTGTCTGTAGTGCTCCCTTTAGTATTTTCTGTAGCACAGGTATCTTATTCACAAACTCTGTCATTGTATGTTTGTCAGAGAATATTTTAAACTCTCCCTCATATTTGAAGGACAGTTCTGCCTGACACAGGATTCTTGGTTGGTGTTTTTTCTCTTTTGTTATCTTAAATATATCACCCCATTTCCTTCTTGCCTCCATGATTCCTACTGAGAAATCTGTACTTAGTCTTATTAAGCTTCCTTTGTATGTGATGGATTGTTTTCCTCTTGCTGCTTTCAGGATTCTCTCTTTGTCTTTGACATTTGATAATCTGATTATTAAGTGCATTGGCATAAGCCTAATCAGATCTATTCTGTTTGGGATACACTGTGCTTCTTGGATCTGTAATTTTACGTCTTTCATAAGAGATGGGAAATTTTCATTAATTATTTCCTCTATTATTGCTTCTGCCCCTTTTCCCTTCTCTTCTTCTTCTGGGACACCCATGACATGTACATTCATGCATTTCATGTTATCCTTCAATTCCCCAACATGTTGCTCATATTTTTCCATTCTTTTTCCTATCTGTTCTTTGGTTATAGGATTTCAGTTGTCTTGTTTGGTAGCTTCTGAGTGTTTTCTTCTGCCTCTTGAGATCTGCTGTTGTATGTTTCCATTGTGTTTTTCATCTCTTGTGTTGTGCCTTTCATTTCCATCGATTCTGCCAGTTGTTTTTTCAAACTTTCAATTTCTGCCTTATGTTTGCCCAGAGTTTTCTTTATATCCTTCATCTCTTTTGTTATATCTTCCCTGAACTCATTGATTTGGTTTTTTATTTCATTCATATATTTCTTTGAAAATCTTTAATAGATTGTTTCATTAAAGTGAAACAATATCTCAACTGTATCTTGATTGAGGTGTAAGTTTGTTCCTTTGACTGGGCCATATCTTCATCTTTCCTAGTATAGAGTATAGTTTTCTGTTGTGTAGGCATCTGGTTTCCTTGGTTACCCTAGTCAGATTTTCCCAGACCAGAATGGGTTCAGGTCTCAGAATGGGGTTACATTCAGGAGGTATCTTAGAGGAATGACAGACTTTCCTGTGAGGTTTCCAGTCACTGTGCTTTTTGTAACCTGCCCAGCAGGTGGCGCGTGTCAGCCTGTCTCTCTCAACTGGTGTAAGGAGATGTGGCCACTTCAGTTTCTGTTTTGCCTGTTTTCCCAAGGTTCTGGGGTCTGGTTCTGAAAGGAAAGCTGGGCCCTACCTCCTTACTCTTAGATAAAGAGAAGATAGACCCCCTCGGGAGTTTTCATCTGCATTTGAATTGTTGTCTCCCTGACTCTGTTATTTCCACTCCTGTCCCAGTCATAGTGCTATGAACTGAAAATGGCTCAGGCTTTCTCTTTTTTCTGAGCCCCTCAGGTTGAGAGAGACAAAAAGGGACAGAAAGCCTCCTTTTGGAGCCCAGATTCACTTGTCAGCCAGAGGTAGCACCTGGTCTTCTGGGCTTCCCCTCCCAGGTCAGATGAGTCTTCTGGTTCTTTAAGGTCAGTCATCACTAAAAGCCTCTGTCTGCTCATTGGGGGTTTGTAGCTTGTTTTCAGCAGTCCACATTTATTAATTAAAACCCCAGCTGGAGCTCAGCTGAGCTATATTCGCTCGCTGTGCTTAGACAGTGCTGCTAGTATCTAGCACAGCGAGGTTTTGTAGCTCAGACCTCTGTGAGGGAGGGGCTCTTGGCACGGTTCCGCAGCTTTTACTTACAGATTCTATGCTGCAATCTCAGGCATTCCTCCCAATCCAGGTTGGTGTATGATGTGTGGACAGTCACAGTTGTCTCCCAGCAGTTATTCCTGGTTATTTATTAGTTGATCCAGGGGACTAACTAAATTCCACTCCTCTCTATGCTGCCATCTTGCCCCTCGCCCTGTAAGTGATTTTTAAATGGTTCATTTGGAAGATAGATTGAAAAGCTGAGAGTTTCCATCATGTGCTGCCTTATACGGCTGAAACTCTACAGATCCAAATCCAAACTCATCCTTTCCAACCTTCAGTCAGCCTATGTCTGTCATTGATAACACTGACAACTCAGTCACCCAATCCAGAAATCTGGAAGTTATCCTGAAATTTCCTTTTCACATCCCCAGCATTGATTGAACATGTTTTGTTTTTGCCACCTAGTTCCTAAATATCGCTGAAATCTGCTCTCTGTTCTATACCCTATGCCTGTCAGATCTAATTTCCACCCTTCTCTGCCCTTTGGTCTTCAGAGGCTGATGCCATAGACTGCATTACCTGGGCTTCCTTGTTGATTGCCTTTTTGGAAGGCAGAGGATTGTCCAATGGGAGGTATTAGCAGGAACCTGAAAGACAGAAGGGAGAAAAGTTTTCCCTTTGCTTGTTTATTTTTTTCCTTGCGCCTTCCTGCTTAAGTGTCAGGTTTCTATCTGCCTTGCTGGTTCCTTTAACTCTGCCCACCCTTCAGTAATAATTTATTCATAAATATGCTGGCATGAAAACACTTAGGAAAATTCTATTTCCTGACAGAAATCTTACAGACTCTCTTGTCAGTTAGGTTGGACACACATTCCTGGACTTTTGCTGTGGCTTTTGAACTGATCTTTTTTGTGTCCAGACTTCTCCTTTCCTATACATTCTTCACACTGCTTTGAAGAGCTTTTTTTTTTCCCCCAAACTTAAGATGTTACAACTATATGATAACAGGAAAATATTTATGCTATAATGATAAATATACAGGATACAACATTACATAAACAAGATGATCACAGCTTTGTAAAAATATGCCTATACAAAGATGAGAGGAACATGCCATTGTCTCTGGTTGTGAAATTGTTGCTATTTTCTAATTTACTTTTTTGTAATTTTTCCTCAGGGGAGGTGCCGGATAGGGGGTGGAAATTGTATGTATGTGTGTGTGTGTATAAAATAGAAAAATGCTTTATAAATTTTTTTGTGTTGTAAGAATGTTGCTAACCAGCTATTTTTTTTTTTATCCAGAAGGCAGAATTGAAAGAAATGCCCCTAAATTTTTTTTTAATCATCATTTTATTGAGATATATTCACATACCACGCAGTCATACAAAACCAATCGTACTTTCAATTGTTTACAGTACCATTACATAGTTGTACATTCATCACCTAAATCAATCCCTGACACCTTCATTAGCACACACACAAAAATAACAAGAATAATAATTAGAGTGAAAAAGAGCAATTGAAGTAAAAAAGAACACTGGGTACCTTTGTCTGTTTGTTTCCTTCCCCTATTTTTCTACTCATCCATCCATAAACTAGACAAAGTGGAGTGTGGTCCTTATGGCTTTCCCAATCCCATTGTCACCCCTCATAAGCTACATTTTTATACAACTGTCTTCGAGATTCATGGGTTCTGGGTTGTAGTTTGATAGTTTCAGGTATCCACCACCAGCTACCCCAATTCTTTAGAACCTAAAAAGGGTTGTCTAAAGTGTGCGTAAGAGTGCCCACCAGAGTGACCTCTCGGCTCCTTTTGGAATCTGTCTGCCACTGAAGCTTATTTCATTTCCTTTCACATCCCCCTTTTGGTCAAGAAGATGTTCTCCGTCCCACGATGCCGGGTCTACATTCCTCCCCGGGAGTCATATTCCACGTTGCCAGGGAGATTCACTCCCCTGGGTTTCTGATCCCACGTAGGAGGGAGGGCAGTGATTTCACCTTTCAAGTTGGCTTAGCCAGAGAGAGAGGGCCACATCTGAGCAACAAAGAGGCATTCAGGAGGAGACTCTTAGGCACAAATATAGGGAGGCCTAGCCTTTCCTTTGCAGCAACCGTCTTCCCAAGGGTAAAATTTATGGTAGAGGGCTCAACCCATCAAACCACCAGTCCCCTATGTCTGTGGTCATGTTAGCAACCATGGAGGTGGGGTAGGCAAATACCCCTGCATTCTCCACAGGCTCCTCAAGGGGGCACTACATCTTTTTTTTTTTTCCTTGTTGTTCTTTTTTTTTTTTTTTTTTAACTTTCCCTTCTTTTTTAAATCAACTGTATGAAAAAAAAAGTTAAAAAGAAAACAAACATACAATAAAAGAACATTTCAAAGAGACCATAACAAGGGAGTAAGAAAAAGACAACTAACCTAAGATAACTGCTTAACTTCCAACATGTTCCTACTTTACCCCAAGAAAGTTACATAATATAGCAACATTTCTGTGAACTTGTTCCTACTATATCCATCAGAAATTAACAGACCATAGTCATTTCTGGGCATCCCCAGAACGTTAAATAGCTTATCTGTTCTTCTTGGATTATTGTTCCCCCTTCCTTAATTGCTCTCTATTGCTAGTTCCCCTACATTCTACATTATAAACCATTTGTTTTACATTTTTCAAAGTTCACATTAGTGGTAGCATATAATATTTCTCTTTTTGTGCCTGGCTTATTTCGCTCAGCATTATGTCTTCAAGGTTCATCCATGTTGTCATATGTTTCATGACATCGTTCCTTCTTACTGCCGCGTAGTATTCCATCGTGTGTATATACCACATTTTATTTATCCACTCATCTGTTGAAGGACATTTGGGTTGTTTCCATCTCTTGGCAATTGTGAATAATGCTGCTATGAACATTGGCGTGCAGATATCTGTTCGTGTCACTGCTTTCCGATCTTCCGGGTATATACCGAGAAGTGCAATCGCTGGATCGAATGGTAGCTCTATATCTAGTTTTCTAAGGAACTGCCAGACTGACTTCCAGAGTGGCTGAACCATTATACAGTCCCACCAACAATGAATAAGAGTTCCAATTTCTCCACATCCCCTCCAGCATTTGTAGTTTCCTGTTTGTTTAATGGCAGCCATTCTAACCGGTGTTAGATGGTATCTCATTGTGGTCTTAATTTGCATCTCTCTAATAGCTAGTGAAGCTGAACATTTTTTCATGTGTTTCTTGGCCATTTGTATTTCCTCTTCAGAGAACTGTCTTTTCATTTCTTTTGCCCATTTTATAATTGGGCTCTCTGTACTATTGTCATTGAGTTGTAGGATTTCTTTATATATGCAAGATATCAGTCTTTTGTCAGATACATGGTTTCCAAAAATTTTTTCCCATTGAGTTGGCTGCCTCTTTACCTTTTTGAGAAATTCCTTTGAGGTGCAGAAACTTCTAAGCTTGAGGAGTTCCCATTTATCTATTTTCTCTTTTGTTGCTTGTGCTTTGGGTGTAAAGTCTAGGAAGTGGCCACCTAATACAAGGTCTTGAAGATGTTTTCCTACATTATCTTCTAGGAGTTTTATGGTACTTTCTTTTATATTGAGATCTTTGGTCCATTTTGAGTTAATTTTTGTGTAGGGGGTGAGGTAGGGGTCCTCTTTCATTCTTTTGGATATGGATATCCAACTCTCCCAGCCCCATTTGTTGAAAAGACCTTTATGGCTCAGTTCAGTGACTTTGGGGGCCTTATCAAAGATCAGTCGGCCATAGATCTGAGGGTCTATCTCTGAATTCTCAATTCGATTCCATTGATCTATATGTCTATCTTTGTGCCAGTACCATGCTGTTTTGGCAACTGTGGCTTTATAATAAGCTTCAAAGTCAGGGAGTGTAAGTCCTCCCACTTCGTTTTTCTTTTTTAGAGTGTCTTTAGCAATTCGAGGCATCTTCCCTTTCCAAATAAATTTGATAACTAGCTTTTCCAAGTCTGCAAAGTAGGTTGTTGGAATTTTGATTGGGATTGCATTGAATCTGTAGATGAGTTTGGGTAGAATTGACATCTTAATGACATTTAGCCTTCCTATCCATGAACATGGAATATTTTTCCATCTTTTAAGGTCCCCTTCTATTTCTTTTAGTAGAGTTATGTAGTTTTCTTTGTATAGGTCTTTTACATCTTTGGTTAAGTTGATTCCTAGGTACTTGATTTTTTTAGTTGCTATTGAAAATGGTATCTTTTTCTTGAGTGTCTCTTCAGTTTGTTCATTTCTAGCATATAGAAACATTACTGACTTATGTGCATTAATCTTGTATCCCGCTACTTTGCTAAATTTGTTTATTAGCTCTAGTAGGTGTATCGTTGATTTCTCAGGGTTTTCTAGATATAAGATCATATCATCTGCAAACAATGACAGTTTTACTTCTTCTTTTCCAATTTGGATGCCTTTTATTTCTTTGTCTTGCTGGATTGCCCTGGCTAGCACTTCCAGCACAATGTTGAATAACAGTGGTGACAGCGGGCATCCTTGTCTTGTTCCTGATCTTAGAGGGAAGGCTTTCAGTCTCTCACCATTGAGTACTATGCTGGCTGTGGGTTTTTCATATATGCTCTTTATCATGTTGAGGAAGTTTCCTTCAATTCCTACCTTTTGAAGTGTTTTTATCAAAAAGGGATGTTGGATTTTGTCAAATGCTTTTTCAGCATCTATTGAGATGATCAATTGATTTTTCCCTTTCGAGTTTTTAATGTGTTGTAATACATTGATTGTTTTTCTGATGTTGAACCATCCTTGCATGCCTGGAATGAACCCCACTTGGTCATGGTGTATGATTTTTTTAATGTGTCTTTGGATTCGATTTGCAAGTATTTTGTTGAGGATTTTTGCATCTATATTCATTAGGGAGATTGGCCGGTAGTTTTCCTTTTTTGTAGCATCTTTGCCTGGTTTTTGTATTAGATTGATGTTAGCTTCATAAAATGAGTTAGGTAGTGTTCCATTTTCTTCAATGTTTTGAAAGAGTTTGAGTAAGATTGGTGTCAGTTCTTTCTGGAAGGTTTGGTAGAATTCCCCGTGAAGCCATCTGGCCCTGGGCATTCATTTCTGGGAAGATTTTTGATGACTGATTGGATCTCTTTGCTTGTGATGGGTTGGTTGAGGTCTTCTCTTTCTTCTCTGGTCAGTCTAGGTTGTTCATATGTTTCCAGGAAATTGTCCATTTCTTCTACATTATCCAGTTTGTTGCCATACAGTTGTTCATAATATCCTCTTATAATTTTTTTAATTTCTTCAGGATCTGCAGTTATGGCACCTTTTTCATTCATTATTTTGTTTATATGGGTCTTCTCTCTTTTTGATTTTGTCAGTCTAGCTAGGGGCTTGTCAATCTTGTTGATCTTCTCAAAGAACCAACTTTTGGTGATATTTATCCTCTCTATTGTTTTTTTGTTCTCTATGTCATTTATTTCTGCTTTAATCCTTGTTATTTCTTTTCTTCTACTTGGTTTGGGATTGGTTTGCTGTTCATTTTCTAGCTTCTTCAGTTGATCCATTAGTTCTTTGATTTTGGCTCTTTCTTCCTTTTTAATATATGCGTTTAGTGCTATAAATTTCCCTCTTACCACTGCTTTTGCTGCATCCCATAGGTTTTGGTTTGTTGTGTTCTCATTTTCATTCGTCTCTATATATTTGGCAATTTCTCTTGCTATTTCTTCTTTAACCCACTGATTGTTTAGTAGTGTGTTGTTTAACCTCCAGGTATTTGTGAATTTTCTAAGTCTCTGATGGTTATTGACTTCTAATTGTATTCCATTGTGGTCAGAGAATGTGCTTTGAATAATTTCAATCTTTTTAAATTTATTGAAGCTTGTTTTATGTCCCAGCATATGATCTATTCTGGAGAAAGTTCCGTGAGCACTAGAAAAGTATGTGTATCCTGGTGATTTGGGATGTAATGTCCTGTATATGTCTGTTAAATCTAATTCATTTATCAGATTATTTAGGTTTTCAATTTCCTTATTGGTCTTCTGTCTGGTTGATCTATCTATAGGAGAGAGTGATGTGTTGAAGTCTCCCACAATTATTGTGGAAACATCAATTGCTTCCTTTAGTTTTGCCAGTGTTTCTCTCATGTATTTTGTGGCACCTTGATTGGGTGCATAGACATTTACGATTGTTATTTCTTCTTGCTGAATTGCCCCTTTTATTAGTATGTAGTGGCCTTCTTTGTCTCTCAAAACATCCCTGCATTTGAAGTCTATTTTATCTGAGATTAATATTGCTACACCTGCTTTCTTTTGGCTGTAGCTTGCATGAAATATTTTTTTCCATCCTTTCACTTTCAGTTTCTTTGTGTCCCTGTGTCTAAGATGAGTCTCTTGTATGCAACATATTGATGGTTCATTTTTTTTGATCCATTCTGCGAATCTATATCTTTTAATTGGGGAGTTTAATCCATTTACATTCAACGTTATAACCGTGAAGGCATTTCTTGAATCGGCCATCTTATCCTTTGGTTTATGTTTGCCATATTTTTCCCTCTCTCTATTAATATCCTTTATTGTACCCATACCGAATCTCTTTAGTACTGAACCTTTCTCCAAGTCTCTCTGTCCTTTCTTTGTTTCTCTATCTGTAGGGCTCCCTTTAGTATCTCCAGTAGGGCAGGTCTCTTGTTAGCAAATTCTCTCAGCATTTGTTTGTCTGTGAAAAATTTAAGCTCTCCCTGAAATTTGAAGGAGAGCTTTGCTGGATAAAGTATTCTTGGCTGGAAATTTTTCTCACTCAGAATTTTAAATATATCGTGCCACTGCCTTCTTGCCTCCATGGTGGCTGCTGAGTAGTCACTACTTACTCTTATGCTGTTTCCTTTGTATGTGGTGAATTGCTTTTCTCTTGCTGCTTTCAGAACTTGCTCCTTCTCTTCTGTGTTTGACAGTGTGATCAGTATATGTCTCGGAGTGGGTTTATTTGTATTTATTCTATTTGGGGTTCGCTGAGCATTTATGATTTGTGTATTTATGTTGTTTTGAAGATTTGGGAAGTTTTCCCCAACAATTTCTTTGAATACTCTTCCTAGACCTTTACCTTTTTCTTCCCCTTCTGGGACACCAATGAGTCTTATATTTGGACGTTTCATATTTTCTATCATATCCCTGAGGTCCATTTCGATTTTTTCAGTTTTTTTCCCCATTCTTTCTTTTATGCTTTCATTTTCCATTCTGTCATCTTCCAGGTCACTGATTCATTGTTCAACTTCCTCTAGTCTTGTACTATGAGTGTCCAGAATCTTTTTAATTTGGTCAACAGTTTCTTTAATTTCCATAAGATCGTCCATTTTTTTATTTACTCTTGCAATGTCTTCTTTATGCTCTTCTAGAGTCTTCTTGATTTCCTTTATATCCCATACTATGGTCTCATTGTTCATCTTTAGTTCTTTGAGTAGCTGCTCTAGGTGCTGTGTCTCTTCCGGTCTTTTGATTTGGGTGCTTGGGCTTGGGTTATCCATATCGTCTGGTTTTTTCATATGCTTTATAATTTTCTGTTGTTTTTGGCCTCGTGGCATTTGCTGAACTTGATAGGGTTCTTTTAGGGTTTGTAGACCAACTGAAGTCCTTATCTCTAATTTATCAGATCTACAGCTTCGTGGAGTACACTTTCTCTAACTAACCAGCAGGTGGCGTCCATGAGCCACCTGTTCTCCACAAGCCAGTTCTCCCCTGCTTAGCCTTTTTGGTGAGTGGGGGAGTGAGTCTTGTGGGGCCCAATTGGTGTACCAAGCTTGCGTGTGTAGTTGGTGTTGCCTGCCCTGTATGTGGGGCGTGTTTCTGGGCAGTCGGGGAGGGGGGGTGGCCCTAACAATCAAATCTCCCTGGTGATCCTAGAGTTTTAAAGCTGCTGCAATAGTCTAATCCTTCAGTTCAGTCCTGCCACAGTTTGTCTCTGCCACTGACCCACTAGTCCTTGGTATTGGCATATGGCTCCTGAGACTTGCAAGTGGGCCCCTCTTCCAGGCTGTGCACCCCAGGTCCTCTTTTGAGGGATGACTGTGCTATGTCACAGGTGAGTGCCGTCCCCCCAGGGCAGTTCTGGGCTGCTGGGCTGTGTAGGGAGGCTCCCAGTCTGCTCAAATGATGGCTGAATGGGGCTTTGTTAATTCACACTGCTCCACCTTCCCAACTCTGGGACAATCAGCTGAGGTTGCAGGGAAGGCTAATGTCCACGCCCAGTTTTGTGGTGTGTGCCTGTTATTTGAAGCACTTCTGTCACACTGGGTTGTCTGGGGCAGCTCTGGGCTATGGGGCTGGCGATGGGCGGGAGTGTTTCCTGTCCACCAGGATGGTGGCTGTGAGCGGACACCCCCCTTTTCTTGGGAAGTTGTGTTGTTTAGTGAATTTTCTCAGCACTGGATTATTGCCTTTTGTCTCAGAGCTCTCTTAGTTCTGCTCTTGACTTGACGTGCCCAAATTTCAATTCTTTGAAGCTTTCTGTATTGGGCTTCTTAGAGTAATTGTTTTAGAAAAAGAAAAAAGGATTAAAAAAAAAAAAAAAACAAAAACAGGCCCTCCTCAGAGATCTAAAGGGTTATTGAAATGCTAAGAGACAAAGCAACCAGGGCCATTAAGGAAAGGCCCACAGGGCAGAGAGATCAGCTTTTCTTCGGGATTTGCATATGCGCCTCAAGGCCTGAGCTCTGCCCTTCCCCTTTCTGTGTTCACCAGAACTCCAAAAATCCTCTGCTTTTATTTTGGAGTTTTTCGTGTTGTTTTTTTTTTCTATGCCTGTCTCCTCTCTGCTGGGCTGGCTGCTCTCAGATTCTCTGGTGTCTGGTCTCAGTCTATCTATGGTTGGAGTTTGGATCAGTAGAATGAGTTTCCGATAAGGGCTGCCACTGCAGTTCTCCCTTCTCCTTCCCGGAGCTGACAGCCCCTCCTCCCACGGGACTGAGCCTGGCAGGGAGGGGCGCGGGTCCCCTGGCCGCAAAAACTTACAGATTTCGCTGATCTCAGCAGTTCGACATTTTCATGAGTGTTGTATGAAGTATGCCCAAAGTCCGATTGCTCTGTGGTGTCCAGTCCACGCAGTTCCTGGCTTTCTACCTATTTTCCTGGAGGAGTAACTAAAACATACAGCTCACCAGTCTGCCCGAGGATTGCTTTTTTTTCCCCTAAATTTTACTTAAGAAGTTTGAGTTCAGTGTAAGAAAGGCGAAGCCCATAAAACATTAAGTCTAAGAAAAGAGTGAGATGGACCTTTAACTGGAAATGATTAGTGAGAACACTATCTGGAGAAGTTGCACTATGCATCTTTTTAGATGATTACTGATTAGAATTCGATTCAAAAGTAAATATTATTGAAAATGATATATTCTTAGAGGTATTTAAATTCATGAGAGTATTTTGCATAACACTTTTCTTCCCTCCTCTCAGAGGACGAATTATTTTGGACCTCTTATGAGTTACAATATTTATGTTGCATTTGATCAGCTCACTAAAAAAAGCTTGAAGTTAGATTTTTTTGTTGAACTGCTTTACATTTTAATAATTTGGATAATCTTTTCCTCTGTTATGATAATACAAAGGCTTCAGTGTCTATCTGGAGTAATTTTCTTTTGCTATTTGATCTGTTTCCAAAAATAAAGTTTCAGGAAACCTAAATTAGAGCCATATTTAAATTGCTTCAAAAATAGTTTTTGCAGAAATTGAAACTCCAGTTTGACTTGTTAGAATTTAAATACCTTTTTAATATTATTTAATGGTATGAAACATGAAATTACTTGTCCTTTGGAAATACTTGGAGTTTAAGTGTTATAAAGTGCCATTTTATATTTTTTGGTAACCATATTTAACGTATTGCTCTAAGAGAATATTTGTATAGTTTTCTCCTCCTCTCCCCCTCCTTTTTAAATCATTAGCTTCTTTTTTGCCTGCATTTACAGCTTAACTGGCTTCTTGAGGATATATTTACCTAGAATATATTTTACGTTGCAAAATAACATTTATGTAGAATATCTGTCCACATTGATACTTAGGGACCCGTAACTTCCTCAGTTCAACTAAAAGACTTTGGTTTAATCTAATGAAAATGTTCAGAGTAAATTGTGGTCATTTCAGTGATAATAAAGGCAACCTCCATTCTGATAAAACTTCAGTTTTCAGCTGTAACTGGCCTGTAATAAACAGAAACTTTCTTTCAAAAAAGCACATTGACAAGTTCCTTTGTAGCACCCTGCTTCAGGCAAGTGCGTAAGTTATAGGTTATAATGTGGAAATTACTAGTGAATAAATAGCACTCATAGTATTTTTGATATGAAGTATGTTTGAATTTTATGTCAAGTTAATCATGTAAATACATCTTTTGGTGTGTGTTTATTTTTGCTTATTGCAAAGAAATGTAGGATTAATGGGAAATAAAAACCTGTTGGTTATAGTTGATGTTGAAGTGAAAGTTATTCAAGTAAAAGGTGCAGCTTTTTAAAGCAGAAAGGTTTGTCTGTTTGGTTTTGTTGTATTTGTTGTTTTAATTTTGAGAGATGATTTGGCTAAGGCCACCATTTTTTTTTTTTTAACGATACTCTGATAAATGTGAAACACTTCAGTCTTCTCTTTAAAGTTAGGTACCATAGAGTTCTGTTCAAATATAACAAAAATATCTATTCTTCATTATATTAATACCAACATTTTTATTAATAAAGCAAGTGTTTAATGATCTTTTACCATGTGCTAAGAACTTGACATACATCATCTCAAGTAACTTTTACAATCCTATGACGTATGCATCATTTACTCTGTTTTATAGATGAGGAAATTGAGGTTCAAGGAAGTTAATTTACTTCTCATTGTTCTCCCAACTAGAAAATGGCAGATCCCAGATTCAACTAGATATGTAGAGATAGGGCATTTAAATGTGGAGGGAAAAGAAACACTGAATAGCAGCTGAGGAAGAATGGGGGCGAAAGAAAGAAAGGGGGAATTTGGTAAGGATGAAATATAAGGACAAAAGAAATAAGGGAAAGAATGAGAAAAGGAAGATGGAATAAGACATAGAGTGAAAATCAGGATAGTTCATTGAATGCTTATCATTTAGTTATCTAACTTTTCAATCATAAATAAAAGAACAGAAAAATATGAACTCTTATGTACACATCACCCAATTTCAACAATTATCAATGTGTGGTCAGTCTTGTTTCCACAATATCCCCCATCCCTGCTGAATTATGTTAAAGCAAATCTCAGACATTGGATCATTTTATCTGTAATTTATTCAACATTATTCTCTAAAATCTAAGGACTTTAACAACAAAAAGACATAACCCACATAGAATTATCAAACCTAAAAAAAAACAACAAAAAATATTCATTTATGTCATGAGATATCTAGTCAGTGTTGAAATTTTCCTGATTATTGCGTAAATGTCTTTCTACAGTAGTTTTGTTGAAGTCAACAGCCAAACAAGGTCCAAACATCCTTGCATTTGCTTAGTGTGTCTCTTATGTGTCTTTTAATCTGTAAGATTCTCCCCCTTCAGTTTTCTTTTTACTTTTTGTTTGTTTGTTTGTTTTCCTTCTGGGAGAGGGAGCATTTACTTATTGAAGACATCAGTACATTTGTCTGGGAGAATGTCCACAATCTGGATTTTGCTGATTGCATCCTCAAAGTGTCATTTTACATGTCCTTCCATTGTTTTGTTTGCCTGTAAATTATTACTTACAGGCTTGATCAGATTTCACTTTGATATTTCTTGGCAAGATTACTTCATAGATAGTTCATTGAATTTTGAGGTGAGCGAAAAAGTGGAGATAAATTATCCTTGCCACCGTCTTCTGTTCACTTGAGCTGTGGACATTGGAGTTAGCTCATTTGTCTACTAAATATTTGTTGAGGGCCATTAATTAATGAGCTGCACATTCAGATGTGAATGTGATACGGTCTCTGCCATCTAGGGAATTTTAATATAGTTTTTAGTTTTAATTATATCTTTGAAATGTTGATGAATTTTCCAGAAATTCAAAAGAGGCCTTCTCCGATACTGAGGTTTTAATTTTTTTTTCATTCAAATTATGTTTTTTTTCCCTCCCTGTGGAATTGTAAAGGTATTATATGGATGTAAAAGGATGATTTTGGTTTTGGAAAATTACTTTTCAGAATCATTGTGGTGTTGATTTATGTATTATGTAGCCAGACACTTAAATTTTCTTTGTTCTTTGAAACAGTGGGAAATACTTATTTCATTACATTAGAAATTGTAATTTATCACATTTATTCTAAGCCTTTTTGTGAAACTTATCTTTTAAGGAGACAATTCAGTTTTATGTCTGTTTGAACCTTAATCATGGCAAATACAGTTAAGGGAACATAAAAAACTGTTAGCTGGCTAGAGTTTGAAATCACCTAAGAGTCGGGCAGATGGAAAACAAGTTGTTACCTTTATTCCTTTTCAAGCTTCTGGAGAATATGGTTTTGGGGTCTGTTTTGTAGGCTTGCTCATGCTTCACCTTCTAATGAAGAGAACTTACCTAGCCAGTAGCCGTCTCTGCTGACAGACTGCAGATCTTCCTCATGCAGGTTTCAGAATGCTGTGAGAGTTGTAGCATGAGGGAGCAGAGCAGAACTGTGTGCTCTCTGAATATAGTCTGGCCTCAAAAGAAAGAGGGCATTGGGCTAAGCTCAGTATGCCCAAGTTCTTGTTCCAAACTCATCAGAGCTTAGGACTAAGGTTCTTCCCCATGGAAACATGAGGAAGGCAGAATGACTGGTCCCAAATGACAGAATCCAATCAGAAAAGAAATTAAGGTTATAGTAGAAAGTTCATTTTGGAGTCTTTGGCAAGGCTTATAGCTGTTCTGAGCTGTTCCTCATATATAAAGCAGGAAAAATACTTACAGCTTTGTCTGCCCCTACAAGGTTATTGTCAGGAGCAAATGAATTAGGCATGTGGAAGATTTTCAAAAACACCCTCTCACTAAACAATATGTTCACATGAGCAAACATTTCTAGGGCACCTGCAGTTTGTGAGATACAGTGCCAAAAATAATTAAGTTCTCATTTGACTTATTAAGAATTGGAGGCTTAATCTGATCGCATACTGACTTACATTTCCTAGGAAGCAATTTGTTTCAGGGTTCAAATTAAAATGCTTAAGAATATTATACTTCAATTATAAACATGCATTTTTGGTCAAGCATACTCTATTTTTGGTCTTAAAATGCTGTATTCTTTCTAGTGTTCTGAATCCAAGCAATTGAAATTTTATATTTTGGTTTAACCTATACAGAATATTAACCAAGAGATTTCTTTTGCCATTGCATTGATTGTGTCTATCAGGATTTTTTAAATAAAAGAAACCAACTGATGCATTCCTATTAACGCCAGCAAAGTATTGTGAAAAATTAGAATTTTTTCATAAATTATGCATCATATAACATTACCACTGAAAAGGATGAAACATTAACTTGATTTTACATATTAGAACAAATTCTATAGTATGCTCTAAAATAAGCCTATTTATTTCTATCTTGAATCCAGAGCTTACCTTCTGTCTCACTCCTAAAGCTCACTTTCATCAAACCCATTGAACTTGATTTTTGTTCTCATGCTGATTCTTGTCTCTCCATGTTCTGATTAATCCATCAGCCCTTTGCAGGTTGCATGGCCATTTATGTCAGAACCAAACTCTCTATCAAGCTGAAGAATCCCTAACCTTGTGCCAACCCTACTAACTCCTCCCTATTCTTCCACTCTAGGTTTGTTGAGCATTGCTGAAAAAATATCTCAAAAACCTGCTAAAACAACAACTTCAGGGTTACATTTTTTTAAACCTTAATTAGGCCCTCGCTGTTACTCTACAAAACTCTTCAGGATTTCTCATTAACTTCTTCCTATATTTCTCAAAGCAGTTATTCTGAATTTTTTTCATTCCCATGCGAGACCCACAGTCTGAGTCCTTACCACCCAGAGGGAAACTTCACCTCCTTACCATGAAGTGTTTGGTAAGGGCATCAGGAGTCAGTCCACTAATCTGTTTCCCTTTCCTGCCTTCTCCATACCCTATTCACTGCTGTTCCGATTTGCTAATGCTGCCATTATGCAAAATACCAGAAATGGATTGGCTTTTGCATAATTTTGGTTACAAATGTACAGTCTGAAGTTCATGAAAATGTCCAAATTAAGGCATCAACATGAGTTATACCTTCACTGAAGGAAAACCAGTGGGGTCCAGAAAACCTCTGTTATCTGGGAAGGCATGAGGCTGACATCTGCTTATCCCACGTTGTGTTCCAGCTCCTCTCTCAGCTGCTCTCTGTTCTTCAAAATGTTGCTCCTGGGGTGTTTTGTCCTCTCTTAGCTGGAGCAAACACCGGACTAGCATCTCTAAAGCGTCAGCAAAAGTCTGCTTTCGGCATCCATCTCCAAAATGGCTCTCTAAGCTGCTCTTCAAAATGTCCCTCTCAGCTGCTCTAAAGTCCTTCTGTCTGTGAGCCTTTTTATAGGACTCCAGTGATTAAATCAAGACCCAGGCTGAATGGGTGGGGCCACACTTCCAGGGAAGTAATCTAATCAAAGTTATCACCCACAGTTGGGTGGGTCACATCTCCATGGAAACAACCTAATCCAAAGATTCCAAACTAATCAACACTAATACATCTGCCCCCACAAGACTGCATTAAAGAATATGGCGTTTTGGGGGACATAATACATCCAAACCAGCACAACCAACCACCAAAGCATTTCTCTTGGTTGCCACCAATTCTCTTCTTCCATTTAGCCTTATCACATTTGTACCACCTACTTCTAAGTCAAACTCTTCTTCTTTTGCTCATCCCATCCCATTCTAATGCCTGAGATTTTACACCATCAGCTGAATCACCTCCTTCCAATTTTGGTGTCCATCCATCTTTTCCTATTATATGCCTAAAACATGCTCAATTTTCAATTGTTGAAAAACAACAACACATAGATAGTTGGATGGATGGATGAATGAATGGATAGATGGATGGATAGGTAGGTAGAATAAAGAACACAACTTTTTGTCATATTGTTTTGACCTAGTCTGATGACTTTCCTTTTTACATAAAAACTACTTTGAATTTCAAGTTTTCCTATAACGGTACAATGATTTTTCTGTAATTCAGGTATCTTTCTTGACATTCCCTTCTTTCTTGCCCTTCACATGTAGTCAGCCATAAGGTTGTCACCTTTTACACCTATACCTGCAACCCTTTTATTGCTGCTAATACCAGCCATGCCATGTCATATATGTATTTCTTTTTGGGGTGGTGCTTAGATTAGGACTGAAACCCATTGCTCCTATACTTGCTGGCACATGTTCTGATTTCTTATTCAGCCCATAGTGTACTAATATATTAATCTTCTTGATTACTGTTTTAATAAGCAATCCTTGGCCAAAGAGCTGTTACTGGTGCCCATCGTGCCTCATGGAGCCTGGCATTCAAGGACTTCCTTCTGTAGTCTGGGCCACACTTACCATTCATATCTTTGTAGCTTTATTGCTTACTCCTTCTTGACAGAATTTGATATCCCAACACACGTGGGCCACTCACTGTTCTTGCTGAAGTGATTTCTTGCCCCTGAGCCTTCCTAACTTCCCAGTTCCTGATATCTGACCCCCTCCTCCTCTTCACACACTATTCTACAGTATTTCCAACACACCTGGATTCTCACTCCTTTCCTCCCTGTTGCTCTTTCTGCTTAGTGTCCTCAGTCCTCTTTTCATGACAGATGCTCCCTTTCTATAACAAATATTCAAATACATTAATATCCATCTTAGGCACAGAGATGATTGTTACTGAGAAAAGGCCATCGCCCAAAGCTTCATGGGAGAAAATTAGTCAATTTGCCATGGTCCAGATTCTGGACCTTAAACTTAAGGATCAAAATGCTGATTTATCAGCCATGGTATAGGTGAATCTTTTTCTCCAAAGTACATTCATATTAAGGAAGCTTGAAACACTGGTTTCTGAAACCAAAATGCCGTTTTACAGTGCCAACTCCAAGGACCCAGCACACAAGCAGATTTGAGGTATCCAGCTGGCTATCATCTCCCCACTGCAATATACATAGTAAGCCCAGATATACTTGCAGACCTGAAACCAGAAGAAGAGGAACTTGTTCTATGATGTTTAACATGCATCTGCTGCAGGTGCCATTACTAAACCAAGTACACCTGGCCTGTGTTATCAGAAAGGTCAAGTTCATTACCTCTGCGTACCCTTCCTTCCCTCTGGACAGTGCACAGATAGGCACAGGCAGTGTTTGTCTCTGCATTATTTCTATGGTTTGCCAACCAATTGCCATATTCTTCTACTGAAATATCTAATTTGTCTATATTAAATCATTCATTTGACTGTAGTGACATCTTACAGATGTCAGTCTCTTTACTAAGGGACTTTTTGTACCAGTGCTTTCATCCACTATGCATTGAGTTTTAATTCATAGAAGGATACCTCATTTCCCTTATAAACAAGATCTAAGGGGTTGCCTCATTCACTTCAGGCTGTGGGTACTAATGCCACATAATTTAATCAGAAGCAATTGTTCCTTTACAGTGGTTTGTTCAGAATTTTATTATGTGTCACTTTGATTTATAGCTCGTTCTAGGTATGAATCTCTCCCCAAATTATGTACTCCTTGAGAACAGGCACCATGTAGCACCTCTTCCCAACAAAAATTTAGTGAACACCTGTTATATGTCAGTTTTACCTACATCAGAAACTAGAGATTAAAAGATGATTAACAAATACATATGTACTCAAGTTATATGGAGTAAATGATGGAAAGATCTAAGTAAACCAATAATTATAAAATGAATATTCTGAAAGATCAAATGTATTTTAGTCTAATAAGGAAGTTTTAAGGAGAACTGAAGTTTTCTTAAAACTCTAAAAAGATTTTTTTTAATTTCCATCCTCATATATTTCTTTCCCAATGGCTTCCTCCCATATTTAAACTATTTTTTATCATTTCTCATTTTAATGCTATGCTTATGATCACTATTAGTGAAAATTAGATAGCCATAGAAAATAAAGAATATATTAATTAATCTACCCTTTGCTATATTTTACCTCCTTAATTAGAATCTTGAGTAGTTTTGCTCAGTTCAAATTAATGATTTAAAATAATGATTATGATAAACTCATTTTCTCCATAATACATTTTCTTTTAAATTGTACCAGTGGAAATAAGCAATCACACATACAATTTTAGTGCAGGATTGAAAGGTTAATATCAAGCTATGAAAGAAATTAAGTTGAGAAATGTCCATTTCTTTTTATGAATGGTTTTTGGTCTCAGTTTCATTTTTTCATTTTACCAAGTTGTCTTATGTATCTTTCTTTGCTCTAATAACTTAAAGTATCAGAGCAAAAGTTATTTTATAAGGCAAAGATGCCTAATTGTATGAGCTGCCAGTAAAAGGGTTTGCTTAAGTAGGACATAGGTAAAAACATAAGTTATTTTTGTGTTGTGTTACTACTTTCAATCATATATTGTAAGGTAAGGAATGTGAGAAATGATATATGCAGTTACCCTTCTGAGTTGACAGATAGGCATGTTGTTTTTACTATAAATTCATGCTGTAGCCACAATACAATCCCATCATGTGGCTTAAATATTCCCTTTTCCATTTTTTGTTTTTTTCATACAATAATCGAGATTTTTTTCTTTCAAGTTTTTGCTTGTGAAATTTTTACAAGCTAAGTACTACAATGTATGTTTTGTCTAATTGCTGAAGAATGGTAATATCTGGTATATCCTAAATAATGAGTAATTCTAAGTATCAAGTCTTTGTTGTATCCCCCTAGTAATACATAAATCAATTTTGAATAATTTATTGTGATGTCTAGGATGACTCAGTTCTCCTGTTTCAATATATAAATGAAATCTCATACTCTTTAATGATAAAGCTTGGAATCTAAGTCTATTCATATTATTTTAACTTGTAATTGGAGTGAATATATAGTTATTGAATCATAGAATTTTAGAACTTGCTAAATGCAAGATTATCTTGGGCTTAATTTATGTTTTATAGAATAGAGATAATGAGACTCAGAGAGTCATTTTAGTAATTTCCCCCAAATCAATTTATGGCAGACCAAACCTTTTGATATATAGATTCAGCTATGAATATAGATACTTAAATTTATCTTCAGACATTATTAATATATTCTTAATGTCAAGATGTAGCTTATGATACAATACTCTAGTATATGCAATATATTATATATAAAATTTCATGTGAAATGGATACAATTAATTAGCCTACAGAAAGATAAGGGCTAAAAGCACTTATTTTTAATATCAGCCTTTTTTTTTTTCCAAAGTCCATTTGGCACATTGCTTTTGACAGATTTATAGGCTCAGAATTATGTATCCCCTAAGTGAACATTTCCCTGTATTTCTGTTACTCAGTTATTAAAGTTTTCCATTTGTGTTGAATTTTGTTATAAATACAGTTATGACACTCCATTAATATATATTTTTTTAATTTGAACATTTACTTTTTCTTCTGTTGGAAAAAATAAATCTTCCTGTCTGTATTCAGGCAATTACCAGTGAAGTCTGAATCCCTTCAAATGGTGGTTAATATTTTGAAGCTTAGCTTTCAAACTGTAACCGCATAATTTTGAGAATGATAATGACAGTTATGTGACTACAGAACATTAGCCCCGGGTACACCTACATTTCAGTAAGTATCTAGGTCATATAAATCCGCATTTCCAATAGTTTTATATCCTAATACAAAAGGTGAAAAACAAATACAGGTTTCAAAAATAAAATACTGAAGATAGTAAAGAATGCTAAGTAAATGCAAGTATTCAATGTCAATATCATGATGTACATTTTCTGTCATATCGTTTATTTTCACTTCTTTCCTTTTCATCTTTCTTATCACTGGCTTCTGCCATACCTTTTTTTGGGGGGGGGGCATTTCATTGCATTTATGATTATGAACATTACAATTAAGTATCATAAAGAAAAATTCACTCCTTCAGTCCATATGACTTACTGAACTTAGATATTTTCTCCCTAAGTTCATTATTAATTTTCCTGAAACACTGTTTTGACCAGATATTCTCTTTTTCAGGATTTATATTGCCTTCCAGGTCAAGTCTAAATGTGTGCCATATTTTCAAGGTCCTTCATAATCTGTTTAAATCCCAACTGAATTTATTTCATACTCCTAAGCATAATGAACTTTGTGGTTAACTTTCCGTTAATTCAATAAATATTTATTAAAATATTAGTATCATCTTCCTTCCAATCTTGATGTTTGTGCCTTTGCAATGCTAGTCTTCCAGCCTGCAAGGCTAAAAATAATCTTTATTCATTATTTAAGGCTTATCCATGGAGTACTCAGTCTATTTCATTCTACTCTGTGCCCACCCCTAACAACCATGAACATATGGGGCATTTTTTTTTTCTTTTCTGAGTTACTATTACAGTTTATTGCTTAATACCTGGGTATCTACTCCCCTAAGTGGTGTTAAATTGTGTAATGCATATGAATTTATCATAAATTTATTGAAAGTATTTATATTATTTTAAGTCAGTATGACCTTTGGTGTCCGAGTCACATCTGAAAAATTAACTGTGAGAACGATAAACAAAACCAATGTCCTTGAGTCAGGTTCCATGAAACTACTAAAAGATTTGAAATGTCTCTCAAATCTTAAATATGTCCCCAAGTCTCTTTTTAAAATTTTTCTAAGCCTCATGTTCCCAATGAATGCATCTTTTTAGATTATTAAAAATATATAAAGCAAGAAGAAAAC
This sequence comes from Choloepus didactylus, assembly GCF_015220235.1. Lineage (NCBI taxonomy): Eukaryota > Metazoa > Chordata > Mammalia > Pilosa > Megalonychidae > Choloepus > Choloepus didactylus. The sequence goes on along the minus strand of NC_051313.1, from coordinate 96,215,789 downwards.
AGGAATCAATGAAGAAGCAAAAGAAGAATTTTGAGCAGTATATAATGGTGTGGAATTTAGTGATTACCATTTAATATAACTATTTTCTGTATTGTAATCAATTGATTTACCTTTTGAAAAGCTTTCTACAAACTGGGTGTATTAGTTAGGGTTCTCTTGGGAAACAGAATCAATGAGAGATGTCCCTGATTATCAAATTGTAAAAGTGACTCACGCAACTGTGGGTATGCACGAGTCCAAATTCTGCAGAGCCGTCAACAAACTGTCAACTCCAAGGAAGATGTCCAATGAACTCTTCGGGAAATGAACCGACAACTTCGACGAACTCCTCAGGAAACGAACTGGCAACTTCGACGAGCTCCCCAGGAAATGCTTCACTGGGCAGCCGAAGAAGAAGTGAAGGTTCTCTAACCGTACCACTTATAAGCCTTCAACTGATCACCCGGACCAAATCCAGCCAATTGCATTCTCTCATTGTGGAAGGCACGCCCCTTGATGAGTCATCAGTCAGCTGCAGTCAATTGACTGATGATCCAACAAACCAGCCTGTTGGTTTATTAACCAGCCTCAAATATCCTCACAGCAATCGTCAGGCCAGTGCCTGCTTGACCAGACAGCTGGGTCACCTAGCCAAGTTGACACATGAACCCAACCATCACACTGGGTATATAATTTTTCCTTGATTATATATAGTCTTTGTGGTCATTTCTGCAGAACAGTGTGATTAAGTTAACTAAGCAGGAACATAATACCTTTAGATCAGGTTTGACATATCTCATTTCTAATTATTGTTCCTTTTCCAGGAATCTCACCCAACATAAATATGAGAGCTACATTTTATTTTGCTTTTCTTGGCACAGCTGAAATTTGTTTGCAGACTTTATGTAGTTTTCCAACACATTTCAGTGAGTATGTGGGGAAACAGAAGCCCTGATAAGCCACCTGACTGTGGACATCAGATAAGCTTGTCAAAGATGTGTAATCTAGTCTCATGGATCCAAACCAGTGAATTATCTGTCACGCAAGAAAGACTGCCATTTGCTCTACCTTTGGGTGTTAGATTCATCCACTGGCTGAGTGATTTCAATTACTTTTCTCTAACAAAAACCTTTGTTTATCCACATAATGTGGTTGTGTTCATTTCCAAAGTCTAAAGTAATTTGTTACATGTGATTATCTGACAGATTACAAATGAAGTCTTTAATTATGCCAATTAATTTCTTTCTTAAAAAATCTCATGTTATATAATGTTTATTTATTTAAAAAGAAAACTTTTCTATTGAAAAGACTAGTGCCAGTCTGCTCCAGACATACAGACATACACATTTTAAAAATTGTAAAATAAATTTATAATATGGACATTTACTTTTCTTTCTGTCAATGCCCATACATCATCACACCACCCATTAGTGCATAATAAATGCATTGATTAATGATCTGAAAGTTTTTTTTCATATTTGGTGCTATAAAGAATATTATCTTTATATTCTTTCTATTGTTATCATGAGTTTCTGTCTTCTTTTACCACCTGTTCCAGTTTGCCATTGTGCAAAATATCAGAAATGTATTGGTTTTTATAAAGGGGATTTATTCAGTTACAAATTTAAAGTTCTGAGGGCATACAAATGTGCAAACTAAGACATCAACAAGAGGATACCTCCACTGTGGCCGATGGAGTCTGGAACACCTTGTCAGCTGGGAAGGCATGTGGCTGGCGTCTGCTGGTCCTTTGCTCCCAGGATGTGCTTCAAAATGGCATTCTCCAAAATATCTCTAGGTTTCTCTTAGCTTAGAATCTCAAAGTGTCCTTCTGTCCACATCTCCAAGCATCTCTAAGAGTCAGCAAGCATCTCTTGGGGCATTTTGTCCTCTGCTCTCTGTGTGAGCTCTCTTTAAAGAACTCCAGCAATCTAATTAAGACCCACCCTGAAGGGTGGGGTCCACACATCCATGGAAATAATTCAGTCAGAGGTTCCACCCTAATTAACAGACTAATCAGTCTGCCCCCACAAGATTGCATTAAAGAATCTGGCTTTTGGGGGGGACATAGTGTATCCAAACTGACACACCACATCTTCCCATTTATAAATAGGAAAAAAGGATAGTGAGAGGCCACTAGATGGTTCAAATTGTTTTGTTACAGAAAATCTGATTGAAGTATGTTTCACAGGTGAATTAATTAGGGTTCTCTAGGGAAATAGAACCAACAGGAGATATCTGTAAATATGAGATTTTATAAAAGTGCCACTGTGGGGATGCATGAGTCTAAATTCTGTGGGGCAGGATGCTCGAGTCCCAAGTCCATAGGGGCAGGATGCACAAGTCCAAATTCAATAGGGCAGGCAGCAAGCTGGCAACTCCAATGAATGTCTTCAGTGAACTCCCCAGGAGAGGCTGGCTGTCTGAAGAAGATGTGAAAGTTCTCTCTCTTCTCCCTTAAAAGTCTTCAACAGACTGGGTTAAATCCAGCTGATTGAATTATCTCATTGAGGAAGTCACTCCCTTCTGGATGTAATCAGCCACAGATGCAATCAATTGACTGATGACTTAATAAACCAGAAGGCTGGTTTATTAACCAGCCACAAGTGTCCTTGCAGTAACGGTTAGGCCAGTGCTTGCTTGACCAGACACCTGGGTACCATCACCTGGCCAAGTTGACACATGAACCTAACCATCTCTGCAGGTGATTTGAAGAATGTCATCAACTGTATAAATTGAGCATGGTCCAGTATTTTCTTTAAATGTCTAACTAAAGTAAATATAAATGATTCCATATATTATCTATGACTTTACTCATTTTCCATGGATATTTGCATATCCATATTTGCAGTGCATCTATTAGTGTCCTTGTTGTTTCTGCCATGTGTCTAATCCCAGATCATCCCCTTACCTCTCATTTCTTGACAGTGTTTGTTCTTGGATTACTCTCTTTCCAACACTACTCCTGCCTCAGTTTCTGGCAATTTCAAAATACATGTAAGAGATCCTTCTAAAGACAGTTCCTTGCACTCCTCTCCTGTGATTTTGTCCTACAGATATTCCAAAGATATCTTTGACAGAATCATGACTGATAACTGCATAGCCTACATAGCCTAATTCATGCATCCCCATCACTGACCACCTCTTCTGCTTGTATTTCTTTCCTACTCCCTCTGGAAATCTTCCTTTCCTTTTAATTTTTTTTTAACTGTTATGGAAAATTACAAAAGTAGAGAGAACAGCACATAGAACACTCATGTGCCATCAACCAGCTTCAACTGCCTAACACAATTCATGGCCAATTTTGTTTCATCTTTTGTATTTGAAGTATATACAAGACAATATTTCATCTGTAACTATTTCAATATGTGTATTTAGATCCCAGGTCAGTCATCCTAGACACTTCGCATTGTACACACACTCTCCCACCTTCTCTCACTTTGTTATCCTTTCACGGCAGGACCACAGCCATAGTTAAATCAACTCTGCCTTTACCATTCCTGTACCCCTGCAGGCACAAACATGTTGACTGGTCCCATTTCAAATTTATGACCAGGTGGGCCCAAAATGCTTCCTAGCAATCATTGCGTATCTTCTTAGGCTGTTCCCTTTCCTTCCCTCCTAAATGATCATTTTATGCCCCTTTTTCCTCAAACCATCAACAGTTCTTCCTGCATCTTCATTCTCAATTGATAACCTTGCTTCCCACTTCACTAGAAAATTGAAGGTTAGAAGAGAGCTTCCACAATGACACCACTACATCCTCCCCCTACGCTTTGCCTGTTCTTTACTGTCTGCTCTAATTTCTTTACCTTTGCCTTAGATCTCACCCTTTATTACCTATTCAAAGACATTACTTCAGAAATTCTCCCTTTCCCCACCGCCTCCTACCATGTCTTCCATCATTAATTTCCTCTCCTTACTGGATCATGTCATTATCATAGAAATGTGCTGTTATCTTCATCTTATAACAAAAGTACTTGTTCTCTAGTTCTTTACCCACAGCTGCTTTCCATTTCTCTGCCTCCTGTTGTAGCAGAATTACTCAAAAAGAGTTGACTATTTCTGCTGTCCTTCCACTGTCTCTTAAACCCCTTTCAGTAAGGCTTTTGCCCTCACCACCCCATAAAACTTCTCTTTTGGAAGACATCAATAGCCTGTACATTAGAAAATCTAATGAATTCTTAGTCCTTATCTTATTAGGCCTTATGGTAGGATTTGACATTGTTGAGCACATCCTCCTCCTTGACTACCTTGTCTTTAATCAAATTCCAGGATACCACTCTGTTGGTTTCCTAATTCTTCTCTTCTGTTAGACCTCTTAACCTTGCAGTGTCCCAGGCTTCAGTCCTTGGTTGGGTTCTCTATTGACTCTCCTTCCCTTTGATGACTTGGATTTAATTAGTGTCTATACCACCAACATCCAAACTTACATCTTTGACCCAGACCTCTCTGCTCAGCAGTTCAGGTGGATATTCAGCAATTCAGCTTAACTTGTCCCTTTTAATCTTCCACCTAAAATTTACTGAACCTGCACGCTTCCTTATCTCAATGATGATAACTCTATCCTTCAGGATGGGGAGACTAAAATCCTTAGTGTTATCCTTGACTCCACTTTCTCTCTCACACCTCATAGTTAATTCATCCAGATGTCCTTCTGGCTCAAAGATATCCAGTTATCTGACCATTTCTCTTCATCACTGTCCCCACATCCTGGTCTTAATCTCCCGCTCGAATTGCTCTAATAATTCTAACTGGTCTCTCCTTGCTTCTACCATTGCCCACACCCTTAAATTCTGTTCTCAACACAGTAGCCAGACCAATCCTTTTAAAACATCAATCAGATAATATTGCTACCTCAACTTAAAGCCCTTCAGTAGCTTTCAGTCTTATTCAGAAAAAAGCAAAAACCTGAAGTCTTTCTAGTGCCTGAAAGGCATTGTAAATACTCTCTGCATTTCTCATTCCATTCTGGCCACAGTCATCCCTAGGCATGCTCCTGCTTTAGGGCCTTTACCCTACTGGCTCCCTCTGCCTGGAAAATTCTTCCTAAGATCTTCACATAGTTAACTAACTCCCTATTGCTCAAAGAATATATTCTCAGACACTTTCTCTGAAACCCCCAAACCTACCCTTCTCAATCTCCAGGTACTCATGATCTCTCTTATCCTACTCTATTTTTGTTCCAATAAGTGTATCATCTCATAACTTAGTACATAATTTGCTTATTAATGATTTTTATTGCTCACTGTGTCTTCTACCCCTAGAATGTAAACTCCATAAGGGCAGGAATTTTTGTCCTTTTTATCTGACGCATGGTAGGTGGTCAATAAATTTATTTTTTAGTAAATAATTTTTCCTTCTTCCAGCATTACTTTTCTCACTGATTCTCTGAGTTAATAACTGTTATATTTCCAACAGTTAACGTGTACTCTTCCATTTTAGAGGCCTGTTCTTTAGGTTATTTCCCTCTACATTTACCTTTTTAATAATAGTACCTTTTCTATTCATATTTTTTTCTATTTATGTCATCTGATAAGCTAATTCTAGGCACATATGTTTGATATTCTAGTCGGCAAGTCCTCTTATCCCCTTTCTCCACTCTTCATCCTTTCTTAATTATATTACTATTCCTAGAAGAATTTTTCTCTCTCCCAGTTCCCCAAGACCATTATTTTAAACAACTAGACCCAGAAATCCTGCTTTTCCCTGGAAATGTCTCCCAACAAAAACTCTGTCACTGGTTTTCACCTGGTCCCCTCCATCGACCTTTCAGATAATCATGCAATCCTTGGCTTGCCCTTCCCTCAACAGCCTACTGCAATGCAGATTCCCTTTGACTTAAAGCTAATGTGAAAATTACTTAGTATTACAAATATGTTTATTGGCATTTATATTGAATATATGTTTATCTTCAATTTTAGAAAACTGCGCAAGTATTTATGTATATATTTATATATATATATATATATATATATAAATAAGTATTTAATTTCTGTTTTATTCTCTTTTTACTGAAAGAAAGCAATTCATGAGCCTTTCTCTGTTAGGTATCTAAAATTGTTTCAAATTCTTGTATTTACAGGTCATTGCTTTAGTAATGGATGTATTTACAGATGTGGATATTTTCAAAGAAATAGTTGACGCATCATCTCGAGGGATATCTGTATACATTCTGCTCGATGAGTACAATTTTAATCATTTTCTAAATATGACTGAGAAACAAGGTTGTCAAGTGCAACGTCTCAGGGTAAGAATTCCATTATTTTTCTCAAGTTTCTTGTATACCATTATCATGTCAGTCAAATTTAAACTATGTTAAGGTATTTACTCCAAAAGTGAAATAGAAAGAGTATATTTAAGGTGTTATATTGATTGATCACAGAAAGGGTCCCTTTTTATTTTTTCAGAAAGTGACTGAAAGCACACTCTTTCATGAAGATTTCAGATTGTGCTTTTCTTGGTGGTGAACACTTTTTATTTAATTTTGCAACCAGTCATAATTAATACAACAGTTTTGCCTGCACAATCTTGAAACCACTGACTCTAGTGATTCTTTAATTCAGCAGGTGTTGCTTATCAAAATCATTTGGCACGTGTTTTCAGTTACATTTGACTTTTTAAAAAGAAGATGAATGTTTTTGTTCAGCTACTTTAGCATCATACTACCACAACCCAAAAGGATTTCTTGCAGTGAGATCCTAAGTGATTTGTGAAACCATTTTGTATAAATGTAAAGTAATATCTCCTAGTTAAGCTATGTTAAAATACATATTTTAAGTGACTGTTTTCCTTGAGTATTTCTTTTATGAGTGATGTTTTGAAATTTGCTTTTTAATAAATATTTTTGTGTTAAGTGTTTAAAAAAGTGATTTTGAGTATAAATATTTTTTGGTATTAAGGCTTTACATAAAAATACATTTTACTTTTCAAGATATCCCCTCTCCAGTCATTATTTTTACTTTATATTTGCATATACTTGTAGAATATTCGAGTGCGGACAGTAAAAGGCCAAGATTATATTTCAAAAACAGGAGCAAAATTCCATGGAAAATCGGAACAGAAATTTTTATTAGTTGACTGCCAGAAAGTTATATACGGTTCTTACAGGTAAGATTATTGTGTTTACCTCCAGCATTATCAGCCATTTAAATAATGTGTTTATTATCTGCAAACAGTAATGTAATCTGTTTAGTTATTTCTTAAAAATAAAAAAATGAGCATTTGCGTGGAGGCTTGGAGACCTTGGTTTTAGTTCTGCCTCTGCATCTAAAGAGCAATAAGTCCTTAGGCAAATCACGTAACTTACTTGGGCTTCAGTTTCTTCACCCAAAAATGAGAGAGATGACTAATGTCTGAGGTTCCCTACAACTATATAATACTTAAAGAGTTTTTTTGGTTCTTATGAAAACAGTACATAGTTTGGATTTAATAGCAATTGTTTATAAAAATAAAAAGGAAGAAGCAGCTCTTATCTCTTTGAAGAACCGATGGAATGGATTTTTCTTATTTAAGTATTATTAAGAATCTAATAGTTAACATGTGTTGTCTATAATATTACCAAAATTTAATAGTCTGACTGCTAAATTTGCTATGGCAGACACTAGACAAAGTTACTCTGCCCCGTATACCATTCTGACATCTTTTGAAGTTAGCGTTGGTGAAAGGTTTACTCTGTTCTAGCTTAACTCTTTTACATATTTCATCCCCATTCTTTACAACTTATCTCCAAGGCAGTTGTTTTTATCTGTAGATAAATGAGGAGGTTGAAGTTCCAAAAGGTTGTCTAAAATCCAGCCAGAAGCCTCATTCCATTCTGGGTCAGACTGGCCCCAGAGAATAGGCTCTGCCCTCTTACTCCTATGTCAATCCCCACCTTTAGCCCTGAATGGGATATAGAGAGAAGATATATCAGGAGGCAGATACAAACACCAAACAAACACATGGGAATTGCTAGGTTACCAGGGCGGGGTCAAAGCATCATTAAAGACTGAGGGAAAAAGCCAGAAAAGCTGTGGATTTAAACAGTCTAAGGACAAATACTGTATTTTATCTTAATAACTTAAAAAATCCAGGAAAAGGAAACAGCACATTGAATAGAGTAGTCTTGAGCGAGGTACTTAACTTGGTTGCATTTTAGTTTGTTCATCTGCGAAATGAGGATAATCATAGAATCTATCTCATGTCCTTGTGGTGGGGATTAAATGAAAGCCCCTAAGGTGAGCTATTATTTTTAGTCCTTATTTTAACTGTTATTTTCTGCTAACGTTCTCTTTAAGCTCAAGGAATCTTCTGTGAAAGTGCTATTTGGAATTCCAAATGTAAACTTGAGAGCAGAAATTACAAGTGCTTGAAATTAATGAGTCCTTTTAAGGATTTCTTGTATGTATATATATTTGTTCAGCCTCCTTTGGTTTTAGAGGGTTTTTAATTAAAATTTTAATTAAAATTGAGAATTCACTTGACTTATAGAAGGGCATTTATTATTGAAGCTCATCATAATTAATGTTTTCTATTTTTATTATTTAAATCGACTTTTAAGATTATTTTCAGCAATAAATACACCTCAACTTCATTTTGCTACTGCTAGATGTTAATAGGTGCTTTATATGCTTGAATGAGCTTTCTGTGGTATTAGTATGGGGAAAAACAAACAACAGCAACAACAAGAATCTATCCATCTATGTATCTATCTATCTATATCATAAGCCAAAAGCAGAGTTCAACTTATTCTTTATGGAAGTGAATATGGAATGTCTAGGACCACAGATTATAAAATTCCATCAAAACTCTTAATAAAAAAAAAACAACTCTATTCTCTTTATTATTTTGAGTTCATTTTAAATATCCTTCTTTACAAAATTAATGGCTGTCAACTATTGGCATTTTCCCCCATCATAGATCTTTCTTATTGCTAATGAGATTCTAACAGGATCTGGTAGAACATTTATGAACCAGTTGTCATCAAAGCTGGTTAAAAATTTTCTTCCTTTTTCTTAAAAACACCTTGAGTCCCTCACATTCTACCATTGTTGACATTTTTCTCATAGGCAAATTCAAAATGCACTTCTACAATTCAGAAATCTTTGGTGTAGAATGTCATATTCTAAATTCCCAGTGTTCCTGGAAAGGCCCAGAATCTATATCCACCCTAGTTATACATTTTGTGACATCTCACTCACCATGATGATGTGTTAATCAAGAAAATACAGGAGTTTTACCATACGTTCTACTAACACTGATAACATGAAACACTTAACATACTTTTAATCAATGTGTGTACAAATAATATTTTGAATTGGATACTCTTATTTGAAATTGTTGTATGAAAATCTGAAAGATATTTAGTCAAGCATCTTCCAGAAATTTGACTGACAAAGAAATTTATAAGCTTCTATTTTTTTCTCTTATAATATCTATAAAAGTTATTCTAAAAGATGAGTTCCACTGAGCTCAGTAGCTCTGAGGTACCATCTTTGGTCTGAGTTGATGGACTCACTGTGGCATTGAGTGAAAAATGGGCAAATGAGGAAACCAGGAGTTCACGTACATGATAGTGCCTTAGACCAGGGTGATAGTATGATAGGGCAGATTTGTGACAGGTTTTAGATTTGTGATAGAAATTAAAGCAAAAGGACCTGTGGCTCCTGTTGCTCCTGGGAAAGAGAGCATTCAGAGATGGCTCCTTGTTCTGTGTCCTGATCAGCTGGGAAGGTGATGGAACCACTGACTGAGATAAGGAAGACTGGGGAGGAAAGGGAAGGGGAGATGAAGACTTATGAATTGGGTGTATTAATTCCGAGATAAAATATATAAAATACAGAGTTCTCATATACCTCTCTATTATTAACACCTTGCATTAGTGAGGTACATTTTTATAATTCATGAAAGAACATTTTTATAATTGTACTATTAACTGTAATTCATCATTTACAATTGGGTTCATTGTGTTGTATGACTTTTGTTTTTGTCTTTTAATTTTTATTCTAGTAACATATATGTGACCTAAAATTTCCCCTTTTAACCACATTCAAATATATAATTTAGTGCTGCTAAGTATATTCGCAATGTCCATATAAATGATGCAAATCAACATAGGGAGACAGAGGAACATAGGTATTCATCACCAAACTCCGAGGTATGCCTCCAGTTTCTCAGATTTACTTATTGAATATATCCAGTTGAATGTCTCCCTGTTACCTGAAATTATTTTGTGATTTACCAAAGCAGGGAGCCTTTCCCAAGTGCCACTCTTCACCAGTACTAGTATCTTCTCAATATCCCAAACTCAACACCTAGAGTCTATTTTTCTTTTATAAGCTGTAGACATCCTTTATGCCATAAAGATCTTCTGATTCTTTCTTCTTCTTGTTACCTGGTTTAACATTTTTACTCATTATCCCAACTAGTTTGAGTCTTGTCACCTTGTTCCAGCCCTTTACTCTTCATAGTAAACTCAGCCCCTCATCTTTCAAGTCTATATTACAAAAAACTACTAGGAAAAAAAAAAAAAAAGGAAATTCCTCAGACATCTCTTTGCATCATGATTCATCCAAATTTGGAAACAAATCCTGCATAAATTCCCTGCTTTGATTTCAAGACCTCCCCCACTATTTCACCAATCTTTTATGTAGCTCTTTACCCTACCCAAATATAATCTATTTTCATTGTTTAACCCAAACAGAGCCATGACCGCTTCCCTGCCTTTTCCATCTGTTTCTTCCTCTATGCCAATTGTCCCCCCATACCTTTCTTCTCTGAACTTTTGGACATCTAGTCTCTTTTAAAACATAGCTAGACTTCCACTATCTCCATGGATTTTCTCATATTTAAGAGCTGACTTGATATTTCTCACCTATTGTGTATTTGTATCTTTAGTCAGATTGAAAATTCCTTTAGTGGTTTCCTTTTGCACCATTTCTTTAGAGTTAGCCTGGTGGCCCACACAGGTGCACCTGAAGAGCACCTCACTCAAGGTTCTTCTCATACCAGGCATTCCATAGGCATGCCCGATACAATAAGCATATAAGAATAACAAGATTCTTTAGTTGCACTCTGCTGTTCATGATATTTTCTGAATTTTAAATTATGATACTTTACATTATTTTAATCTTTTCATCTGCCTGTGTTACTGTCTTCCCTATATAAACAGTAAGTTCCTTCACTGGGGAGAATGGCTCCATCTTCTTTTTCTTTTGTATTAATCTCCATGTGTCATGTATATGACTTGACAGCTAGTATATACACAATTCATTTCTTTTACAGCTCAGTGACTCTGCGTGTTAGATTATACTAGGTTTTCAAAACTTAGATTTAAAATTTGATATGAAATTTCAAAATAGCTATCAACTCTAAACTCTAGGAAAGGGATTGGAAGTTCCAAAGAGTACTGCAAAGTGGTTACAAACTTTAATTTCCTAGACGTTGTTTTATATAGTCAAAGATCCTGATTGGCATTATGACTGATGTGGTTTATGGAGACTAAATGTACCAATCCTGTGTACACTGAGACAATGAAGTCTGCCCGTTAGTGGTTGAGGCTGCTGCCCACAAATTCTTTCTCTGTTTATAGCTCCTGGCATCCTAAATTACACTAACTGAGTAAGCCACAGACAGAACAACTGGAATTCTTGTTACTCTGTCTTTAAAATTTATCTGCATTAGCAGAGACCTATCTTACTTTATAGCATGTTAGAACTAGAAGGAATTGTAGTTTGTATGCTGTCCACGTCTTCATTTTGATCATCAGGAAACTGAGGACTAAACTCAGGTAGCAACATAGCTCAACAATGGCCAGCTCTCTCAGCTTTCCCTCCAAAACTGGCTATCCTACAACCTGCTAGGATGCTACATATGAAATAAAATATTGTTCTTACTCCATAAAATCTTGGTAGACAGAGATGAAAAATGCAAAGCAGGCTTTTCTTTTGAGTTCTGGAAAATAGCATAAGAAATTATAGGTGGATTCAAAGCCAGGAGTTGAGTTACTTTGTTATTTAAAACATGAATATGGGGTTGTAGAGACAGGTATAGTGTAAGCATATAAAGATTGAAAGTGTTCTAAATTATAGTAGCCAAAGGAAACAAAAAGAAAGTCAGCATTAAATAACTAATTTTTCTTAATAAAATAATATGTTATCTTCAGTCTTTCAATTTAGCAAAATTAAAATTTTTCAATTCTGATTTTTTTTTTTCAGCTACATGTGGTCATTTGAAAAAGCTCACCTCAGCATGGTTCAGATAATCACAGGACAACTGGTTGAGTCCTTTGATGAAGAATTTAGAACTCTGTATGCTAGATCCTGTGTCCCCAGTTCATTTGCTCAGGAAGAATCAGCAAGGGTGAAACATGGCAAAGCGCTCTGGGAGAACGGTACTTACCAGCGTTCGGTTTCTTCATTAGCGTCTGTTTCCAGCCAAAGAAATCTTTTTGGTAGACAAGACAATTTTCATAAACTAGAATCTAGTTACTTCAAAAACAGAGGGATATATACACGAAATGAACATGACAAATATAACATAAGAAATCACGGATACAAACCTCATTTTGTTCCAAACTTTAATGGCCCAAGTAAAATCCGTCAGTATCAACCCAGTCAGATAAATGAAAATTGGAAAAGACATAGTTATGCTGGGGAACAGCCAGAAACAACTCCATTCCTGCTGCTTAACAGGGCTCTGAATCGAACTAATAATCCACCTGGTCATTGGAAGAGGCCTTCAGATAGTCTCAGTGTGGCATCGTCATCACGGGGAGGCTGTGCAAACCAACATCACACACCTGCCCAGAGTTTTGCCAATCGGCTTGCTCAGAGAAAAATAACAAATCTCCCAGACAGGAATTCAAATGTGCGGAGGTCTTTTAATGGGACAGATAATCATATTCGCTTTTTGCAACAACGAATGCCAACCCTGGAACATACCACAAAGTCATTCCTGCGTAACTGGAGAATTGAATCCTACTTAAATGATCATTCAGAAGCTATTCCTGAATCAAATGGATCAGCTCTAGGTGACCGGTTTGAAAGCTATGATAGTTCTGAGAATTTGAAAGCCAATGCCCTTTATACTCATTCTCGACTTCGTTCATCTTTTGTATTTAAACCAACTTTACCTGAGCAGCAAGAAGTTAACAGCTGTACAACTGGCTCCTCAAATTCAACTATCACTGGTTCCCAGGGAAGTGACGTGCCTAAAGAGGTCCCAGATACCCCTACAAGTGTACAGCATTTGACAGACAAACCCTTACAAGAATCAGTCCCCAAGGTTCTGTTGCAGTCAGAGACACCAATAATGCACACTTTGCAGGTTCCTGAAAACCACTCAGCAGTCTTAAATCATACTACAAATGGCCATACAGATTCAAACAACTATTTATATACAACTTTGTGTGTAAATAAGCAGACAGAAAATCTAAAGAACCAACAGAATGAGAATCTGCTTAAAAGGCGAAGTTTCCCAATCTTTGACCACACAAAAGCCAATTTAGATCATGGAAATAGTAAGCATTATGTATATAGTACACTCACCAGGAATCGAGTTAGACAACCAGAAAAACCCAAAGAGGAGCTACTGAAAAGTTCTAAAAGCATGCACAATGTGACCCATAACATGGAAGAGGATGATGAAGTTGTCAAGAGAGACCCTCCAACCAGCGCCACTACCAAGTCAATTTCCATTGCTGCTTTACTTGATGTGAACAAAGAGGAGCCCAACAAAGAACTCACTTCAAAGAAGGAAGTTAAAGGTTCCCCAAGTTTTTTGAAAAAAGGATCCCAGAAGTTAAGGTCATTACTTAGCCTTACTCCAGAAAAGAAAGAAAATCTATCCAAAAATAAAGCACCCGCCTTTTATAGAATGTGTAGTAGTTCTGATACTTTAGTTTCTGAGGGTGAAGAAAATCAAAAACCCAAAAAATCAGAGCCAAAAGTTGATTCATCTCCTAGAAGAAAGCATTCTTCTTCTTCAAACTCTCAAGGCAGTATCCACAAGAGTAAGGAAGATGTCACAGTTAGCTCATTTCAGGGGCTGAATTCTCCATCTGAAGAAACTAGTAAAATAATACCTTCTCCAGGTCCAGTTGAAAGGGCGGGAGATGCCTCTGCCCCAAGATTTAACACAGAACAGATCCAATACCAAGATTCCAAGATCAGTGCAGTTGTGTCCCCTGAAAGAAAACCAGCTCCTTCTCCAAGGCTAAAGCCCAACGAGCTTCTAAGATCTCAATCAACTGACCGACGAGTTTACAGTCGTTTTGAGCCCTTTTGTAAGATTGAGAGCACTATTCAGCCAGCCAGCAACATGCCAAATACCAGTGCACACCATCCAGAAGTAAAATCCACAACTATGGGCAACAATTATGGCAGGTCAAACCCAATGCTTAATTACAGCAGTGGTGTTTATCGCTCATATCAGCCCAATGAAAGCAAATTTCGAGGATTTATGCAAAAGTTTGGAAACTTCATACACAAAAATAAGTGAAATACCATAATTTCAAATAGATATTAAAATACAAATTAATGTTGTTTTATTTGTCCAAAGAACACTGTGGACCAATCTGCAATAGACTGATAGATTTCTGAATGGGTGAAATTTTGGATCTTATGTGTATATTTACGAGACACTAATGCACAGTAAAGGTGTTATTGTTCTATATGATAAAGTTAGCTGTGCATAATTACACTGTCAATGGAATTTCTCTGTAAACATATGATTGTTATGGTAACGGTGAAAACCAAATGTAATTAAATTGTTTTTTTCAGACTGAAGATCTTAAGTCTTAAATTGATACTATAGTGGAGGGATGCTGTATGGATTTTATCTTCTTGTTCCGAAGTCTGTTAAAAAAGCATCATAATAGTAATCAGGGACCTGTTTTAACATGTCTTTATGGGGTTTACATGTCTTCAAAAATGTAAGAACACAAGAAGCCTTTTTTTGTTTTTAACTGTAAATTCTACAAGACAGCTTGTTATATTGTATTAATGTTATTAATTTTCCTATAGAGCACAAGAAAATACAACTGGTTGGTTAGCAAAAGTACAATTTAAACTGTATAACTTAGTGAAATTTTTATTTTGCCTGAGGTGTTTGCAAAGTGTCAGCCTCAGGTAGTACAAGTACATCACAGGAGTTTATTTTCCTGATTCTTTGAAAAACATCCAGAATGTGTTTCTTTCCACTCTAGAAATAGGGAGACTGTATCTACTTACCCACTGGCTGCTGTTCTGTAGTCATTCCTTACTTCAAATTTACAGCAAGCCAGCAGGAATTTAGAAAACCTCCACTCTTCACCTCCCTTTTTAGTATATAAAAACTTTTAGAAATTAAGTTAAGATGACAATTCTTAGGAATTTTGCTTGCAAAATTCTTTGCTCTTTTTTTCAAACTGGGCCAAATATGATGTGACCACATAGTGTTTTCATAAGAATATCATCCTGAAAATGAGAAGTATACTTAAGACTAGTTCTTCCATGACCATGTGGCCTACTAGAAGGTCTTAAATCTTTCTGTATCTTAATTTGTTGATGATATTCAGATTATAAGATACTCTTTACCTTTCTTAGAGTAATAAAATAAAAGCTCCATGTTTATCACAGAGACTTTAACTTGGTTTTCCTCCATTCATAAATAATAGAATTCAGGAAACAATGCATCATTTCAGAAGTTTCAAGTATTTCTACAACACATTATATGTATTATTTAACACCTTCTAGATTGGTATGTAGGGCATTATGCAATTGTTCTAGAAATTTATGATTCAGCCATGCATTTATAATTCTATCATTAAAATAATTAAAATAATGGAACTAATATCTATGTAATTAAAATAATTTCCATTAGTTTATAAAAAAACATGAAAGGAAACATAGCATGGAAGCATAACTAACAATTATTGAGCACTTACTGTAGACCAGGTAATGAACTAGAACCTTAAGTTCTAACTCACTATTTTGTGGGTACCATTGTCCTCATTATTTATAGATGAGAAATGAGATGATAATTGGGACTCAGAGAAGTAATGTCCCAATTCATAAATCATAAGTAATGACTCTAAAGTGCCTGTAACATTCTGTCACCTACCAAAAGCATTCAGTGCCTACTTGACCAAATCGGGCAAGGATTCAATGAGAGAAAGTTTATGAAAGCACATAGCCTATTTCCTGACTCAATAGCAATCAACCAGGAAAGACTAAGTTGATTTTCACCAGACAACAAGGACACAAAAGGGTTTAGATTAATCACAGTAGGTGAGATTAGGGAATTAAATAGACAGTAATTTCTGAATATAATCTGATAGGACTGGTTTTAATTGCCAGGTGGCCATTTTGATCTCCTTCCCATCTACCTGAAGCAGTAAGAGGAAGGAAAACGAGCCAGAAGTGAGTTGTAATCTGCTCCCTGGGCTTCTGTGCTAGAGAAAGTAGTCCATTAGGTTAGGAGGCTGGTTGGGGAAAAGGAGTTCCATATTAAACAGATTATCTCATTAAATATTCACAATAACCCTGTGAATTTAAGTATGTCCCTTTGCAAATGAGAAAACCAAGTCTCAGAGAACTTAAGTAACCCAAAAGTAAAACAGCTCTGAATTGTCAGAGCAAGAGTTTGAACATTGGTGGTTTGGAATTGTATATACTCCAGAAAAACATGTTCTTAAAGTTAATGCATTTCTGTGGGTGTGAACCCATTGTCAGTAGGACTTTTTGATGAGGTTCCCTCAGTTAAGTTGTAGCCTGCCTCAGTCAGGATGGGACTTAATCCTATTACTGGAGTCCTTTATAAGAGAATGAAATTCGTTCAGAGAGAAAGCCACAGGAAGCAAGAAGCTGACATGGAGCCTGCAAGAGCCCAGGAGATGCCACCATATGCCTTAACATGTGGAAGAGGAACCAAGGATTGCTGGCAGCCAGCCCTGGAATGCCAGTCTTTGGGGAGAAAGCATCACCTTGATAATGCCTTGATTTGGACATTTTTCCAGCCTCAAATCCATGAGTGAATAAGTTCTCATTGTTTAAGTGGAACCATTTTGTAGTATTTGCTTAAGCAATCTGGAAAACGAAAACAAACACTAAAGTATTTTATTAATACCATACCACACCACACCTTTGCTGGCTTCTACTCCACTATGCTTTAAGAACCTTCTTTGAAAGTATTTATTTCTCTCTTTCACTCTGTATCTTTTTACAGATTGGAGAAATATACCAGTAACCATACAACAATAGTTTTCTATAAAGACAAATATAACTACTCAGTTTTGCATCATTTATAAAACTAGGTTTTAGTCTCCCTTTATAACAAAGGAAATTCCCAAATTTACAACATGAAGTTTTATTGTCTAAGGAAGATGAGTATAATAGACTGGAAATTTTGCACAATTACTAATAAATTAATAGCATAAAGATAAAACTTTGAGAGAGAGCAGTCATGCATCACAAGAAAGGTAGCCTTTTTTTATTATTATTTCTTACTGACTTTCCTCCAAGATTGGCATGGTATTGAATTGTTTCCAAATGCATATTCGAGTTTGAGAGGTAGCCAAGTATATTTACAGAAAATTTGTTGTTTTGTAAATAACATTTGTAACATAAATTTCCTTATAATCAGGCAAGAAATTTAGTTGCATTAAGAGAAATATTTTCTAATTGTTAGAGGGTTAATTTTTTGTGTAATCGCCATGGGTTAATGTCATTTTATTAAAAAGCGTTAAAATTGGGGCTCTGGGTGGAAGAGAATGCTCATTTTGCTCTGAGCAAAAATTCACTTCTGTAATTCTGCACCATATTCCTTTACCCACTTGTCAAAGTCCTGAACCCATGCTTAACCAAACTAGATTTACTTTAATGTTGCCCATTATTTGTTAGTATTGTATGGAACATCTTTTTTAGTTAAGAGGATAATGGGATCATCTGAAATTTTAATTTCAGGTAGCTCTGAAATTAAAAGCCCTGAAATTTAGAATAGTGTAACTTTAAAGCTGAAATTACACAAAGACCAGAGATTTGATCTGTTTTATTACAAGCAAAACCCTGTTTCTTTTTGAACAGCAACTGCTGTAATTTCTGGAATTGTATAGATAAGTTATGGAAACAACCTGTCAAATAGTTGCTAAGCAACTATTCCCCTCTGAGAAATAGAATTAAGGAGTATAGGATGTTGTTTGCTTCTTGCTTTATTTCATCCACATGTGGTGGGTAGCTTAGGCTTTCACATGACAGATTTATTCTCTCTCTGTACTTTTTTTCCTTCTATTTTTATTTTTTCCATAAATACCTGTATCTCAGTATATAGTAACTTTCCAGAGTTTCAGTGGCTGAGAAACTCCTCAGGTGTATGACTGAACAAGCACATAGTACTTCAAAATACTAACTCAGAGTTTTAACTTTTAAACTGACACCTCCAAACTTCAAGCAGTATACTTTCCCTGGTCTCCCCATGCTAATGTTGGAAAGATATCTTAGATATACTTCCATAATATTTTGGTAGTATAATTTTTATTCTGTAAGTGAGAATTGTTTGTAAGCAAACAGCATAGAAAATGAATATAATCTCAAAATATTTCTTGGTAGATGGCCTCGGAATAATTTAAGTGACTAGATTCTGACATTTTTATCCCTATTATAATGATCAGGATTAGCCACAAATCTGAGGTAGTGTCTTGAGATATGAATATGTGCTGGAAGTCTTGCTTGTGGATGTAAATAGCTTATTTAATTGAGATGACGATGTCTAGTGTGATACAGATAAGCAATGAAGACAGTTGAACTGTAGCTGCTTTCAACTATAACTTTACTCAGGAGCTATCCAATTATTCATGTTATTCCATAGATATCTGTCTTCTGAGAATACCTGTTTATATGTAATGTGCATATGGCTAAGGGAAATAAAATAGAATCATTGTTTCACATTAACTGTGTTGACCTGTGTGTGATGCTGTTAAAAAAATAACTGTATCATAATATTCATTTGGGTTCTATAGTATTAAAGCAAAAAGGATGAAATGAAACCAAAGAGTCAACTTTTTATATGGATACAGTGTTAAAATGTTAGCAAAGAAATATTCTTCCAAATTAACTTTTGTTTAACAACAAATAAATATTAAATAATTTTGTACAAATATCAATATATTGTAAGTTGTTTATTTTTTATCTTTAGGTCCTGGATTTCTTCCTTTAAGCTCACTCTCACTCAGTTAATAAAACTAGGAATTTAGATTTTTATACATTAAAAAATATTTCTCCCTGGATTTTGAAATCATCTCGAAAACACTTTTAGTTCTATTTTGATTAGCAATTATATTTTATATACAATTTATCAGATATGATGTTCAATAACAATACTCTTTCCTTAAACAACCATATCATATACACTCATTCTTTATTTCTACTGGAATATAGTAGTTATTTTAAATAACATGTAATTTAGAAAAATAGAGAAATCTGTTTCTTAAAAGAAAACAACTTTAACTGACTTTAAAATGTTTCTTTAAAAACAAATGTGATTTTAAGTAGTTGAATATAATGATAAAACTGTTATTTTTTTCATAAATGCTGATATTTAAGAAAAACTCAGTTCAATGAGGATTGTAAAGTAAATAGATCAGGTTTTACTTCTGTGTCTATCCTAAAGGAAATTTATAAATAGTTTCAGTTGATTTAAGGTGTCAAAGACCAGCTGAAGTACTAGAAAAATCAGGAAGGGCGTTGAAGAGGAGATGTGTGTATCCTTTCTGGGGAAACAAATCATGTGATGTGGAATTAGAACTGAAATCGTTGAGCTACAGAAAGCAAGAGAAAGGAGAATATTGACAAGGAAAGTTGGTAATAGAAATTGGGTAATTCTCCTATGGTATTAATCTGTTCTCAACAATCTGGTTCATTTATTTAACACTTGTACTGACAACCTGATATGTTCCAAGTATGTAGGTCATAGCAGACTTTCATGTAAGAAAAAAGGATCCTGGATCATCAGATGCTGCCAGCAAGGTTTCCTGAGTCATTTAATAACCCATGTTAACAGCAAAAATCCAGATGCTGTTTAAGAGCTGTCAGCCTTACCTTGTACACATAAGAGATGCCTAATAAATATTGGATTCTATGAATACAGTCGTTTTCTTCACTGTAGATAGAAAAAGATATAGTCCACTGATATCCATACATTCAAAATGTGCCATTTATGACTATTTGAATAATCATTTGTATTAAAGAGCATAGATTACTGCAGCAGGGATCCAAGTATAAACTTCAGCTTTGTTCACCCTCGGATCTGGGGATCTTTAGAGAACTATTATGGTTGGACTTCCTAGGATTTATTAGCATGAAGGAGAGAAAACTGGTGAAGAATTCATCCTGAAGGAAGTGGGAGTAGAGTTGCCCGAACGCATCTCAAAGGCATTAATCACACAAGGGAAGGGAGAGATGATCTGGGGTTAGTTATTTAAATTGTCAGCCAACATAGGTCTGCTATGAGGGACTGAAGCAGCGTAGCATAATGTTCCTCTAAAATGTCCATGATGCATCAGTAGAGGCGGTTATCAAGAGCTACAGCAGCAGCAGCAGATGGGTGTCCTCACTGGAGACCTCAACACACTCAACCTCATGCTTTCAGCTGCAGCCTCTGCTAATGTTGAAAGGTTATAGCAACAACC
This sequence comes from Choloepus didactylus, assembly GCF_015220235.1. Classification (NCBI taxonomy): domain Eukaryota; kingdom Metazoa; phylum Chordata; class Mammalia; order Pilosa; family Megalonychidae; genus Choloepus; species Choloepus didactylus. The sequence continues at coordinate 96,195,166 of NC_051313.1, read as the reverse complement.
GCAGACCCCTTGCTGGCCATCCATTAGATTCATCTGCCATTTTTGGTGTAGGCAATAATTTGTGATACTACCACAGTAGGCTGGAGCAGGAAAGAACAAATGCCACAAGGTCTCCATAAGGTTAAGTCCAGAGAGCCATTGTAAGACACTCCCTAGGGACTCCTAGAAGATATTTGGTAGGAGACTAAGGCTTGCTGAAATGGCAACAGAACTCACTTGGATGGAATTTCCTGTTTCCTTATTCTTATCAAGCTATAATGGCCCAGGAAATACAAGTCATATTTAGCACACATAATACATACCAAAAACACCGAGTGTGGATTTTGGCAGAATGGTCTCCACTATTTCACTTTCATTATAAAGAGGTAAAATTAAATAGCAAATAAAAACAACAACAACAAAAATAAAAGTAAGAGCTTCTTATCAGGGATTTATTTAGGAAATAATTCTCAGAGTATATCCTAATATTGACACATTTGTCTCTCTTTTTTTATAATTTTCCCATTTTCTTTTTCCTAGTTTTTTTCCTAGAGGAGAAATATCTTTATGTCTCTCATCAGATATATGCAATTAGACTTAACAGTCTACATTTTTAAAAGAATGTTCTTTTGTTTTAATTTGTGTATTTTTGGTTTGTTCAGTCATTTTACAAAGTAGTGAAATTTTGTTTTAGTTAACTGCATAGGAGGAATAATTCAGTATATTCACTGAATTAAAATAAAGATTCTATTTAATGAGGATTTACCATAAAGCTCAGAAACAAAGTAACTAGCTGCGTGTCTATAAGTGAGGATTCTAAATTATTTGCAGTTTGATTTTTCATTTTTCTCTCCCAAGCAGAATAAAATGTTGATCTTTTAAATACAGAAGACAATCTAATTATGAATTAGCAAATTCATGTATGAAAAATGTGTAGTTAGCTTGGCAAACTTTTTTTTTTAATGTGTTTCAGGTGATTTAAAATTTAACAATGCTGTCTATATCTAGTGTTTTCACAGTGCTTGTCTCAGGGAACGGACTCAATAAGTGTTAGTCTCATTTGATTTCCAAATTAGAAAAATTAACAAATAAATTTTGCATTCTAATCATGACAAGGTGAAAGATATTATTTTAAAATAAAATTAGATAATATTAGAAGAACAAAGAGCAGATAAGAAGGCTGAATGTTACTTCTATCTTCTGACAACCCATTTTTTTTTATACTTCTTTGTGCTTGGTTTCCTTTATATTAAATAAAAATTATGGTATTTTCTACCTCACTGCAGTATATAGATAGTAAAGACATCTCCCTTGTAATTTGAGCCCTTTTGAATGTCCAGTGAACTCGATGTTTGACACAAAGGTTGATTTGCAGATGCTGGAGATCAAAACTTAAGTATTTGAGTGCTGAAATCTATTTTTAAAATGTCATCTATCTTAAGTGGTTTTATTTGAGCTCCAAGGAATATATAACTAGAGGCTAGAGAGTGGCTGGAATGGAGTGACTTGGAGGAGAGCAGGCTGGCAGCATGTGCTCTCCTAGCAGCAACCCACCTTGGCTGGACATGTTCCAATGCCACCTCCCTGTGACAGGAATAGAGTAACAACTATGCCATCAATCTAAATGACAGAATCCCATTTACTTTTTTTTTTTTTTTACATTTTTTATTGTGAAATTCTGTCCGGCGCCGCCCCGCTCGACCCCTGTTCCCCGGCCGGCGAGGGGAGAAACAAGGGATGAGAGAGAGAGAGATGCAGACCACGCAAACTGACCTGGCTGGAAGTCACGACTCGAGCCACACGGCGGTTGCGAGAGCAAGTCTTTTACTGAAGCTAGATAAGCATTCTCTGTTACAGGTTTCCACGCGGGGCAGAGTGCCTCGCGGGAGAGCAGCCTCGATGTGGCCGTCAGGTACGGCTCCTAGTGGGCTGTCTCCCCGAGGTTCGCTTGGGCAAACTCTTAAGTACTCTACTCATAACCAATGATCTAGCGCCGCGCATATGCACTCAATTGGCAGATAGGAATAGTGAGTGTGCACGTCATAAGCGGAAGCAGGATATGGGCGCCATCTTGGCTCATTCGATGGGCGGGGGGACTTTGGAGCAGGTTTACAGCGCATGCGCTATGCCCGTCCCGGGAGACGGCTCTCCACATCTCCCCCTTTATTATTTATATCGACCCAGTGTCCCCAGTGATGAGTGTGCTCCCGTGAACCCAGATGGCTCACAATTTGTTCCGGTGCTTTGGGGAGTCTGGACTAGGTCTCAGCCATTTAGCGGCGGAGCCTCTAGCACCGACCAGAATGCTCACCTCATATGGAGACAGGAGAGTCCGTGAGCTGGAAACAACATGACTCTCCCTGCAGTGCTTTGCCTTGCAACTGGGGGACAAAGGCGGGGGCAGGGATAGCATTAACCAGAGTCGGAGGCGTCACTAGGCGTCCCTATGCATTGGCTAGAGTCAAGTCTGGCCACAACTATGACTCTGCCTTAGGGACCTACCTGAGACAAAAATTATGACTGCTGGCGTCGCCCGTTATACCCGGGACACAGCTGCGCGCTTAGCTACAAACCTCGCTCCCGAGTGCCCCGCCCGAGGCGGCCAGGATGGGGTATGGCCATCAGAATGGTCGCTGTTGGGGGTATCAAAGGTGGAGGACATAGCCATCATAGTGGTAACACGGTACTGCCGCGCTTGAAACAGGCGTTCTAGCAAAGATTTAACAATGACTAATCCCACCAATGGTCCCACCATCAAGAGAATCCAATTAGTCAAATTGGGCCAAGAGAACCAAGAGGTGACTTGGTCCCACAGATTTTTTACAGTCTCGCCCAGTGTGGAAAGGTCGAAACTAACAGGCTTCAATTTCCTAATGTTCTCAAGTCCCTGAAGGTCGGATTTCACTTAGTCGGAGAGATTGGTGAAGTTGGGGAGATAAGTGTCCTTGAGCCACTCGGCGACATCTTGCTGCTCCTCTGTCAAGTTCACCCTAACCGGGGTGACACAAAGCCTCCCGAATAACCATCGGGTATCACACGTCTGCTGGAGAACTCTCCAGAGTCCATCTATTTCTAGTCCAAGTTCATCTATCTCCGCTAGGAGTTTCTGAATGGCCTGGAAATTTAAGTTCAGCATCTGATTGTGGCGGCGTAGCACGTCTCGGGTAAGGTATGCCTCTTGGACGCCTAGACTTAGAGAAGGGGATATTGTTAAGTGAAACAACTTGAGAAACAGGGCCAACCCAGTCGGTTGCCTTGACAGGGAGCCAGACATAACTTGGGCGATACACTAGGATAGCGGGGCGGCGAGGCATCCGGGTCTTTGGAACGGTTGCAGACTGTAGGAGCAAACCCCGGAAGGAAAAGGCACCTTTGAGTCTCATTTTTACTCAAGATCCCTTCACAAGACTGGCGGCTCTTCCCTGTAACGTTAAGAAATTCAAGCAAGACTCCCTTACTTAACTCGCCATTACCAGTTTCACAAGTAGCATTCGCCGCAACTGTGGTGTTGACAACCTTGACAGAGAGGTTAGCAAAAGAGAGGATCAGTGTGTCATTGGTGAGGGGGAAGGACTCGTTGAAGCTTGTGGAGGAAATATTTCTGTCAGAAGGCAGGTGGTGGAGACCTAGAGACAGGGTACGAGTGAAAAACACAGGAGAGGCGGGAGACCCAGCAGAGAATGGGGCCAGGGTCGGGGGATGATGCCACAGGCCCCAAAGACCACTCTCCTGCGCTACCACAGTTCCACTAAAAAAAGAAAAAGGCAGATTAGAAGGATTGCTATAGGAGAGCAAAGAACAGAGTTACCGATCCTCTTTTTGGGCAACCGCGGGGTGGTCAGTCCTACTATTATCGTCTTGTCGGTCGTCGCCATCATCAGCAGGGTCGGAGGCTTGGTCTAATGGTTCAGGTTGTATATTCGTTGGCGTTTCTGACAGCTGTTCCTTGGCTTCTTCAGGTGATGTCACGGTTCTCACCAGTCTTTCCGGAACCCACACTGGTTGACGTCCTGGTTCCTGGGGAAAAACACAAACAGAGCCTCTGGCCCAGCTGAGCACCGGGTCAGGGCCTTTGTGGCAACGGCCACACGGCCTGGTTACTGCACCTGGTTCGCCAAACCGTTGAGTGGCAAGGGGCTGACGTCTATTGGGACAATCTCTCTTAAAGTGCCCTGATTGGCCACAGCCATAGCACCCGTTAGACTTTGCCCCTAAGGTTCTCGGGGCCTTTTGTAGCCACCTGTAGGGAGCTAGCTAGCATGGCAGCTAGACCTGCATTAGTTAAAGGGCTGCCAGTATCTCTACAGAGCCTGACCCACTCTGTCAAATTTTTTGCTCTGTTTTGTGCCAGGATAACTTTGCACTCCTTGTTGCACTGCTCAAAAATCATTTGCTTAACCACAGTCTCTGCTACTCCTGGATCTGAGAAGATTCTCTCAGCTGCGGTTTGCATCCTGGCTACAAAATCCGCAAATGGTTCTGTGGGGCCTTGGTGTATATTGCTGAGTGAGGCCTGAGCCTCTCCCTTACCTGTTAGCTTTTTCCAGGCACCCACAAAACAGCGGAAGATCTGGGCGTAGACCTCTTGTGGGAAACCCGTTTGGTTCTGGGCATGGGCGCCTCTCCCCAACAGCATGTCAGCATTCCACCCGCCACGTCTCCCCGCCGCATTCCTTGCGGCCTGCTCTTCAGCTAACTCCTCAAACCATGCTTTCCAATCTATGAATCGGCCTGACGGCAAGCAAGCACGGGCTAGCTGAAAAATATCTGCGGGTGTATGATTTAGAGCAGAGAGGTTCTCGATCATGTTCAAGGTATAAGGGGCATTGGGGCCATACTGATGGACGGCCTGCCTCAATTCCCTCAATAGTTTGTAATCATATGATTCGTGCTGATTGCCACCTTGGGGATTGATAATAACCGGGTACATTTCTGAGACTGGCTGCGGCTCAAGTGGCTGGTAGCCACCCAGCATGCCAAAAGGTCTAAATGTTGTGAAAGGGTTCCATCTCCAGAAATGTCTCCCACCACTACCTAATGGCAAAGGGTCCTGAGGGCCTGTGTACTCGGGCGGGGGGTACGGCAAAGGTTGCCCCTCCCCTGACCGGCCCATCGGGGTTTCCGGGTCTGGCAGCAAAGGATAATTACATTTACTGGGCATGGCCACTAGAGGGAGCTCTCGGCGAGGTCCTTTGGTGGGACCGCCCAAGGCGTCAGTTGGGAGCTGGGGTGTCCCTGGGGGTGCAGCGGTAGACATTGGCGGGGCGGAAGGCCGCACGGGTGTGGCGGGAGGCTCCTCCCACTCAATTAGCGGGGATGCTTCCGCCTCCTCGTCAGTATCGCTATCTGACTCTGAGTCAGAGTCACTGGACTCCGGCGGTTTGCCCTTATAGGAGCCGTCCGCTGACGAAACTGACTGGGTTTCTTGGAGCGCGCACCGTGCTTCTTGCAAGGCAGAGGACGGGCTTAGGCCGGCAGCCGATTCTAGTTCAAGGACCCGCACGGACAGTCCTCCCATATGGGTACTAGAATCGGGTCCATACACACGCCCGTCTGGCGCGCTCGGTCTATGTCGCGACCGAGCTTCATCCAAGAGGGTAGGCTAAGGCTGCCGGTGCAGGCAAACCAAGGGGCAAAAGTATCAACATCATCAAGAAAACGCTGAAGGGAGCTTTTCCTGACCGAGATACCCCGTTGTTTCAAAAGGTTCTTTAAGGGAGCTAAGAGAGATGAACTTCCGGACTGCCCCATGATTGCAGTCGGCACTATACTTCAGTCACTCGGAGAGCTCTTCCGAGTCCCCCGGGGTCACCTGAAAACCCACGGGCCCTAACTATCATGTAATAAGACGCACTCACCTTCTCGCGTTGATCAGGCGCGGGAAGTCCGCCGTAAGCTCGATGCGCAGCGCTGCTCTCCTCACAGAGGGACCGTCGAGAGCGAGGCAGGAGGAGGAGCGTGCCCCGTACGGGCCACCACTTGTCCGGCGCCGCCCCGCTCGACCCCTGTTCCCCGGCCGGCGAGGGGAGAAACAAGGGATGAGAGAGAGAGAGATGCAGACCACGCAAACTGACCTGGCTGGAAGTCACGACTCGAGCCACACGGCGGTTGCGAGAGCAAGTCTTTTACTGAAGCTAGATAAGCATTCTCTGTTACAGGTTTCCACGCGGGGCAGAGTGCCTCGCGGGAGAGCAGCCTCGATGTGGCCGTCAGGTACGGCTCCTAGTGGGCTGTCTCCCCGAGGTTCGCTTGGGCAAACTCTTAAGTACTCTACTCATAACCAATGATCTAGCGCCGCGCATATGCACTCAATTGGCAGATAGGAATAGTGAGTGTGCACGTCATAAGCGGAAGCAGGATATGGGCGCCATCTTGGCTCATTCGATGGGCGGGGGGACTTTGGAGCAGGTTTACAGCGCATGCGCTATGCCCGTCCCGGGAGACGGCTCTCCACAAAATTCAACACATATACAGAACAGTGATAACCCTCAAAGCACGATTCAACAAGTAGTTAGCAAATTTCAAAGAATGCCATGGGTTACAGTTCCAAAACTTAAGCCATTTCCTTATTGTGATATATAACATATATACAGAAAGGTGATAACTTTAAAAGTACAATTTAACAAGCAGTTACATAGGTAATTTCAAAGAATGTTATGGGTTACACTTCCACAGTTTCAGTTACTTCGCTATTGTGAAACATAATATACATACAGAAAGGTGAGAATTTTCACAGTACAATTTAATGGAGCAGCTATCAAGCAAATTTCAAAGAATGTTATGGGTTATAGCTCCACAATTTCAGTCATTTCCCTCTAGCTATTCCAAGACCCTAGCATCCAAATATATATATATTTATGTAAAGATTCAGTATTCATAATCCTTTATAAATCTATCTTGTCTGCTGCTACCCCTTCCTCACGTTTAATCACTTTCTTGATCTTCAGGGGTGTCTAGACAGTGACCACCCTAACTTGTTCATATTATAAAGGGGTGTCGACAGCATGGGGAAGGGGGCTGCATCTGGTTGCTGTTCTTAAAAGAGGCGATTGCCTCTGGGTTTTATGACTTGTCTGGCATAGGAACACACTGGAGGTTTTAAGTTTCTGAAAAATAAACTTAGTGAATGAAACTTTTATTGAGTCTCAGATAGGGACCTAGGTATTTCAGGACTAACTTTGGTTAGGACCTGGCATACTGTGGCCATTTGGGATGTCTAGCTGGAGCTTCCATAAGAGTAACCTCCAGGATAGCCTCTCAATTCTATTTGAAATCTCTTAGCCATTGAAATAAGTATTCCAGTTTACTCTTATTGGAATACTAAATACAATGGTTTAAGAGCCTGTAAGATTTCTTAATGTTTAATGAACCTGGAAACATAATCTTAAATTATCTTTATTATCTCATGTCAGGGAATCATATGAATTTGGGGGAATCTGACAGACCATCTACCACATAGCTATATACTTCAGTTTGTTTAATGGTGAAATGTGTGTTTAAAGTATGGCAAGCAGGCTTGATTGTTATGCATACTAGAGTATAGATTTTTTTTTTATTAAATTCAGTTTTATTGAAATACATTCACACACCATACAGTCATCCATGATATACAATCCACTGTCCACAGTATGATAACATAGTTATGCGTTCATCACCACAATCTATTAGAGTATAGATTTTATACTATACTCTAGTAGGCTCCATATTGACTCATCCAAATTCATGCAGGTTTTATTTTTCATAATATAAATTACTTAACATATAATCATGAACAACTACTATGGGTCCCTCTTTTTTTAAGTACTTAAACCAATTATTTTCTTTCCTAATTTTGGCAGTTGTTTTGTCTCTATGCTTCCCTAGGTCAGAGTAACATATTGAAGAGTTGGTGTTTGTCCACATTTTAATTTAATATACATAGTATTAAATTGCCTAATATACATTGAGCACTGTTTTCCACATTGTTGGGTACAAGTCCTCAAGGATCTTAAAATACGTTTGTGGAAATAATACAAACACATACAAACAATGAGAGAGGGCTAGAGTACAACAAAACATATATGTTTATGCATTTCATATTTATTAAGCCTTTTGGTTCTTAAATGTGGTAACGTGGATGAATATCTACTGAATCATCCAAAAACCATTGTGTTTGTCACTTTTTAAACATTTATTTAAGCTTGTTAATGTTGAGGACTTGGTGGTGCTCAATTGTTCTGACTCAGTTTGATTAGTTAAAATGAGTTTGAGGCTTAAAATCATGTTATATGTGGGTATTAAGCTGGATGTGATAGCAAAAACAGGCAATTTAGTGGGACCAGATAGTATTTGACATTACGATTAAACTGAATGCTGCAATATATAAAGTGTTCATTGTTTGTAGATGGCACCATCCCAGGAGGTATAGCTTGTACCATAGAAAAAAGGATTACAAATGACCTGGGCAAATGGAAAAGTATTTTAAAACACAGCATAGAATTCAATGGAAAAAATGCCAGAAACATTGGCTGTACAAATATAAGCTCAGGATGATCTGAGATGTCTAGGGAATCCATGAAGCTGGAAGATTTCCAGTGGTTGCAAAACTAAAGAATAATCAGAATGTAACAGCAGAAACACCAGTAAAACAGGGAGAGTACAGATGTTTGTACACAGAGTGAAACATATGGGAGGGTATACTTTTAGGAAGAGTCTTTGTATACCAGCACCAAGTTTAAAAACGAATACAATTTAATCGCCTGTAACAACATTTTATTTAATGTAATGTTTCTGTTCAGATATATAGAGTTAGGAAAACATCATTCCATTTAGAACATCATTCCTAAATTTCAGAACATCCTTCCTAAATTATCTTTTTCTTCATCTGTTTAGACTTATCCTAGGAAACTGTTCTACAGCAGACTTCATGACAAGTCTTGTGATAAAATTGGAGAAATATCAGGGAGATGTTTAAAAGTCTGGAAGCCTTATGAGAAAATTAATATTTAGCATGGATTACAGAAAATTCTGCAGGAATGGACATCAGACAGGGGAAAGACAGTAATATCTGAAGGAATATTCTATTATATAGAATAGTATTTGTCATTATCATTTAGAAAAAAATTGAAATTAATATAATGGTTCATGATAGGCAGGTTTCTAAAATAGAAAAGAGAAAATATCAGAGGGCATCACAATAAGAACAAGTATTCAGTGATACTTTAATTGTTCACAATTGTGTAGACATTGGGCATGATGGAAAATGTATTTTAAAAAAAAGCTATTGTAGAGGATTTCAGACAGACACAAAAGTGGACAGAATATTTCAATGAGTGCCCATTATCCATCATCTGTCCTAAACAATCCTCAACCCATGTCCCATCAACAACCTTATCTACTCCACCATTTCATATTATTTTGAAGCAAACCTCAGAGGTCACATATTTCATCCATTAGTGCTCCATTATGCATCTCTAAAAGTTAAGGGTTCGTTTCTAATATAATCACAAAACCATTCTCAGTTATTCCATTGTGTTATAAAAGATCCATAAGTGTATTTCTTTGTGTGGTTCATGTTCAATCTACATTTCCTTTAAATGCAGAAATGGCCCTGACATTACACATGAAGGACTGATTTGGTATTAGATGTGGGAAATTTTTGACAAAATCTCTGAATGTCTAAATTAAACATAAGTGTAAAGTAGCATTCTCTGGTCTACTTTGAAAATAGAATCAATTTTTCCTTCATTCTGCAAGTGAATGAGAAGTCAAAATGGTATCTTTCCAGATGTTTAGCCCTTCCTCCAAATGCGTATCTCTTGAACAATTTATTATTTACTGACTTATCAACCTTATTCTAACATTATTAAGATGCTTATATACAGGTACAATTACTATGCATATTGTATGAAACCCAAATTACTAACCGAGAGTTATTTGAATTATCCCTGACAATGCCCAAGACTGAATTTATCGACTAAAATGAGGTCGAGGTTTGTATTCTTACAGATAGAAAGTGGAGCAGGCATGGCACTGTATAAAGCATTCTCTACTCAACTCAGAGGACAAGATAACTGAATAAGACCTAAAAGTATCTTTTAGGAAAAGGCATCACTGAAAAACCTCTCATTTAAATTAATGATTTCATGTGTTTGCTCCTGGGCTTCTTAGCACACATGTCAAATTTCTTCTTTTTGGGAGAAATATATTTGGACCAGTGTTCCTCAAACCTTAGTGTGCATCCAAATCACTTGGAGAGCTTGTTAGAATACAGATCTCTGGATCTTAACCGTAGAGTTTCATATTCTGTAGATGTGGGATGGGGCCCAAGAATTAGCATTTCTAATATGTTCCCAGATGATGCTGGTATCACTAGCCTGAGCATCACAATTTGAGAGTCATTGAACACTAAAGTTCTTAGTGCTGATAAGAAAATTGTTGAGACTTACTAGTTTCAGGAAGTTTGCACTGCCAGAATTTAATGGTGAAATTATAACATTCAATCATAATGGATTCTACCAAGATATAATATGAAACCTTGTTTTTTTAGAAATGATCTTCTCCCTTCTCCATCTCCTACAAAACATGGACACACACACATACACACATACACACACACACAGTTCCTAGGAGTTATATTTGATTATATTAGATTATATTAGAGAGAACCCACGCTTCCTCCATCATTAGAAATGGTTTACCACTCTATCTTATGCAAACCTAGTTAATTTATCCATCTAATCCAACTTTGTAGATGTGTTTATACAGCCATGTAATCATGTGTATATTCGAGGTGGAGAAAGATCATTTCTGCACTGGTTTGCCTTATTGTGCAACAAGTGGTATTTGCCTTTGTGCTAATCCACAGTAATTTTTGATAAATAACATTCAAAATTGGATTGGAAATAATATTCTCTATATTAATACAAATCATTGACTAAAATGTAATTTTTTATTTGAGAATAGATCTCTTTTATTCTCTAAATGTTTTACTATATTCAGTGACAAAGCAGCTCATTTGCCATTGCTCCAAAGCTCTGTGGTTATACTAATTTTGGTCTGATTACCTTACAGAAATAAAGACATCATGATATACTCTGGACTTCAAATGCAGATTCTGAATTTTTTGAGAGATCCATAACCTCAAACATGATTTTAATAAGTTTGAGAAGTCAATCAAATGATCCCCATATGAACCTCACTTTCAAAAATAGTAGTCAAAGTAACTATTTTAGCCAGTTAAACTAGCTCCCCACCTTCACCCCCTACTTCTTGAGTGAATGTCATATAATCTTAGTAAAGGAATATTGTATAATTGCATTGCCACCATTCTAAGATTCAGCATACTAGAATAGATTTTAAATGACATTTTATATATTCTATTAAATTAAATTTAAATAATTACAGAATTAATAAAATATACTGGAATACATCTTAGCTATTTAGGATTAGGTTGAAAATTAAAATAAAATTTGGAAGATAATCAGGATTAGTGCTTCTGTGCTTTAAGTATGAAGGGAGAATACCAGGGACTTCTGGGCTTGGAAGTTTCAAAAGCATCCTGAGTTAACCTATTAAAGTCCAATGAATAATTTCAAACTTTACCAGCATTAATCATATATTTAAAAATGTCTGCCTCATGGGGCAAGGGAACTATAACAGGGACAGCTGCACAATAGGTCAACACTGATTGTAATAGTATTGGCAGTTAGAATTTATTGAGTGCTTTTGATGTGTTAGGCATTTCAAATGCATTGTCTTAATCGATCCTCAGAGAAATTTTATTGACTAGGTCCTATTATCATCCTTATTTACCAAATAAGGAAACTAAAGTTTACAGAGCTTCATTAATGGTCCCAAAGAGCAAGGAGCTGGTAAATGGTACAATCAAAATGTAAAGACAATTAGTTTTCAAAGCCTAAGCAGGGAAAAAAAAAAAAAAATCATGTTTTAGGACTGATTCATCTTTCATTGGATTAATTGGCTATAGCTTTAAATCACTTTACATGCTCATTAGTATCTTAACCACGAAGTCTGTTCAGACTGGATTTATTATCATAAATTATAACAAAGGATCATATTTATCTATCTATCTTACCAAAATTAATTGTAGGCGCTTCGGATATGAATTGTGACTATAGTTACTAGCACAGTGCCCTGCAACACTAAATGCTTAATAAGTATTAGAGACTGGGAAAGAGAGGACAATGTTCACGTGCTGTGATGGGGCATGGAAGGAAGGTAATGCTGAAAAACGTGTTCAGATTGGGTACTTTGTCAGTGCTCCCCAAGCTACCCCTATAACTTCTGTGCTTTAGGAGTGCAAATTATTATTTTGAGGTCTAATCCTTTTATTTCTTTCTGAAGATAAGTTTCTCCTCAGCTACCTTTTCCTAAAAAAAAAGAAAAAGATCAAAGCAAATCAGACATTAAAAGAGGCACATTTGTTTTATTTTAACACAAGAAACACTGTGGCATATATCTAGTTTCCTTCAGTCTGTCAAATAAAAGCACATATCTTCCCCTATAATATTCATTTCCATAATTAGACATTTTATTCAATTCAAGTCAATGCTTGTTCATTAGTTACCTTTTGCATGAACTGAAAATACCTTGCCAAGATTCAGTACTTGCCTTTGAGGAGTTTACAATACAAAGGGCCAGGTGAGTGATTCAAGTAAATACACATCTGTAATAAAAGAAAGACCAAAAGTGCAATGAGAAGCAAGCACATATAACAGTAAGAGGACTCATAGGAAGGAGAAAACATACCCAGATGGATAGCAACGTGCTTTACTTACTATATGAAAATGTAATTTTGAAGGAATATTTGTCTGGAGGATGAGTTGAAGGCACTGAGAAGACAATTTAGGAATATCTAATTTACTTTGATTTAAAAGCAATCAATTTACATTTACAATTTTCTAATAAATATTTCCCTCTTCTTACCTAGGGTTAAAAAAAAATCCTTAATATTTTTTACTTCTCCCTTTAAGGTAAACATGAGTCTATTAAAAGAATGCTTTTCTAAGCTGTGCTATGAAATTTATTGCCAAGTCACAAAAATAGTTCTCCAAGATCCAACAGAGCAATAATTGGAGGATGAAGACTTCCTGAGTGAGTAGCCATGAAACAAATACAGATTAATTATTTCAGTCCAAGGATCCTCATACCACTGACAATGTGAATAGCATGTGATGCCAAGTTATTTAACTGTTAATCCATAAATCAATGTATAATCACAATATTAACCATTAGTTTGCTATTGTGTCCCAGTCTATGCATCTCTGAAAAGATTTAAAAGCAGATGTCCAGTAATCCTGCATGTCCCTGGTTGAATTCTCTAACATACTATAAGATCACATTCCTGAAAATTAGCATTACGCCACTAAGTGGAAAAAGACAAAAACAGGCTGTACACTTGTTTTTAATCATGATATCTGAACTGGAACAGTTGTTAAGGTATAGATTAAAATAATATTAGAAAAGATATTGAAATGAAGATTGGACATTAAAATGTTCTGAGAGAATGATGCTCACGATGTAATTTTTTTTTTCTTTCACTTTAATGGATTGAATGTATTTCTGGCTTGGGAAACCAGGAAGGGATTATTTTTTTCTCTTTAGTGGCAATTAACTGAATGTATAATTTTGAATAATCACTGGTAATTATTTCTTGGGCCTGGTCCCCATACCTTTCATCCAATTCCAAAAGCCTAGCATATGTGCTGTGCTTTTGAAGTTAGGTTAGAAGTGGAAGTGTTTACGATATGGTGGTTGGCAACCATTCCACTTGAAATAGGACCAGAACTTTACTGTGCCATGCAGATGTCAGCAAAGCAAAACAGTCTCCTTATAAATTCAGCAGCACAACATTTTATAGAAGTGGTAGCAGTTACCTTCTGTCAAACCTAACTACAATGGTCTAGATAGAAAACAGATTACAGAGTCACTAAAATGTGACTTTCTGTGTGTGACATTCACAGATTACATAACAACCAGAATTACGGTAACATAGTAGCGCTATATAGTTGTTAAAAGAATGATATATGGATCAATCAGACCCGGATTTTATCTTATCTTCACCAGTATTTTTAGGGTAGCCTTTAGGGTAGCCTGTGAATTCTCTGAACTTGAGCTTCACAATCTGTAAATGGGGCCAGCAAACCTTTTCTATAAAGGATCAGATAAGAAAGGTGTATTAGTTAGGGTTCTCTAGGGAAACAGAATCAATGAGAGGTGTCTCTGACTATAAAATTTGTAAAAGTGACTCACGCAACTGTGGGTATTCATGAGTCCAAATTCTGTAGAACAGTCAGCAAACTGTCAACTCCAAGGAAGATGTCCGACAAACTCCTCAGGGAACGAACCGGCAACTTCGACGAACTCCTCAGGAAACGCTTCACTGGGCAGCTGAAGAAGAAGTGAAGGTCCTCTGTCTGTCTCGCTTATAAGTCTTCAACTAATTAATTGGATTAAATCCAGCCAATTGCATTCTCTCATTGTGGAAGACACGCCCTTTGGTGAGTCATCAGTCACAGCTGCAGTCAATTGACTGATGATTTAATAAACCAGCCTCAAACATCCTCACAGCAATTGTTAGGCCAGTGTTTGCTTGACCAGACAGCTGGTACTATCACCTGGCCAAGTTGACACATGAACATAACCATCACAAAAGGTTTTAGGCTTCGCAGGATATTGGGTCTCTTTTGGAACAATTCAGCCAGGTCTTGCACAGTAAAAGCAGTCAGAGACAAGCTATATCTAGATGGGTATGGCTGTGTTCCAATAAAACTTGATTCATAGCATCTGAAATTTGAATTTTGTATAATTTGCTGAATATTATTCTGCTTTTTATTTTGTTTCAACCATTTAAAAATGTAAAAACCATTCTATGCCCACCAGCTGTACAAAAACAAGTGACAGACCAGAATCCATGGGCAATAGTTTGCCCAACTCTGATCTATAAAGTGGAAATAATAATAGCAGCTCCTTAACGGACTTTTGGTGAAGAGTAAGAAAGATAATGCAGGTAAAGTTCTTAGCATTATTTTAGCTGTTACAATTTTTATCCAAATAAGTGAGGTTCTTTTAAACTAGTCATCTTGGGAGCCAATATATATTTTATCAACCATGTTATTCAGAATGGATTTGTGAGTCTCTTGGGGAAATGGCTTACAAGACTGCATTAGACTGCTTTAGACTGCATTACTTGCTGAGAACTTGGCATCATGAATCAGGGATAAAGAGAAGCATGAACATACCAGGTGAAATTAAGTGACTTGACTTTGTAGCCAGCCTCTTGTTACCAGGGCTTGGGTAAATTCAAGGTTTCAGACAGACCAGCAACAATGTTGAAGGAAATCCAATTTTGTGGGTCATGCAAGGAAGCAGGAGTCTCTTTGATCATTATACTGGTCATCAATATGAAGTATCCTCATGATGAACATATTTAGAATTAGTCAAGTGAGCAAAGGTTTGCAGTTAGGATGCAATCCCCTGGAGAACTTTCATGCTAAACTTGAAAAATCCAGTATCAGTGATTGAGGTGGACTGTGACTCATACATTTGAGTTATCAGTGCTCAACAAGTCATCTTGTCTGCCAAGTTTATAGCAGTAAAACATATTGCAATGGTGGAGAATCTTCATCCATCTGTATTAGTTCAGGAGAGATGGTAGAGTTGCAACATTGAACATACATAGGCAAAACGCTTCATTGTTATTTGCATGTATAGTATCTCTTTTAATCTGTACCCAAAAGTCTCCACTCAAATTATGTATTATTCCCAGTTTATAGAAATAGTAAGTGACAGAGCCAGATATGATCTATCTGGATCCAAAGCTCATTCTTTTTTATAGCACTGAGGATATATATATTTTTTTTCTCCTAAATGGCATGGTTAGCTCAGTCAAAGTTTTTGGTGACCTAGGAGGGAGGTGGCTAGCAGACTGAGTTTGTTCAGTGGAGGAAGCTCAGGTCCCCAGGATGCAGGGAGTGCTAGTATTAAGACTCACCTGGATTATTTTTTATTTCTACCAAGCTATATTCCTGCTAGGAAACTTCCACTCTTGCATCCTTCCTGGGGTATTACTTGCCATTTCCTAACTTCTCTACAAATATGTGAAGCATTACAGTCAGGAGTAGCATTGTCATTTGGAGCCTTCTCCAGAGTCAATGTGGAGAGGGGCTAAAAGCACAGTGTGCTATCCCACCCTGGAAGTGACTCTCTATCCCCTGATGGGAGCCCTGGGGCTGGGGACAGGCCAAGAGGCTTCGGGCTCTACCTCCAATTGTAGATATGTGCCTGGTGGACCTCATCATTTTGTCCTAAAGAGGAAGTATCTGATTTAGGTGCCATTCCCTTGCTTCCTGCTCAGAAATTACTATGACAGGTTTTATGGCCACATTGTTCCCTATGTGCTAATGGCCTGATGGGAGCTGGCACGGTGAAGGGGCATGATCCAAGGAGGACTTGGCCAGCTGGGCCAGCTGTTGTCATTGCAGTTCTCTGAAGACTTGCCCCTGGTAAGAAGCCCTGTCTGAGTAGGTGAGGCATTATCAATAAAGACATCTGTGTATAAAGAAACTTTTGAATCAATAATTAAATTAAAACACAAATTTCCCTCAACCATGCTAGAGGAAAGACTGAATTACTTTTCTATTTTCTCTTTAGAAAATAATATTACAAAATTTGTTAAAGGAAGAGGCAAAGAGTAAGCACCAAAATTGTGGAAAATAAAGTATTAGACAAATGTATTAGGTTATTAATTATTAATATTAATGTTATTTCTGCATTTTGTGATATTTGGAGTATTTGTGGTTTTTAATTCTTAAGTTTATCAATATTTCTTTTCTCATTCTAAGTAAATATGTACTTTCATACCTTATTTTTATTCATAGTTTTATAATCTTTTTCTTAAAGACGGCTCCCCAAATTGAATATGCTTCCGACTCCACAAAACCTGAATCAGCCCTGAGTATAAAGGTGGGTTTCTCTTTGACCGTGCAAGGGTGCCTAATCCAAGTCTGCTTCTTGGAAAATAATAATAACTTGAAGGATCATGACTAGTGTATTGCAAACTCTTTGCTTGTTAATTTTTCTGCAGTAACTCTTTATTCCTCTTTCTGTATGTTACTAGTGGTGTGTTTTTGTCCTTTACCTATGTACTGCCTGGCTTAGTCCAAAATGAGTTGGAAATTGGCAATGTTGAATGTGCAGATGAAGACCATTTTACCAGCCATGGCCATAGGGTAAGTTACGTGATCTCTCAGTATCTCATTTTTAAAAATCTGTTATAGGAAGATAAAAATAGTTCCCACTCCACAGAGTTGTGTTGAGCACTCAATATGAAATTTTACAAACTAAGTCTTGGAATAGTTTCTGACTTACAGGGAATTTTAATAAATGTTAGCTAATTTTGTGTTTATCACTATCACATTTATAGAACAAATCTGTGAAAGACAGGAACTGATTTTGGCATCTCATTTTTTGAATATCAGTGGAACAATATCTCTAGCATGGGGGTACTATGATAGAGGGAAACAACAGAAACAGTAAAAATAAGTTGGAGCTGTGTTTGATGAAATTAGAATGTGCTCAGAGAGTAATGTGTGGCTTTAAATGGTCCATCAATTGGCCTTGAAGGCAATATTACCCTTTCTCAAAGAGAGAAACCAAATATATTTGATATGGTGGCAAATTCTTGGAATGGTTATCCTTCTAAGGTGGCTATTTTAACAGGGTGTCTACAAACACAGCCCCATAAATGGATGTATAAGGTCCAGCATGTCTGTAAGTAAATCAGACTCATAACTCATATAACCCTACTGGGTTCTGCTATGCTCCTTTGATTAGGAGACAGGAAGAGTTGGTATAAATTCTGCCAGGCACATCTTAGGCCAAATGAGACACACACAATGCCTGGAAGCCTGACAAGTGTCTTGTAAGAATGAATGCAAGTAATTTTGAGTTCCTGGGATGAAATTTTATAAGTGCAGGGCAGCCTTATATCTAACTCCCTTCTGATGGCTTCTTAAAATTGGGCTTGAAGCATAAAAGAAACAAGAAGCCCAGTCCTGCACTACATACAGAAGGCATATATTTTGTTTATAATTATATGTACAAATTCATAGTTAATGATACAAAGAAAAACATATTCTTTTCACATGGCATAATAAAAGACCACATTCATGTTAATACAAAATAAATATCTTAGTACTAGTGATGATGTGTGTATCATTTGTCTTAGGGCTTTTTTTCTGTACTACATACCTAGTAGTGAAAAATGTATTTCAGCAGGTTTTAGAAGTATGGATTTTCTAGCAGTTAAATCATTTTCTTCAGTGTTTTTTTTAAAGGTATTGAGGCATACTATTCATATTTTATTGACATGGATAAATCTACACATACAAAACAAGCAAACAAACAAAAAACAGTATTGTAGTGCTGCAATACATCAAAAAGATTCTCCTTATGGGGCATTTTCACATTCAGTTTTACTAAATCGATTTCCAAAGACAGAGATAATTATTTCATTGAAGAATGGAATAATTTTATGCACCATTTAAAATAATTTTTATAATTTCTTCCTGTACTTAGTTTGCATTTGATATTGATAATTAGGTCTCTAAAAATCAATAAGGGAGACTATTCAGTCTAAGATAATTTTCCAAATTTAATAAATCTGCAATTCTCAGACTGTAGTATGATTCAAAAGAGAGCGATCTGCAGGTGATTCTCGTACAACTAAGGTTGGAGAAACATTTCTACTATGATAATTGCCTGATTTGAATAAGCAGTTCCCTCCATGATTTTCTTTTTCTCATCTTTCATTTAACAGTAAAGCATATCTACTTTTCCTGCATAGATTAACGTCCCCGTTATGCCACTTACTTTATTGGTGTTGTTCCATTAGTGTTGGGAAAAAAGTTACAAAGAAATAGAAAAATAAAAACTATTTCAACAAATATGTTAAAGCCCTCTTTCACATAAAATGCATTCCGTCACACTTGGCTGTTTCTTGTGTTGGATCTGTTTCCATAAACTGCTCTCTTTGAAACCATGCATATGCAAGAATAAAAAAGAAACCAAAATTATTTTAGTAAGGCTAATTGTATATTGGCATGACTGGGGGATTTTGTACTGAGGTGTGTGAAATATGTAAGGAAACATCTGCTTTAGACCCTTCTATTCTGCCATAGTTGAAAGTGAGAATCCTGTCAAAACAGTCATTCCAACTTTAGGTCTCTGATGGTTGTATCCCATGGGCAGCTTAGAAAAGATGTCTTCTCTAAATGATACCAGCATGATACACTCAGGAGGCTCAGGCCAACCTTCTAGAGGCTAAGGCAGGCTCCCCAAGCCTGCAAGCCAGCAGGAAGCAGGAGGCAGAGGCCTGCCAGGAGAATGGGTAGGATTGTGTTGATTGGTCTTAGCAGCAGATAGTCTTAAACTAGCACAACTGAGATTTGGTATTCACACCAAATTGCAATTTTCCCTACCCTGCCTGGCCAGGTTTCTCCAATTTATGTTACTCCCTTTTAAACATTAATTCCTATTGTACAACCCCATTTCCCTGCTTTTTTCATACTCCCATTCCCTTTCAAGGCTTAGCCTCTACTTAACTGACCCTTGACTGTTGTGCGAGGGCTGTGCCCTGTCCCATGTATAGAAATCAATTCCAGGGGTGCTAAAACCAAGACTACACAATCAGGTGCCAGAGCTGTCATTTTCCTCTTCTTAAGTAATTTTCTCAATTGGGATTTGAGTTGCTTGACTGCAGCCGCCAGATGAGACCCCTTGAAAATGAATCTGGTTAAAGCTCAGTCCCTGCAGTCCCTTTGCATGCTGCAATTGGATCCAGAAGCACAGGCTAATTCAGTGTCAGCTGTCAGCCTTACAAGAGGGTTGGTCAAGCCTCTAGCCCTTGTTTCTTGCTGACATTTCCACAAGTCTGAGCCATGTCCATTCGAAATAAGCACATGGAACATATTTATCATGTAAATACAGAGTGATTATGTCAGATACACAGCCCCTCCATCTTCATTCTTTCTAGGAAGCCTCTGAAAAGATCACCAACAGAACTCTTAACTTTTTCTGAGCCTAACATAGCCTCATAGCTCTTCTTAACTAACTGCTGCAGCAAACTACTGCAAATAGATCAGAGGAGGAAAAATTCTTAACTCTTAAAAATCTATGTTCCACGTGAAAAACCTTTTTCCAAAGGGCCTTTTAAGGCGCTTATAGAGCCTTCTTATCTAGTCTTGAACAATGCCATAGGAATTATAGAAAATGCAAAGGGACAGAGGAAGAGACTTGTAATAAAACTGATGCAATTTAAGGCAATTCAATGATTACAAGATCCTCAGTACAAATCAGAACATCAATTCTCTTTTAAGATCTGTCAAAATTAAGGGTGATTACCTTCTCTGAGCCAGAGCTTTCTTTGATTGTATTAAGAGTATAATGAGGTAGAAATTTCAGGAAAATTAGAAATGTAGACTGGCCAAAAGGGAAATCCTTCCTTTAATTCTCTGTTAAATATGATGCTAAGCAATCTGAACTTATCACTACTACTGCTTCCAGCTTTGACCTGAATTGGGATTAGTTCATTGTCTAAGTTAATTCTGGGCTCTTGGCTCATGGTGCCCTCACAGCAATTTGGGGTAGAAACACAGAGGAGGGCTTGGGCTTTGTGGCTGGTGGGCTGCAGGGTGTGACCTGTGGGGCTGGTGGAAATCTTTCTAAAGTGTGGATGCATCTTACTTCTACCATTATCTTCATCTGGGCAGATTTTGTGGATGCGTGGTAATTTTCAATTATGACTCCCTTAGTTTATATCACTGAAGAGCAAGTTATTTTCTAATTTCTAATAAAATATGATAAACAAAACAAGCATAAACTAGTTTTAAAAACAGAGAGAGATTATAAGAGCAGAAACATCGGCTTAGAAAATTCTATCCCTTGTTGATACGCCACCTGTGTCTTGAAAGGGGCATTAAGAAACCTATTATTTGCTGGAAAACAAAACTCACAGTTGGTAATTCCTTTGCATTCTATAAGAAGGAAAGATGATAACAGGGCAGAAGTCCCAGGGCCCAGAGAGGGATGTTTTAATGAGGACCTCCATAACAAATGTCTTTCCTGGTATCTTTTTAACCTTTCAATTTCTCTCTCTGCTTAGTTTGCTTCCTTCTCACCCTTAACATCTCCTGTTTTAAGCTAAGCCCCTAAGCTGGTAGGGAAGCAAGAAGATTGAACTCTCCATATAGCATGCCTCATGGTGAACTTTAGGATATCAAGTCTTCAGGAGCCAGGCAGGTAACCTGAGTCACTGAGGGGTGCCAGGTGTAGCTCAGCCATGAGTGGTGGGCTGTGTGCTAAATTGACAAGAGGGTTTCAAGTGGAAGGTCAAAAAAGAAAATATAATCTGTGGTTCAAATTTGGCTTGATGTTCATTCAATTGTCATTTCTGATATTAGTTGGAATGGTAAGGCCCATTTAGATTCTTTAAGCTTGCATTTGAGTTCTGGTTCCCCAATTATTAACTATGTAACTTTGAACAAATCCCTTATTTCCCTGAGTTTCAGGGAAACAATTTCATTGGGTATAACTAGCTCTCTGTGTGGTTGTCAGATAATTTTTTTTGTAGAAGTACATCATGAGTCATAATACCATGAAAAGGTAAAACATCGTTCAATGAACAAACACATATCAGGTGTTTACTATACATAAATTACAATGGATGCTATCTACAACTGATGTAGAAGATAGAGTCCTCGATCTCAGGAGATAATAACCTGTTTGAAGAAATAAAACTATTACACAGAAATCATCTACAAAAATGCAAGAAAATATTACTATCAATGTGCTGCATTATCATTGGGGTAGAAAACAAATTATATTTATTTTCATGTTTAAGAGCTCCCAAAGGAAATGCTTATCTCGCTCCAGAGTTAGGCTTAGTTCTTATAGAAGAGGTCTTTTTTCACACACACAGCCTCCTATCCTAAGCCACATCCATGTTACTCAAATTGCTGGGCAGGAGGGGCTCCAGCTGCAGCCACACAGACACAGAACATGGGCTCCTCAACGGCAATATGAGTCATGGGTCAGATCCCCTCTCAAAAAAGAGCCTCCTCTTGGGGAACCCTGGTCTCATTCATAGGGGCAATCTTCAGTTAATTTGACCAGTTCCGAAGTTCTTGAACTTCTAAGGCAAGGAATGTAAGCCCCAGTCCTGATCCTTTCATATTTTTCCTTCATCTTTAAGTAAATTCCTGAATACAAAGAGGGGCTGTGGTGAGGCACTGTGTTAACAGCATACCGTCACCCAATACCAGCATTTAAGCCTAAGGTGTTTGCCAAGACAAAGCCTGCCACATTATATTCTTTCCTACCACATTATATTCTTTCCTCTGGTGATTTACTTGCTCTATTTTTGGATAGCTTGGGAGGGTATTCTGGTGATATTTTGAAAACTTAAGACTTGATGTCTGTACCAAAGAAAGGGAACTACCAACAACTTTTAAATAGCTTTTCTCTTGGATAAAAATAAATGAAATTCTGCATTCTTATTTACCTCAATAATGTTCAAGTTGTGAGAAATTCAAGGTAGGGGAGTGGTTGATACAGGTTAAGGATTGCCAGAAAAATAATCTAGGAGGAAATTGGGCCTCTAGACCAGCGTATGCCTGGCTTAAGTATTATTATGAACCCATACACTCAAGTCATCTGCTTGGAATATTGCGGCATTTCTCTGAATTCAGTATCATAATTGCTAAACCATATATGGAATAGGGAAGAAAAACAAAAGCAAAATGATGTCTAGGGAGAATAATACAGCATTAATGATTACCTTACAGCCTTTGTGAATGCGCATATACAAATTTCAGAGACCATCTATTTGCTTTGCTGGCATTGTACTTAGATCTAAGATTTTGTATGTAACTATTCATCTCACACAGAACAACAACAAAAAATGTTCCAATACAATCTGGGCTTGAATATAATGATGGTACTTGGATTTGTTTATAGGGAATTTCAAATATCGCTCTCCATTTGGAAGAGCAGAGGTATTTACCAAAGGAGGACACAAGTCTGTAATTTGGGATTTGCTCTGAATAATCTTCACTGTATCAAAGTCACTCATTCTGCTATAGTGAGCCTAAATGGACAAAGCCAAAAAAAAAATCACTGTGCCCAAAAGAAATGGCATTTTCTCCCAGTATGATGCCATGCAGTCGTGCTGAGGTAATGGTTAAGGACTGATTTGGCAAGAGGGCTGCCTCTGGAATTAGTTCCTGAGGTGTGCCTGTAGAGCCAACACCATGCAGCACGTGCATTTGAAATGTGAGAGTAAATGAGTATGAGTTGCCATGTAATTTAATTTATAGATCTAAATAATATTTGCTGACAATACATCTAAAGTAGCTTAAAATTTAAATTAACCCTAAATATAATTCATAATGCATACCAGAACACTACTTTTCATATGGGCTGCCAAGGAAATAGAGGTTTTAGGGGGCCCAAAACCTATTAATAGTTCATTACTCCCAGATTCACCACTGGTGACTGTTTTAAATGTTTTCAAAATTAAAGAAGATTTAATCTGAAGATTGAATCTATAATCCATTCAATGAATCAGTAAATCAGTAAAGTTTAGTATCTCTTTAGTACTTGATTAATACCTTATTCAGTGTATCTACTGAGAATTACCAAGACCCCCTAAATTACCATATTTATTATCTATTTTCCCTTCTTAAATTTAGAATATAGACTTTGAAAAGAAAGCAAGGAAACTGGGTTTAGCTTCATACTATGAATTTCTGCTTTGAAATCATTACTACTGCTTCTAAGAGAGATGTCTCTAAGCAAAATACTACAAGTATAAAATTAAGCAAGCAATTTAAAGGCTCACCAGGCATATCATCCAGTATGGCATATCTGCAGTTTCTCAATGGCCTGAACCTTTTCTTCCTCAGTTGCCTCCAGTGAGCTAGAGTGGCAACAGCTGCTTGGTTTCAGCTTCCCCTCCCTTAGGTGAAGTGGTTTGTCATTTATTCTATAGGATATGATCAGAGAGGGGCTGAAATATACCACCCCCCCAAGTCTGTCACCAGTGCCCAGCATGAACACTGACCTAAACCAAGCCCTTTCTTATAGGATGTTTCCAACTAATTGAGAAGACTCGGCAATGACATATTAATGTTGCATGTTTTGGTAATTGAAAAGGTTAAGAGGGAATTCTGTATTTTCTTTATGATTTTCCTGTAAACCTGTAACTTCTCTAATAGAGAGAGAGAGGTGTTCAGAGTCAAGAGATAGTTTCTTTTAAGACAGAAATAAGAGAGACATCATAACTTGGCAAGCAGGGGGCAAAATTACCAGATATGAAACAACTGGGGAATGATGCTGAGGAATGAAGATAAATATTATTCAAATATTTAATTTTAAACAGCTTCTCCTACTAGTCATGAGGATTTGTTTCCTTATTGTAGATCATTAGAAAATACAAAAAAATATATTTTAAAATATTATAAATAAGTTTATCAACTAGAGGAAAGTTTCCCTGATATTTTCACAAATTTCCATTTAGTTTTTAGATATACACAGGTACTTTTTTAAAAAAATTGAAATCAAACTCCATATATACAATTATGCTATACTTATAAAAATTAGCTTTTTGTAGACACACTTCCAGGGAAGAGTGGGGAGATCCAGGACTCAGTCCTTCCACAGAAGCAATTATTAAACAGGCAGGAACTGTCTGAAACAGCTATTTTGAAACTCCAGAGGCCAGAAAAACACTGTATAGTATCCAGGGAAGACTGGGAGGAAGAGTCTGATGCATTACAGTAAAGGACAGTAAATTGTTCTCTATGTGCAACGACTACTGTTGCCCACCCCCCACTCTTGTGTCAGGGTCCTGCAGGACCCAGCCCCTGGATAGCTCGCTGGTGATAGAAAAGGACATAAAAGTCCTCTTCCCCCAAACTAGGGGTAAGCACAGCTGATCACCAATCATGGCCTTTGATCAGTGAATTCAGAGACCTGGGGGCCTGGCTCTGAGGACAGTTATTGTTTCAACCTGCCCTGGACAAATGGGGCCAACAGCCATTGTTTCAAACCTCCCAAAACAGAGGTAGAGGTGGTGGAGATTTAAAGACACAGTGATCCTCAGGGATGTGGGGGTTGGGGGGAGAGGGCAGTTAGCTGAAGAGCTGTGTTTACTGGACAGGCTGGGAAAGCTCAGCTTTGAGGACTGTCAGGGAAGCTTTTGCCACCCATTCTGATCCCTTCCCCAGGGCATATTGGAGCTGGTCTCTGCCCCCTCTGTGGGTCCCTGGCCCAGTTTTGATTGGCAGAGACTGACTTGGGAAAGTCCTTTCTGGGGTACCCCTCTTCCCAGAATTTGCCCTTCAGGCAAAAACTGGGTGAGATAAAAAAAAGAGTATCAAAAACCATAAAGGCAGACAATCTGGGGCAAAGGCCTGCTGGCTTCAACAGCTGGGAGAGGGGAATCTGTCTTCTGGGAAACAAAAAGGACAACCAAACTTCTGTAAACAGAGGAACTCCAAAGCAATTAGCAAGCAAAAGCCAGTACAAAAGAGGCCCAGAAAGTCAGGGATAATCCTGCATACTGCATTTGCCTTGGCAGACCTTCGGCCCGAAGCTCAAGAAAATCTGTCTCATCAACAGCTGGTTACAAAACCAAGAAACAGAAATCTCAGGGAATAAGTTACAAAGTCAACATTTTAAAATTAAGATGTAAAGTGTGCAAAAGAGTATAAGATAAACAAAGAAACAGGAAATGATAACCCATCAAAGAAGGAGGATAAGAATACAGAAAACACCAAATAAGAAGATGAGAATGTAGACATACATTCATACAAAGCCTTTAAAAAAGATCTTAAAAATGCTCAAGGAGATGAAGGAAAATACAGAGAAAGAACTAAGAAATACCAGGAAATAAAAGAATGAGCAATATTAGACTGTAAGTAAAGAAATAGAAATTTTATAAAGGATCTAAACAGAACTGATGGAGTTGAAGACCACAGTAACTGAGATGAAATACCCAGGAGGGTTTCAAGAGCAGATTGAAGTTGGAAGAAAAAAGAATCAGTGAACTTGAAGATAGGACATTTGAAATGAGTCAGGCTGAGAAGCCAAAAGAGCAAAGAAGTAGCAAAAACAAAAATAGCCTAAGACAAGCACACCAATATACACATGATGGCCATCCCAGAAGGAGAGAAAAGAGAGAAAGGGACAGAAGGAATAGTTAAAGAAATAATGACAGAGAACTTACAAAATTTAGTAAAAGACATGAATATGCACATCTAAGAAGCTCAGAGAATACCAAACAGGAAAAATGTGAAGAAAAATAAATCCTGTCACATGTTGCTCACACTGTGGCAGGTAAAGGACAAGGAGATGTTTCTGGAAGCTGGAAGAGAAAAGCAATGTGTTACATACAAGGGACCCCCAATTAGATTTAGTGTTGATTTCTCATCAGGAACCATGGAGCCAAGAAGGCAGTGTGCTGAAATACTTAAAAGGCTGAAAGAAAACAACTGCTAGTTAAGAATTTTATATCTGGAGAGTCCCTTTTTCAAAAATGAAGGCAAAATTAAGACATTCTCAGTTAAACAAAAGCTGAAGAAGTTCATCACCACTAGACCTGCCCTACAAGCAATGCTAAAGGGAGTCCTTCAGGCTAAAAGGAAAGGACACCAGGTTTCAAAGCAGCATAAAGGAATAAAGACTTGCGATAAAGTTAACCATTTGGGTAATTATAAATGTCAGTATTGTTTGGTAAGCAACTACACATCTTACTTCCTACAGGTGCTAAAGTGCAAATGCATAAAAAGTAATGATAAATCTACATTTTTGGATATGCAATGTACAAAGATATAAGTGATAAAAATTACAAAAAAATGGTGGAGGGACAGAGGGGTATAGGAAAAGTATATGTGCATACTGTTGAAGTTAAGATGGTATCAAACCAAATACAACTGTTATATATTTAGGATGTTAAATTCCATGGTAACCAAAGAAGATAAAAAATTCTTCCAGAAAGAAATGAGAAGGTACTCAATTTGGTAAACACAAGAAAGCAAATATATATAAAAGTAGGTTTTAACAGAAGTGAGGCACAAAAGCTGTATAAGACTTATGAAAGCTAATAGCAAAACAGCAGGAGAAAGACCTGTATTATCAGTATTTACTTTAAATTTAAGTGGGTTAAATTCTCCAGTTAAAAGGCAGACATTAGAGAAATGGATAAAAAGCATGGCCCAACTATACGCTGTCTGCAAGAGACTCACCTTAAAGTCAAAGATACAAGTAAGAAGAGAGTAAAAGGATAGAAAAAATGTATACCATATCAGTACTAATTAAAAGAGAGCTGGAGTGGCTATACTAATATTGGATAAATAGAATTTAAGTTAAAAACAGTTGTGGGGGACAAAGATGGTCATTACACACTGATAAAGGGAACATTTCAACAGGAACACACAACAATTATAAATATACATACACCTAACAGAAGAGCCCCAAAATATATGAAGCAAATACTGACAGATTTGAAGGAAGAAATTTACAGTTCTACATTAATAGTGGGGGACTTTAACATACCACTCTCAATAACGGATAGAACATCTAGTCAGAAGATCAATAAGGAAGTACAGGACTTGAATGATACGCTAAATGAATTAGACTTAACAGACATATAAAACACAGCACCCAACAAAACCAGAATACACATTCTTCTTGAGTGCACATGGATCCTTCTCCAGGATAGACCATATGTTGGGTCACAAAATAAGTCTTAATAAATTTCACCTAAATGTCCATAAACCAATGACATACATACAATTGGAGGTTTTTCTGCCATAAAAAGGAATGAAATCCTGATACATGTGGAAATATAGATGAACCTTGAGGGCAGCATGTTGAGGGAAATCAACTCTCACAAAAGGATAAATATTGCATGATCTCACTGATTTGAAACAATTAGAATAAGCAAACTCACAGAGTAAGAGTCTAGAATATAGGTTACCAGGGGACAAGGTGGAGACAGGAAATGGGAAGCTAAGGCTTAAAATGTACAGGGTTCTTATTTGGAATGACGGAAATGTTTTAGTAATGGATGGTGGTGATGGTAGCACAACATTGTAAACACAATTAACAGCACTGAAATGTGTATCTGAATATGATTGAAAGGGCAAATGTCAGATTCTATATATGGTAACAATAAAATTTTTTAAAAATCCATGGAACTACACTACACAAATAGGGAACCAGGGAACTCTAAGATAAGTCATGGGCTTTAAATTATTATATTATAAATTAATTATAAAAATGCATTATCATCAACTGTAATAAATATTCCACACCAATGCAAGGTATTGGTAGTGAGGTGGTGCATGGGAATCCTGTATTTTATGCATGATAATTCTGTAAACCCACAACTTACCGTGGCAGCCCATGGCCTGAGCAAAACAGGCCTGCAGATCTTGTGCACAGCAGTCAGTGTGACCTAGGCAGCTAATGTTTAACCTATCATCTTTGTAAGCCAGTAAAGAGAAAAGGGTAAATTAACCTTAAAATGTAACTTTAAAACGTGAAACAGGAAGTAAGCAGAAGGTGAGAAACTCGGTCTCACAAAAGAGCAGGATGTAAATGTACCCCAGACCTCCTGCCGTCAAATGTTAATCTAGTCTACCTGCTTCCTGGCTCCCAAATGTTGTGCTTATCTATCGATCACCACCCCCCCACCCCCACCCCCATCAAGACTCTTTTCCCGGGCTTGCACCCTTAGGAATGTCTTTGTCTCAAACCCTTATAACTGGCTCGCTGTCCTTTTTAATTGTGTGGTCGACTTCCCTGCGAATGCAATGCCCGCCGGGCCTGATAGAGCTGTCATGATCTCTTCACGACTTCTCACCCTGTTAGTAGGCCCTGAATAAAAGTTCACTTATCAGACAATGTCCGGTGTCTTCTTTGGCCTCTGGACTGGCAAAGCCCTCATGGGCTGCGACACTTATCTAACAAAAAGTTTTTAAAGAAAAAAATAATTAACTGATTATAAGCATTTCCCCATAAAGTAAGTCTTCATAAACATCCACTTCTGCCTACATAATATTCTATAATGTGACTGAAGTGTGATGCACTTTGCTACCGTACTGTCACATATTTGGATCAAATGGGTGAAAATTGTAGGGCACTTGGAATGTAGTGGCAAATTGCTTTCCATATAGTCGTATGCTAACACTCACTAGCAGGATAGAATGTTTATCTTACAACACCCTTCCTACCATTGAATATTCTTATTAAAATTCATTTTTTGTGAATTTCATAATGGTAAAACAGTTCTCAGTTTAAAATTTATATTTATTTACTATTGTTTTTTGTTATGTTTATTTACATTTATTTTTATCATTTGATTTCCCAGTTAATAATCTTTTTCTAAGTATTTATTAAAATTTTAACATTTTTACATATTTGTATGTGCTCTTTTTGTCATGCTTATTCCAAATGTCTCTCTTGTATTCTTTTAATTTTATTCATTTTTTTATAGAGAAAAGCTTTATATTTTAAAATAGTCAAATCTAAGGATGATTTCATTTGTAATTTCTTTGGATGATTTTAAGCTTAGAAAGTTGCAGAAGTATTACCTTAAAATGGTAGATTGAGTATACACCCTAGTCAATCCTCCCTTAGGAAATACCCAACAACATATTTTTAAAAACTCATAATGGAACCAAAAATAGAAAAGCTGTTCCCTCAGTGGACTAGAAATGATGATCAATTACTGGAAGATGGCAGGTAATGGAATCAGATTAAAGGAGGGAGAAAGAGCTCAAAAGCTACATGTAAGAAAACTCCTGAATAAAATAAAGGATGGGGAGATGTTCCAGGTTTCCAAGTTTGGATGTGATACATGTATTAGAGAAGAAAGGACCATGGGTCAGCTGAAAGAGTCTTGGTAGGGCACTCTTGCTGCCCCATCCCCCTTGCCTTTCAAGGTAAAGTAAAGGTCTTTGTGTTCAGGTGGGACCAGTGAGGTTGCGTCCATGGACCAGAGACGCAGGGCAGTGCCTTGCGTGGCAGGTGACATTTAGGAGAAAACAGAAAACTTTGTGACCAGAAAATTAGCTCCTAATCCATTTCTTTCCATGCCCCCCTGCACCACACTAGTATGCCCGGTAAAATGAGCACAAAAGAAAATGCTCCACTTGTGTGAGAGTATAACTCCAAGGAAAGGAGTCATGAATGTCAACGAACAGAAGAACTGATACCTATGGAATAGTATGAATAGGGTACAAAGAACAAGACTTAAAAATAAATAAAATTTTTATCCTCAAAATGAAGAGGAAATTTAGTCCACAAAAAGAACCAGCCAGAAACCTTTAAAGTATAAAAATTATTAAAATAAATTAAATTAAACAGGTAGAGTGGATATCAGAATGGACTCAGGTGATGAGTAAATTCCTAAGTGTAAGGTCAAATAAACAATTCCTCCAAACTTAGCCAGGAAGGACAGAGATTAACATATACGAAAATAGAAGTTAGATAAAAGGAGGATGGATCTGGAAATTACAATATCTAACGACATTTTAACACAAATAGAATATTCAAAATAAGAACAATAAATACTGAAAGAATTGGAGAAAGACTTAAATTAAACTTGTTAACTGGGTGCTGAGCAAGGTAAAAAAAAAAAAATGAACAAAGCAAAATCTCACAACTAGAGCTACTGTGGTAAAATTCCAGAAGATCTGGGATAAAGTGAAAAGTACTATGAGCTTAAAGAAGAAAGAAATAGATGACTATAAAGAACTAAGAATCAATCACACTGACATCAGAATTCTTTTTTGGCAACTTTGAATGCAATGGCTCAGCACCTTTATAGTTCTGATAAAAAATAATCTCAAACTTAGAATTTTCTACACCCAGGTGGACAATTATTCAAGTTTGAAAGCAAAATACATTTCAATCATGGTAGGACTTAGAAAATTTTTCCCCAAAAACCCTAGCCAAAGAAAGACTATAGAATATGTTTTATCACCACAAAATGAATCCAAAAGGAAGATATAAAAACAAAAAGCAAAAGTGAGTGAAGGAACTGCAGAAATAATTGAATTAGACCAGACCAAGAGGTTAGTTCAATTTTGAACATTGGTAAGAATTATTATGTGAGAAAATATGGGAATCATTCACAAAAATGTATATTCCAACAAAGAAAGGGAGAGAATTGTACATACAAGAAGTGAGAGAAAGAAATTTTTTTAATATAAATGAAAAAAAAGATGAGTCCTTTTTACCTATCAAATTGGAAAGATTTAAAAAAATCTTAGCATTTAGGGAAATGGGAAGTATCATATATTGTTGAAAGTTGGTATAAGCTTTCTGGTTAGCATATGAAAAGTGGTTAAAAGTTTAGTCTTTTGATTCAGTGTATTAGAAGGACTCTTAAGTTGCAAGCAGCAGAAACAAACTGGCGTGTGTGTATGTGTGTGTGCATGTGCATGCACACGTTTAATTATTAGAAGGATGAGTTAGCCCACAAATTAAAGAAAAAGTTGAACAATGAGGTACCTGGAGATCTGGAGATCTAGATATGAGGGAATTACAGAAAGTCCCATCAAGATGCCACAAGAAGCACGAGTCAGATCCATGGCTTTTCAGTGCTTCTGTCACTCTTTTTGATATTCACATTCCAGGGAGAGTGTCTTATTGGTCTTGTTAGGTCACGGGACTTTCCTCTGTTTAGATCAGGGACAGATACTTAGGTTGACAGTCCCATCAAGACAGTAAGCAATGGACAATTGAGTTGCTATTACTAAAATACTGTACCATGAATTACTGAAGCAAAAAACATTTGTGCACTGTACTCTCTAGATTGGTATCTTCAAATTTATACCAGAGAAATGAATTTAGAATCAGGTTTATGTGGAACCACTAAATAAGACATATCCATCCAATAGATTCTCTTGCCATGATTTAAAACACATTTGGGTGCATTCATTTTCTGTTGCTATGCAACAATTATCATATATTTAGTGGCTTTAAACTAGCTGTAGTGAGTCAAGATTCCAGGTATGGCTTAGCTGGATTCTCAGAGTATCACAAAGCTGCAAACGAGATGTTGGTTGGCTGCATTCCATTCTTAGGGACCTTTCTAAGCTCCTGTGGTTGTTGGTGGAATTCAGTTCCTTGTGCTTAAATGATTTAGGTCCCTGTTTTCTTGTCAATTGGTGTTCACTCTCTGCTCCTAGAGGCCACTTGCAGTTCCTTGCCATGTGTCCCTCTCAGCACATAGCAACTCATTTCTTCCATACGAGAAGAGAATGGCTCTCTGCAGGAAAGGCTGAGGCCTTCTTATGAGGGTTCACCAGATTATATCATATCCACTCAGGATAAACTCCCTTTTGATTAACTCAAGGGACCTTAATTACAGCTGCAAAATCCCTTAAATTTGCTATATAAAGTAACATAATTTTGGAAGTTATATACCATCACATTGCCATTTCTTTTGTTTGGACTCAAGTCAGGTTCTGCCCACACCCAAGGGGGGAGTATAATATAGAGGTAACACTAGGCACTGGGAATCATGGGGCCATCTTAGAATTCTACTACCACACTGAGGGATAGTGGATTCCACAAATTAAGCATATCATGTTTAACTTAAAAAGAGTCAAGGCACAGTAAAGCATATCATGTTTAACTTAAAAAGAGTCAAGGCACAGTACAGAATATTAAAATGTAGTAACTCTTAAAGGACAATATAGAAATAAACTAGATATAACTATGGTTTTCCCTGTGTTATGTCACCAAGACTAATTTTTATTTTATCTTCCAAATTTATTTATATATTTTATACTCACCACAGTAAGCATGTGATGCTTTTGTAATCAGAAAGCTGGTATATTGGTTAAAAGCATGTATGCTACAACCAAACTGCCTGAGTTTTAAGCTCAGATCTTCAGTTTACAAACTCTGTAATCTTCGATAAGCTATCCAAGCTAAGTGTCAGTTTATTTATTTAATAAATAATCTGACTCCATTTTGTTGTTTTACCATTGGCAGATTTCACCTCCCACCACTCCCTATTCCCCTTCTGCCCCATGTCTGGGACAGCTAATAAGAAGCGCTGGGAGCTCCCTCCTTTGGCACCAAGGGGAAGTTCAAACTATATTGCAGGAACCTCACTCCAAACCCAACTTCTAACCATCTGCCTTTGTTTGCCAGGGCTGCTGTAACCCAAGGGTCACACACTAGTTGGCTTAAACACAGTTCTTGAGTTTATAAATGTGAAATCAATGCAGGGCCATCCTTTCTCCTAAAGGGGAGAATGCACTCGATGCCTCTCTCCTGGCTTCTGGTGGGCAGCTGGCAATCCATGGTACTCCTTGGTTTGCAGCAGCGTAACTCTGCCATGTGGCCTTCTGTCACATGGCCATCTGCCTCCCTCACACAGTTGTCTCATCTCTGTCTGTCCGTCTTACCGAACGTGTCCAAATTTCCACTCCTTATAAGGACACCAGTCATATTGGATAGGGCTCACCCTAATCCAGTTTGACCTCATCCCAACTAATAACATCTTCAAGAATCCTATTTCCAAATAGGGTCACATTCACAGGACCAGAGGTTAGGCCTTGAACACTTTTTGGGAGGCACAATTCAATCCATAGCAGTACCTTAAAGGCCAAACCAGTCTTTACTCTGCCCTCTCAAGCCATTTTTGCACCTGCTTGGGCACCCACCCTGCTCTCCCCAGAAAGCCTCATTAGGTGAAGAATGAACCTTTCATAACCTCTTTAAGGGTGTGAGGCATCATTAGGCTCAACTTCTAAACCAAATTTTGAGTGGGAGTGTCCATCCTGCTTCTTCAAGTTGAGCACAACCCTTTATTTGTGAAATGAAGTTAATAATAGTGTCACCACATTGAGTTGTTATAAGGAGTAAATGAGCTAATATGTATAAAAGCACTTAAAACCACACCAGGACATAGTAAAAACTAGATAAATGCTACATGCTAACAATATATGTACATATAGGTGATCTGATGGTTTGCTTTATTTTGCTTACTCTGCAAACCATCATTGATTTACAAATGAAAATTTATATAACATAAACTTTTAGATATTTATATAACTATAGCAAAAGTTTAAAAATGCCTTTACAAAAAATGTTTACATGCTATCTACTGTAAAATAATCTACAGAGAAAACTGTGGTTTTTGTGCTTTCTTAAATAAATGTATAAAGTCGATGTTTATTGTGGTTTAAAATGTTTTTGATTCTTTTATTCTTTAAATAACACTATGATAATATATTAAATGTCCATATCTGAATTTTAAAGTTATAGAATGCTTTACAACCACTCTTCTTCACTCCAGTAAGAAAGAGAAAAAAATTTAAGTAGGTTGATATCAAGAATTTCTTCTTTTTAAACAGCTTTTAGGGCTTATTTATTCATGGAGATGTTAGGTTCCTTATATGTGTATCTACATGACTGTACAATGAAAAAAAGTTAGAATGTTGATTTATGTCAAAACTAATCCAAATTGGCTTTAAATTATGAATGTTTCAATTATGTCATTATGTAAAGTATTAAATATTTTTAAAAATTGTTTTGTTCAAGGTTTAAAAGGTCCCTATCAACATTTCACAACATTCAACTAAAGAGATCAACTATTCCCTAAATAAGCTGAAGAAATAACTCACATTTAACACCTTTTTCCTTAAAATTAAAGTTTCTCATAAAAGCTGAATAGGTTCTAAAATCATTGTACGAGTGAGGAAAATAATGTATAAACAGAGGTATTTAAGTTCTAGCAAAATAATAAAGCTAGAAAAAAAATCTACTCCCTCATTTAATCATTGGCATGTACCATTCCCTTGTGTAGAAGCAAACCATTAAAGCGAAAGGTATATTTAGATGCAACACTGCAGTAGAAGGAATAATCTATTCCATCAAGAATATTGATTCTGCCCTTGAATTTCAATGAATGAGGCAGGTTTTCTCCTTTCACAGCTTACCAAGTAAATTGTTCCTTCATTCAAATACTTTCAGATAGAAGTGATTTACCTCTCAATTTCTTCCCTCCACAAATGTGTTCATATTATGCAGGAGCAGGAGAGCATGGAGAACTGAGGCTGTGCCTACATGGCAATAGGGCATGTCAGGTGGTGGCTAATGGTCAAGGTCTCCAGAATCATCATGTCAAAGCCCAAAAGTGCGTCCCCTCTCATTGGCTGTGTTCAGGGCATGTGACTTACCTTGTGCCTGGCGCACAGGAGAATCTCAGGAAGTGCTTGCTGTGCATATAGCTTGATCGTTAGTAGTTGGTGTTCTTAAAATTAGACTGACCTGGGTATGATTTTTGCCTCTGCTAATGATTGTTTTTACTTGATTAGCTACTGGATAAATCACATCACAGCTCTGAACTCACTTTCCTTATGTGTAGAGTGAAGACAATGAAACCTACTTCTCGGAGTTGAAAAGAAATGGTATTAAAATGTAAGTTCAACAATAGCTGAGATTTTTTTTTTCTATTTGGTTAACTGTGGTACCTCTTATACCTAAAATGTGCTTAATACGTATTGAGCAGCCACTGTATATTAGTTGAATGATCTAAATTTGATACTTGCTGGAGCATTCTAATCCCATAAAGTATGTATTATTATTATTGTCATTTGTGATGAGGAAGTGAAGCATAGAGGAGTTAAATAACTTGCTAGACACTGGCAGAAAGAGAATTCAAACCTAGGCAGTCAGATTTGCTGATCCATGTTCCCATCCTCTACCATACTCCATCAGTAAAGTAGGTAAAGCACCCAAAGAGTAGCAAATGCTTAATAAATGATCATTGTTATTATTACATGAGTATTAAATAAAATTGAAACTGGAAGTTCTGATTCAATTAGGTTATTGTGTCCATTTAATAAGGGGCCAGTAAAACAAAACTTGAAATTGCCTGGACATTCAAAATGTTTTTATCTGCTTTATGTGTTTATTTTTTGCAATGAAAGAATAAGGAAAGTTCAGAATCATATAAAGACAACTTTTACAACTTGAGAAAGATGATAAATTATAAAACATTTAAGAGACATGTATAAACTCAGCCAATACCTTCCAAATTGTGGGTTATGAAATTAAGGGCTCTAGCCATTGTTTTTATAAGAAGGAAAACTAATTCTACTTTACAGGCAATATAAATGTATGTATACATTGGGTCACAATGTAAATATTTTCCATACTGAGGTCATTGTCAACAAAGACTTTAGCTCCACTAGACTAAGCCTATCTCAGGTTTTATTGTTGAATTTACAATCAACCTTGCCCCCAACTGCCACCATTGATTTTGAGGTGAGCTGAAATTTACAAGATGTTCTTGGAGATTAAAGTGAAAGAATAAAGTATACATTAAAGTATTTTATTGTAAATAAAATTTAAAATCAAAAGCTATTTAATAGTTGTATCCAGAAGAAGAACCCACACCCACAGCCTCATTTCCTAGTGGCAGTCTGAGAGCCCTAATCTGTAAAAAAGACTGTTTACAATTTATGCCTGAAGTCAACTGCTAGGATCCGCCATATTCCTTTATCCTCTGGAGAAAACAAGTGGAGCTCTTCTTACGCCAGCCTCTGGGCTGGGCACATGGTGGCTCAACTATAGATTACAATTCTCAGCTTCTCTTGCAGCTAAATGCGGCTATTTGAGTAGTTGATTAGGCAGTGGGATATGAATAGAAGTCATATGGGCAAATTCTGCTTTAAATGCTTAAAAAATGTATTTTGTACAAGTAAGCCATTACATACCACCACTCAAGAATATCCAACTAA
Source organism: Choloepus didactylus (assembly GCF_015220235.1). NCBI lineage: Eukaryota > Metazoa > Chordata > Mammalia > Pilosa > Megalonychidae > Choloepus > Choloepus didactylus. The sequence goes on along the minus strand of NC_051313.1, from coordinate 96,158,354 downwards.
ATAGTTACAGGATAGGGAGCATATAGATGGTCTAGGGTGCCAGAACAAAACTTTGGGAAGTATGGTAATTTTAATTTTATTATTTTAAAGAGTAAGTTTAATAATACGGGAAAGAGACGGAATTTAAAGTATAGGAGGAAAACCGTATCAGCAAAAATTTAGAATTAAAAAAGGAGTCTGAGATTAGCTTATTTTATGTAAAAGAAGAACATGCAAGACTTGAGGACTGGTTGGTAAAGAGATATAATGAATGCTATCTCTAGATCACTATTTACAACTTCTGTTTTGAAAAATCACAGAGGTATGGGCAGCTATTATTGGCTATATCTAATTGCCAGATGTTCCTATCCTCTTTGACCAATTATTGAGAGGTTGGGAAGGTGGCAAGTGGAAGCAGTAGCATCATGGTAGAGAGTGTTGAAGCACTGTAGAATGACACTGAGCTCAGGGAGATGTAGAGGGGTGGTTAGGGGGGGTGAACTTTCCTTCCTTCCTCCTTTCCTCCCTCCCTCCCATTCTCCCTTCATCCTTCCCTTCCTTTCTGCCTCCCTCCCTTTCTCCCTTTCTTTCTTTCCTTCTTTCCCTCCCTCCCTCCTCTTTCTTCCTTCCCTTTCCTTCCTTCCTTTTCTCCTTCCTTCCTTCCTTCCGTCCTTTCTTCTCTTGCTCTCTTGCTTTCTTTTGTTTGTTTTCACAATTTCAGAAGTGAATGTAAAGCTAAAAGGCTTAAGAAATAGCCCTCAACTAGATACCTAAGTTATCTCAAACTTTAGTAACTAAGTTCTCTTAATAACTGAGCAACTAACTAGTATTTGTTTTATGCATTTAATAATTAACTTCATTTTTTAAATGTCAGTTAAAATATTAGAATCCTAGATTTTTTTTTGCTCTGCCCTATAGCATTCTTTCCTTAATCCCAAGAGAATTCATTAATATAAAGATAAATGCTGACCTTCAATGAAATGTATAGTTGGATTGCATAATCATCTTTATTTTATACTCTTCCAAAAATGAATCTTCACAGATTTATGCCACTGTGTATATTTTTCACTTTAAGTAAAAGAAATAAAAATTGTCTTTTCAATGTAAGGTTTAGACGTTTCCTATGTAAATTTTACTTTTAACTGCTGATGTATTCATAAATATTTTTTATACTTCTACCAGTTGGCTGCCCTGCCTTCTAATTCTCATCCTTTATTTTCTCTGTAATGTATACCAAGAAACTGGGTTTATATATTAATCTTTTATGTGAAGGGCTTCCTTCCCACTGAGATAGTAGAGTGAAAGTTTCAATGAAATCCCTTCAAACAGAGCTCCATCATTAATGCACCACAGTAGTTAGCACTTATTCAAATTTATGGTGTGATGATAATACAGTTCAAGAAAACTCCTTGCTGTTCACTTGACAAAATACATAATCGTATGTACTAGAAACACTTTTTTTTTTTTCCTATTTTAGATTATTCTTTCAAAAATATGTCTTTGGTCAAGAAGTAAATATTCAAATTCTAATGCAACACATAAAGTGTGCCCATGTGTGCTGAGGTGTGCCTCTGGGAAGAGGCAGAGTTGGAAAATTAAAAATAAAAATTTTATTAGTTTCCCCTCCATGGCTTTCCCCTCAAATGAAGTAAATTTTAACATTCATCTGCAAAGGCTCAGACCTAATTTCTGTCAGTCAATATGTTGCAGAAGAAAGTTTTAAGGAGAGAAGCAAAAAAGTTCCACAGAGAAAAGAATATTATTGTTTCCAGGGTCAGTCTGCTTGGAATTTTTGCTTACCTATTGCAAAGGATGGGAGCAATAAAAATAGTTATTCCTTGATAGTAAAGATAACAGTCACTATGATTTGCAGAAGAGAGCACAATGGGTATTCATTATTGAAACGTAGCTGGAGGCTTTATGTTGATAATTATGGTAATAAAATTAATACCTCAGAAGTCAGTGGGACAGAGAGAATAAAATCAGTACTGACTGTAAGATTGGGGAAGCCAATATGTGGCGTTGAATATTGCAACCATAGTACTGGATTGGTCAACATGACAAAAAAAAAAGTAAAAGATATGTCCACCAAGACCTTAGGGACAAAGATATATATGGCCATTGATGACACTGGACCAGAGGACCAGGTGCAAAGAGTAAACAAAAGACTTGAAAAACCTGAGGCCAGCATAGGATCATGCATGGCAAAAATGTACACAAATAATTTGCAGTGAAATCTGTGCATTGTCAGTAATAGCAAAGATCATTTTGAGGTGAAAGCAACTCTTAGGCTCTAAAATTCTGAGATGGAGAACAACAGAGAAGAAATCTGGGAGTATAAGATATCAAGTGGGCAAGAACCTGTAAGAAACCCAAGAAATGGAAACTATAGGAAACAGGAAAAAATAAGCCAGCACTAAGGCTAAGATTTTGTCTCTGAACACTTGTGAAGCTTGCTGGTCTTTTACTGAGGAAGAATTTGTGATTAAACAAGATTGCCCTGTTCTCCATCTCTGGTAATTCAATGTCCATATGCAGGTGAATAATTGTTACACAATTCTATTAAATAACATAGTGTTTTCCTTACACCATTATTATTTCTGATTGCTAACATCCAGAGTTAGAAAAATCACCATGGCATTTTAAACAAGATATGTTTAAAATAAGTGGGACAACTGGCCATATAATCAGGGTCTTAGGATCTATGCAGGAGCTATTTTGTATGGTCTTCTAGACCATCAGATGGGCACACCTATATCACATCAAGAATGTCTAGAAACTAGCTCTGTTTAGTTATCACCAAGGAACTAGCTTCTACATATGACTCTGAAAAGAGATAAGGGAATATTTGCTGTCTTGATAAGCCCATTCTAGCACTTACTACAGCTCTCAAGGCTATGGTTTTTCACTGATTTTGTTGTTCTTTCTCACGAAAACACAAATTATCCTAACTATATCTTTTTTCTTTTTTATCTTAATTATATTTTACCATGGAATATCAGAGACTGAAGGAAAGGCCATGGCAGGTGGAAAAGAATATAGAGGAAAAATTTTTATTTTTAATTTGTTATTTGGAGCATGACTTTTTTTCCTACCCATTTATAAATAAGTACAAATCCTCCCCATTTTTTTCCATCTTGTCTATCACTTTATTTTCTCCAATTTCTTTCTTTATGTAGGCATGATTCTTCTAACAACCCTAAATCTTGAAATGATGTAATGGTCGGGTAAATATATTGCCTTCCTTTTAAATTTAAATTCATATCATAGGTTAAAACTTCATAACCGCCAATATATGCTCTCTCTCTCTTTCATTCATTATTTTTCTCACTTACTTGTTTAAAGAGGTTAAGAACCTGAATTCTGAGACCCCATTACTATTTCTAAAAGACAATGCCCCCAGACTGAAGCTATGAACAAAGCTGTGAAGGAAACTTTTAACATGTGGAAACCAGTTGGCTATTTAAAACCTTGTTTAACCAGATTGCTGTCATCCCTTATATTACTTCATTGTAGCAAACTGGTCAGTTCTTCAAACACATCCCTCACACTTAGGATCTCAGGCCCTTACAGCCCAACTTCTGACTTCTAGCATCCAGTATCATTTGCTGGTAGGCTGTTCTTGCCACAGGAGCCCATGCAGCCCGAGCCCAGCATTTAGTAAAGTGCTGGGAACTTAATGGTTCTGGGAGAAGCCAGACAAAATAGCCACCAGGAGTGGATTAAATGCCCCTGCTTCCTCAGACCTGAGCTGTATGTTCTACACTTGATTCTGGAGCTCCCTAGCAAAATCCAGTACTGGTTGTCCACAGTGGTAATTTGCTTGTTAATATGACATTTAATATCCTCCTATCACTTCCTGTCTCTCTTCCTATATTTCCTAGAGTAACACCCAAATAAACTACTTGCACTCAAATCTTAGTTTATGGTCTCCTTCTGGGGTAACTCAAAATAAGATAGTCCTATGCTACCTCATTCCAAATATTTGTGGAAATGTTGAAATAGTACTTTCCTAGGTAAATACAGACTCAGAAAAGAATTTTCTCTGAAGTACTTTTTATGTAAATGTCCCTGTATGAAACTAAGAAAAGCAATTTTAAAAAAGGGAAATGTTTTCTTTCAAATTGAACAGTAGCAGTGACATCTTAGTAATGTAAAACCTATTATTTTCGATTGGGTTTAAAAATAAAGGAGAAAAATGCTCTCATTAAAAGACTCACAAAAGTTCTTTGATTCTGTTGACTCCTAATTTTCATTCACTTTAATTCATTTCAATTCTGATGTTCATAAATAAATGAATATAGGCCATTTCCCTTTCAGAGCTCATAAAATAGCTGTGGAGTAAATATTCATACATGAAACAAAATTAACCATCACTGCATATTATGCATAAACTTCTGAAATAATTAGAATTAGCTGTAAATTGAGACATTCTATTTTATAGGCCTTCTATTGGCATCCTTACATTCCCTCCTGTTGTGGTTTGCTAATGCTGCCATTATGCAAAAATACCAGAAATGGATTGGCTTTTATAAAGGGGATTTATTAGGTTACAAAGTCATATTTCTATAGCCATAGAAGACTCCAGACTAAGGCATCAACAAGATGATATCCTCACTGAAGAACAGTCCATGGTGTCTGGAAAACCTCTGTCAGCTGGGAAGGCACGTGGCTGGCGTCTGCTATTCCTTTGTTCCCAGGTTGCGTTTCAAAATGGCTTTCTCCAAAATGTCTCTAGGTTTGTCCTTCTTAGCTTCTCTGGAGCAAATTCTGGGCTAGCATCTCCAAAAGTCTCCAAGCATCTGCTTTCAATGGCAGTCTCCAAAATGTCTTTCTCGGCTGCTCTTGGGGCATTTTGTCCCCTCTTAGCTCCTGTCCATCCTTAGCTTAGCATCTCCAAACATCGTTCTGTCCACAACTCCAAGCATCTCTAAGCATCTTTAAGCATCAGCAGCACCGCTTGGGGCATTTTTTTTTTTTTTTTTTTTTTTTTTAATCATCATTTTATTGAGATACATTCACATACCACGCAGTCATACAAAACAAATTGTACTTTCGATTGTTTACAGTACCATTACATAGTTGTACATTCATCACCTAAATCAATCCCTGACACCTTCATTAGCACACACACAAAAATAACAAGAATAATAATTAGAGTGAAAAAGAGCAATTGAAGTAAAAAAGAACACTAGGTACCTTTGTCTGTTTGTTTGCTTCCCCTACTTTTCTACACATCGATCCATAAACTAGACAAAGTGGAGTTTGGTCCTTATGGCATTCCCAATCCCACTGTCACCCCTCATAAGCTACATTTTTATACAACTGTCTTCGAGATTCATGGGTTCTGGGTTGTAGTTTAATAGTTTCAGGTATCCACCACCAGCTACCCCAATTCTTTAGAACCTAAAAAAGGTTGTCTAAAGTGTGCGTAAGAGTGCCCACCAGAGTGATCTCTCGGCTCGTTTTGGAATCTCTCTGCCACTGAAGCTTATTTCATTTCCTTTCACATCCCCCTTTTGGTCAAGAAGATGTTCTCCATCCCACGATGCCGGGTATACATTCCTCCCCGGGAGTCATATTCCACGTTGCCAGGGAGATTCACTTCCCTGGGTGTCTGATCCCACGTAGGGGGGAGGGCAGTGATTTCACCTTTCAAGTTGGCTTAGCCAGAGAGAGAGGGCCACATCTGAGCAACAAAGAGGCATTCAGGAGGAGACTCTTAGGCACAAATACAGGGAGGCCTAGCCTCTCCTTTGCAGCAACCGTCTTCCCAAGGGTAAAACTTATGGTAGAGGGCTCAACCCATCAAACCACCAGTCCCCTATGTCTGTGGTCATGTTAGCAACCATGGAGGTGGGGTAGGCGAATACCCCTGCATTCTCCACAGGCTCCTCAAGGGGGCACTACATCGTTTTTTTTTTTTTTTTTTTTTTTTTCCTTGTTTGTCTTTTTTCTTTTTTTTTTTTTTTAACTTTCCCTTCTTTTTTCAAATCAACTGTATGAAAAAAAAAGTTAAAAAGAAAACAAACATACAATAAAAGAACATTTCAAAGAGACCATAGCAAGGGAGTAAGAAAAAGACAACTAACCTAAGATAACTGCTTAACTTCCAACATGTTCCTACTTTACCCCAAGAAAGTTACATACTATAGCAACATTTCAGTGAACTTGTTCCTACTACATCCATCAGAAATTAACAGACCATAGTCATTTCTGGGCATCCCCAGAACGTTAAATAGCTTATCTGTTCTTCTTGGATTATTGTTCCCCCTTCCTTAATTGCTCTCTACTGCTAGTTCCCCTACATTCTACATTATAAACCATTTGTTTTACATTTTTCAAAGTTCACATTAGTGGTAGCATATAATATTTCTCTTTTTGTGCCTGGCTTATTTCGCTCAGCATTATGTCTTCAAGGTTCATCCATGTTGTCATATGTTTCACCAGATCGTTCCTTCTTACTGCCGCGTAGTATTCCATCGTGTGTATATACCACATTTTATTTGTCCACTCATCTGTTGATGGACATTTGGGTTGTTTCCATCTCTTGGCAATTGTGAATAATGCTGCTATGAACATTGGCGTGCAGATATCTGTTCGTGTCACTGCTTTCCGATCTTCCGGGTATATCCCGAGAAGTGCAATCGCTGGATCGAATGGTAGCTCTATCTCTAGTTTTCTAAGGAACTGCCAGACTGACTTCCAGAGTGGCTGAACCATTATACAGTCCCACCAACAATGAATAAGAGTTCCAATTTCTCCACATCCCCTCCAGCATTTGTAGTTTCCTGTTTGTTTAATGGCAGCCATTCTAACCGGTGTTAGATGGTATCTCATTGTGGTCTTAATTTGCATCTCTCTAATAGCTAGTGAAGCTGAACATTTTTTCATGTGTTTCTTGGCCATTTGTATTTCCTCTTCAGAGAACTGTCTTTTCATATCTTTTGCCCATTTTATAATTGGGCTGTCTGTACTATTGTCATTGAGTTGTAGGATTTCTTTGTATATGCAAGATATCAGTCTTTTGTCAGATACATGGTTTCCAAAAATTTTTTCCCATTGAGTTGGCTGCCTCTTTACCTTTTTGAGAAATTCCTTTGAGGTGCAGAAACTTCTAAGCTTGAGGAGTTCCCATTTATCTATTTTCTCTTTTGTTGCTTGTGCTTTGGGTGTAAAGTCTAGGAAGTGGCCTCCTAATACAAGGTCTTGAAGATGTTTTCCTACATTATCTTCTAGGAGTTTAATGGTACTTTCTTTTATATTGAGATCTTTGGTCCATTTTGAGTTAATTTTTGTGTAGGGGGTGAGGTAGGGGTCCTCTTTCATTCTTTTGGATATGGATATCCAACTCTCCCAGCCCCATTTGTTGAAAAGACCATTATGGCTCAGTTCGGTGACTTTGGGGGCCTTATCAAAGATCAGTCGGCCATAGATCTGAGGGTCTATCTCTGAATTCTCAATTCGATTCCATTGATCTATATGTCTATCTTTGTGCCAGTACCATGCTGTTTTGGCAACTGTGGCTTTATAATAAGCTTCAAAGTCAGGGAGTGTAAGTCCTCCTACTTCGTTTTTCTTTTTTAAAGTGTCTTTAGCAATTCGAGGCATCTTCCCTTTCCAAATAAATTTGATAACTAGCTTTTCCAAGTCTGCAAAGTAGGTTGTTGGAATTTTGATTGGGATTGCATTGAATCTGTAGATGAGTTTGGGTAGAATTGACATCTTAATGACATTTAGCCTTCCTATCCATGAACATGGAATATTTTTCCATCTTTTAAGGTCCCCTTCTATTTCTTTTAGTAGAGTTATGTAGTTTTCTTTGTATAGGTCTTTTACATCTTTGGTTAAGTTTATTCCTAGGTACTTGATTTTTTTAGTTGCTATTGAAAATGGTATCTTTTTCTTGAGTGTCTCTTCAGTTTGTTCATTTCTAGCATATAGAAACATTACTGACTTATGTGCATTAATCTTGTATCCCGCTACTTTGCTAAATTTGTTTATTAGCTCTAGTAGGTGTATCGTTGATTTCTCAGGGTTTTCTAGATATAAGATCATATCATCTGCAAACAATGACAGTTTTACTTCTTCTTTTCCAATTTGGATGCCTTTTATTTCTTTGTCTTGCCGGATTGCCCTGGCTAGCACTTCCAGCACAATGTTGAATAACAGTGGTGACAGCGGGCATCCTTGTCTTGTTCCTGATCTTAGAGGGAAGGCTTTCAGTCTCTCACCATTGAGTACTATGCTGGCTCTGGGTTTTTCATATATGCTCTTTATCATGTTGAGGAAGTTTCCTTCAATTCCTACCTTTTGAAGTGTTTTTATCAAAAACGGATGTTGGATTTTGTCAAATGCTTTTTCAGCATCTATTGAGATGATCAATTGATTTTTCCCTTTCGAGTTTTTAATGTGTTGTAATACATTGATTGTTTTTCTTATGTTGAACCATCCTTGCATGCCTGGAATGAACCCCACTTGGTCATGGTGTATGATTTTTTTAATGTGTCTTTGGATTCGATTTGCAAGTATTTTGTTGAGGATTTTTGCATCTATATTCATTAGGGAGATTGGCCGGTAGTTTTCCTTTTTTGTAGCATCTTTGCCTGGTTTTGGTATTAGATTGATGTTAGCTTCATAAAATGACTTAGGTAGTGTTCCATTTTTTTCAATGTTTTGAAAGAGTTTGAGTAAGATTGGTGTCAGTTCTTTCTGGAAAGTTTGGTAGAATTCCCCTGTGAAGCCATCTGGCCCTGGGCATTTATTTGTGGGAAGATTTTTGATGACTGATTGGATCTCTTTGCTTGTGATGGGTTGGTTGAGGTCTTCTATTTCTTCTCTGGTCAGTCTAGGTTGTTCATATGTTTCCAGGAAATTGTCCATTTCTTCTACATTATCCAGTTTGTTGCCATACAGTTGTTCATAATATCCTCTTATAATTTTTTTAATTTCTTCAGGATCTGCAGTTATGTCACCTTTTTCATTCATTATTTTGTTTCTATGGGTCTTCTCTCTTTTTGATTTTGTCAGTCTAGCTAGGGGCTTGTCAATCTTGTTGATCTTCTCAAAGAACCAACTTTTGGTGATATTTATCCTTTCTATTGTTTTTTTGTTCTCTATGTCATTTATTTCTGCTTTAATCCTTGTTATTTCTTTTCTTGTACTTGGTTTAGGATTGGTTTGCTGTTCATTTTCTAGCTTCTTCAGTTGATCCATTAGTTCTTTGATTTTGGCTCTTTCTTCCTTTTTAATATATGCGTTTAGTGCTATAAATTTCCCCCTTAGCACTGCTTTTGCTGCATCCCATAGGTTTTGGTATGTTGTGTTCTCATTTTCATTCGTCTCTATATATTTAGCAATTTCTCTTGCTATTTCTTCTTTAACCCACTGATTGTTTAGGAGTGTGTTGTTTAACCTCCAGGTATTTGTGAATTTTCTAAGTCTCTGATGGTTATTGACTTCTAATTGTATTCCATTGTGGTCAGAGAATGTGCTTTGAATAATTTCAATCTTTTTAAATTTATTGAGGCTTGTTTTATGTCCCAGCATATGATCTATTCTGGAGAAAGTTCCGTGAGCACTAGAAAAGTATGTGTATCCTGTTGATTTGGGATGTAATGTCCTGTAGATGTCTGTTAAATCTAATTCATTTATCAGATTGTTTAGGTTTTCAATTTCCTTATTGGTCTTCTGTCTGGTTGATCTATCTATAGGAGAGAGTGATGTGTTGAAGTCTCCCAGAATTATTGTGGAAACATCAATTGCTTCCTTTAGTTTTGCCAATGTTTCTCTCATGTATTTTGTGGCACCTTGATTGGGTGCATAGACATTTACGATTGTTATTTCTTCTTGCTGAATTGCCCCTTTTATTAGTATGTAGTGGCCTTCTTTGTCTCTCAAAACATCCCTGCATTTGAAGTCTATTTTATCTGAGATTAATATTGCTACACCTGCTTTCTTTTGGCTGTAGCTTGCATGAAATATTTTTTTCCATCCTTTCACTTTCAGTTTCTTTGTGTCCCTGTGTCTAAGATGAGTCTCTTGTATGCAACATATTGATGGTTCATTTTTTTTGATCCATTCTGCGAATCTATATCTTTTAATTGGGGAGTTTAATCCATTTACATTCAACGTTAAAACCGTGAAGGCATTTCTTGAATCGGCCATCTTATCCTTTGGATTATGTTTGCCATATTTTTCCCTCTCTCTATTAATATCCTTTATTGTACCCATACCGAATCTCTTTAGTACTGAACCTTTCTCCAAGTCTCTCTGTCCTGTCTTTGTTTCTCTGTCTGTAGGGCTTCCTTTAGTATCTCCAGTAGGGCAGGTCTCTTGTTAGCAAATTCTCTCAGCATTTCTTTGTCTGTGAAAAATTTAAGCTCTCCCTCAAATTTGAAGGAGAGCTTTGCTGGATAAAGTATTCTTGGCTGGAAATTCCTCTCACTCAGAATTTTAAATATATCGTGCCACTTGCTTCTCGCCTCCATGGTGGCTGCTGAGTAGTCACTACTTAGTCTTATGCTGTTTCCTTTGTATGTGGTGAATTGCTTTTCTCTTGCTGCTTTCAGAACTTGCTCCTTCTCTTCTATGTTTGACAGTGTGATCAGTATATGTCTCGGAGTGGGTTTTTTTGGATTTATTCTATTTGGAGTTCGCTGAGCATTTATGATTTGTGTATTTATGTTGTTTAGAAGATTTGGGAAGTTTTCCCCAACAATTTCTTTGAATACTCTTCCTAGACCTTTACCCTTTTCTTTCCCTTCTGGGACACCAATGAGTCTTATATTCGGACGTTTCATATTATCTATCATATCCCTGAGGTCCATTTCGAGTTTTTCAATTTTTTTCCCCATTCTTTCTTTTATGTTTTCATTTTCCATTCTGTCATCTTCCAGGTCACTGATTCGTTGTTCAACTTCCTCTAGTCTTGTACTATGAGTGTCCAGAATCTTTTTAATTTGGTCAACAGTTTCTTTAATTTCCATAAGATCATCCATTTTTTTATTTAGTCTTGCAATGTCTTCTTTATGCTCTTCTAGGGTCTTCTTGATTTCCTTCATATCCCGTACTAGGGTCTCATTGTTCATCTTTAGTTCTTTGAGTAGCTGCTCTAGGTGTGTCTCTTCTGGTCTTTTGATTTGGGTGCTTGGGCTTGGGTTATCCATATCGTCTGGTTTTTTCATATGCTTTATAATTTTCTGTTGTTTTTGGCCTCGTGGCATTTGCTGACCTTGATAGGGTTCTTTTAGGGTTTGTAGACCAGTTGAAGTCCTTATCTCTAATTTATCAGATCTACAGCTTCGTGGAGTACACTTTCTCTAACTAACCAACAGGTGGCGTCCACGAGACACCTGTTCTCCACAAGCCAGATCTCCCCTGCTTAGCCTTTTTGGTGAGTGGGGGAGTGAGTCTTGTGGGGCCCAATTGGTGTCCCAAGCTTGCGTGTGTAGTTGGTGTTGCCTGCCCTGTATGTGGGGCGTGTTTCTGGGCAGTCGGGGAGGGGGGGTGGCCCTAACAATCAAATCTCCCTGATGATCCTAGAGTTTTAAAGCTACTGCAATAGTCTAATCCTTCAGTTCAGTCCTGCCACAGTTTGTCTCTGCCACTGACCCACAAGTCTTTGGTATTGGCGTATGGCTCCTGAGACTTGCAAGTGGGCCCCTCTTCCAGGCTGTGCACCCCGGGTCCTCTGTTGAGGGATGACTGTGCTATGTCGCAGGTGAGTGCCGTCCCCCCAGGGCAGTTCTGGGCTGCTGGGCTGTGTTGGGAGGCTCCCAGTCTGCTCAAATGATGGCTGAATGGGGCTCTGTTAATTCACACTGCTCCCCCTTCCCAGCTCTGGGACATTCAGCTGAGGTTGCAGGGAAGGCTAATGTCCACGCCCAGTTTTGTGGTGTGTGCCTGTTATTTGAAGCACTTCCGTCACACTGGGTTGTCTGGGGCAGCTCTGGGCTATGGGGCTGGCGATGGGCAGGAGTGTTTCCTGTCCACCAGGATGGTGGCTGTGAGCGGACACCCCCCTTTTCTTGGGAAGTTGTGTTGTTTAGTGAATTTTCTCAGCCACTGGGTTATTGCCTTTTGTCTCAGAGCTCTCTTAGTTCTGCTCTTGACTTGACGTGCCCAAATTTCAATTCTTTGAAGCTTTCTGTATTGAGCTTCTTAGAGTAATTGTTTTAGAAAAAGCAAAAAGGATTTAAAAAAAAATAAATAAATAAAAAAAACGGCCCTCCTCAGAGATCTAATGGGTTATTGAAATGCTAATAGACAAAGCAACCAGGGCCATTAAGGAAAAGTGCCCAGGGCAGAGAGATCAGCCTTGCTTCGGGATTTGCATATGCGCCTCAAGGCCTGATCTCCGCCCTTCCCCTTTCTGTGTTCACCAGAACTCCAAAAATCCTCTGCTTTTATTTTGGAGTTTTTCGTGTTGTTTTTTTTCTATGCCTGTCTCCTCTCTGCTGGGCTGGCTGCTCTCAGAGTCTCTGGTGTCTGGCCTCAGTCTATCTATGGTTGGAGTTTGAATCAGTAGAATGAGTTTCCGGTAAGAGCAGCCACTGCAATTCTCCCTTCTCCTTCCTGGAGCTGACAGCCCCTCCTCCCCCGGGACTGAGCCTGGCAGGGAGGGGCGCGGGTCCCCTGGCCGCAAAAACTTACAGATTTCGCTGATCTCAGCAGTTCCACGTTTTCATGAGTGTTGTATGAAGTATGCCCAAAGACAGATTGCTCTGTGGTGTCCAGTCCACGCAGTTCCTGGCTTTTTACCTACTTTCCTGGAGGAGTAACTAAAACATACAGCTCACCAGTCTGCCATCTTGCCCCGCCTCTCGCTTGGGGCATTTTATCCCCTTAGCTTCTCCAGAGCAAACTCCGGGCTAGCATCTCAAAGTGTGAGCAAGCGTCTGGGCCTTGGCTTAGCACAGCCCGGGGCATTTTCATCTCTCTGCTCTCTGTGTGAGCTCGCTCTAAAGGACCTCAGTAAAATAATCAAGACCTACCTTGAATAGGAAGAGTCAAATCTTCATGGAAACATTCAGTCAAGAGGTCATACCCTAATCAAAAAGATTAATAACTCTGCCCCCAATATGATTGTATTAAGAATGCGGCTTTTTGGGGGACATAATATATCCAGTCTGGCACACCTCCCATTATCAATTGCCATGGCTTCTTGTTTTCATACAAGTCATTCTTTACTTAGCAGCCAATGTAATTTCTGTAGAAGAGAAATCAGATATGCCTTTTCCCTTTTTAAAATCCTTCAGTAATTTAGATTGCAATTAACATATAAATGCTTTGCCATTCCTTATACATCCAACCTCACCTTCTGCCACTGTTTTCCCCACTAACCATGTACAATCCTCAGCAGCCTCTTGATGTATCTCAAGCGCACCAAGTTACTTGTCACTTTAGAGACTTTGTAATTGACATTCTCAATACTTTGTCTCCACATCTGGCCAGGTTGTTTTCTTCTTGTAATTCATGTCTCAAATATTCAAAAAATCAAACATTTGTACCTTATAGAGGTTTGTCTCAGTACCCAATCTAAAACAGCCATCTAGGAACTCTTGATCAGATCACTTTGTTTTATTATATTTCTAATTCTTTCTGAAATGATCTTTATTCATCTGTTGTTTTGACTGTATGTTTTACAACTAAAAAGGGACTTTCCTCTGTTGTTCACCATTGTACTCCCCAGCACCTACATCATTACCAGGTACCAAGTAGGTAATCCATATCTACAGGATATTAAATGAGTGACTAAATAAATAGGAATGCGTTGCCTCTGATGAGATACAGATTATCATCAGAAATAGAGAGAGAAATACAAGAAAAGGAAAGGGAATATGAGTGTGGAGCAACATTACTCAGGGCAAACTGAATGAGATGAGTCACATTTGAACTTAAAGTTCAAAGCATTGGTTTGTCCTTGGAAGGGAAGAGCCGACAAACAAATATTTGGAGATGAGCATAGATGTTCCAGGAAGGTCAAGAGAAGAGCATGACTGGAGCTCAGAGGGGCTATCTCATGCAGTGAGGTAAGGTTAGGTCTTAATGTACAGGCTGAGTTCTAAGTTGACCCATGGAATGGCAAGGAATCATTGTATTGGTGAATGAATGACATACTGCATTAAAAAATCTGAATAATTTAGAGCTTTGTCTCAGAATAAAAGCTTATAGTGTCTGGTATCATACAAGATTTTCCAAATCAGTGCTTGGAACAAGGTGTTAAAAGCAAGAGTTTTGGAGTCAAACAGATGTGAGTGTATATGCAGGCAGCAATTTGCTGCCTGGCTGAGTTTGGACAGTTACTTAATTTCTCCTCCTTGACTCCAAATTGCAATACTATTTGTGGGAATAGTTTTAGGAATATGCATAAATTACTCAAACCCATGCCTTACACAGGAAGGGATTGATAAATGTTGTGATCATCATAAATATGAATATGTTAAAGCATTGTATATGATGTGGATTCTAAGCCTGATGTACAGATTGCTCATTTTGCTTCAGCAGCACCAGCTAGCTCCTATCTTATTTCTTCACCCACCATGCAGGTGTTGACAGATTGTGGTATCAATGATAAAAGTGGCAGAACATTAAGTTTAGTTTTAGAAATGCTTTGTGAAGGAGAAATGTAAGTGGAATTATCTTGTAGGTGGCAGAAATCACTGGGCTAAAAATAAATTTGAATAGTGACATTTTGCATATCACAAATTGGTACATGGCTACATCCTAAAGTGAAATTTTTAAATCTGAACTGTATAAATGTAACTTTCTCAATCAGATCTTTGTATTCAATTAATAATGGAGTGAATGCTTTCTTGAAAAGTTGATTTATTCATCAGAAATACTAACTGAGCACTGACTCTGTGTCAATCAGTGTTCTGTGTGCTGGGAGAAATGGTAAATAAAAGCAGACATGGTCCTTGTTCACATAGAAATTATGGTGTAGCAAGAGAGACAGACATTAATCAAATAATTCCAAAAAGATAACTAAAATTACAGGTGGTAAGTCCTATGAAAGAAAGTTACATGGTGCAAAGGGATTTCGTAATAAAGTCTTACTAGAAACCTAGATTTCTAGAAAAATATTTACAGTTTCCGTTAACTTGCATTATGCTTTTAGAACATAGTGTCATCATGGGAAAGTGGGAAAAGGAATCTATAATAGACCTAATTGGATATTTTCAGTGAGAATTTACTAAGACTATAGTCAGTTGATTTTAATGTTAAATGTTATACAATGAATTAAGCACAGCCATTTGGTCTTCACTTATTTACATTTGTATATATGTACGTATGAATGCAAGCATATATGGTGCTTCCTTCACTCCAGGATCTCTTTTTACCTTCTCCAACCTAATGTTTCTCTCAGTAAGAAAGAATTTTCTACAGTTCCTGGTGCTTGTGCACAGTATGTTCTCCCTTCTCTGACCCTTTTGAGGAATTGCTTATGGAATGCAACTTCCTCATCAAACTTCATCACTTCTCACTTCCATTTCTAAGCAATGACTCTTAACGAAATTACACAGTTCAACTATTTCTTTCTTTTCCTGAGCTCTGATCCCATTTATGCCACTTTTTTCTAGACATTTGCACCTAAATGTCACTTCTTGGAGACCTCAAATTCAGAAAATATGAAATTATACTTATTATTATTCCTCAATTCTTATTCTCCCCAAGCATTTCAAACTTTGTTGAATATCATCACCATCCATCTTGATAACCAAATCAGAGATGTAAGGACTGTTCTAGATTTCTCCCTTTTCGTCATCAGTTGCTATTCAATTTGTGAACATGTAGTGTCAGTGTCAACTCCTTAATGTTATCGTATCTGACTCTTCCTCTTTATGCTCACTGCTACAGCCTAGATCAGCTCTTAATCCTCTCTCACCTGTACTGCTTCACTACTGTTCTCACCTTTTCCCTTCTCCAATCTAGTTCATCCTTCATGATGCCCTCTCTATACAGGCAGCTTCCTAGTTTTCAAAATGATTTTCACTCTCCAATTGGGGAAGTCCTGTAATCACTTGTCGTTGTCAGTGGAAATTATTCCCAGCATGGTTTAGACCGACTGATTTTAGATGGTTCTTTCCATGACCGTGGGTAATTTCTTCTCATGCATGCACAGATCATTACTCAGCCAGAGAATTCTAGAAGATTTTCTTCTATCTCTTAAACTCTTTGTGCAGCTTCCTCCTCGATAGTCTGTCTCATAAATTCTAACTACCTTGGCCTCTCTGAAATTTAGTCTTTGTCTCCTCAATTCAATGAAAATGCCAGCTCTGTTTGCATTCCCCTGTGGTCTGAAAACTGCTTCCTTTGGCTCCTCTCATTAGGTTCCTTTCTCTAAGGGATCACAGTCCCAGGCTACCTGCTGCCCAATGTCTAGAAACCATTGTTTTGTATGTTTTGCCCAGTTGTATAGTCTTTTAAAAGGTGGGAGGATGAATGCAATTCCTTTTATTCCATCGTGTTCAGAGCCAGAAATCCAGCAATATTCATTTTAAAAAAGATAAAAAACGTCACGGGTTTATGGTGATATTTCTAATTCATGCTTCAGATTATAGTGCCTCTAAGCTTTTTAAGTTTATACTTTATGTTTTTTTAATATACTCACTTATTTGCTTTGTCTGATAATATTTGTATAATAATTTTTAAAACAATAATATCATTACTAAAAAAAGTGAAACAACTGAAATACAGCATGTCTTTACATTTTTTCTGTTCTTAGCATACACTCCATTGAGGACACTATGATCTAAGGCAGATGGAATTATTCTTTCCTTCTCTGGTCATATTATCAAAGATATACAATAATGTTCATTTGTTTCCATTTATTTTACAAGTCACAGATTATACTTGTCTCTTTGTTTTAAACTCAGTTTTGATCCCGTGGAGAAATTAAGCAATTTCAAGGTAAAAACTATTTAAATAGTTATATTCAGAGAAGTCTCACTTCCATTTCTGTCTCCTCCACCATCTCCTCCCTTTTCCTACAGCTAGCCATCTTAATTAATTTTTGTTTTAAACCTCCTTTTTAACTTTTTATCAATATAAACATATCTGTTTACTGGTACCTTACAAAAAAGATAGCTCTTCAAAGCTTAAAACTTCACTAAGACTCTGTAACACCCTGTAGAATGTTAAGCAACTGGATCTTTCCATGTAATAATACATATATCCTGGAGAACACTCCCATGTTAGTGCATATTGAACTTGTTCATTCCTTTTATGTCTGTACAGAACTCCACTGTGTGGTTGGTTGCACTTAGTTTGTTCAACCAGTACTCTGCTGATTAACATTTGAATTGTTTCAATATTTTTTTCACTTACAAATGCCACAGTGATAACTTTCTATAGGTTATTTTGTATTTTTGCAAGCATATCTCAGGAGAGACAATAGGCTCTCAAAAGTGAAGTTCCTGGCTCAAAGGAAAAATTCATATATCATTTGGCTGGTTATTTTAAAATTCTCTTCCATGGTTTTTGTATCATTTTGCATTCCTAGCAACAATTTGTGAGTGCCTCTTTTCACCAGCATATTAACAGACATTTAAATCTTGCAGTAGGTTAAAAATATATATTCTCATTGTAGTTTTAGTTAGCACTTCTTTCATTATGATTGAGGCTGAACATCTTTCTATGTGCTTAAAGGCTATTTGCTTTGTCTTTTTTTTTTCAATCCCTGTATTTTAGCTCTTTTTCTATTGGGTTTATGGTCTTTTCCTTTTCAATTTTTAGGAGCCTTTTTAGATCTGCGAGCTTAGCTGCACAGTGAAGATAGGTGTTGCTTTGTCAATTAAATGCTCAACACCACCAGGTTTCTTACCCTTTAGGTAAGGGTGTTGCTGGGGAAGGACTGGGACTCTATGGCCTTGGATAGGGTATTTGGGGAGACATGACTTAATCTCTAAATTTCTCTTGTAGGAGGAAGAAGGCCCTCCTGTTTTCCCTGGCCCATCCTGCCCTCTCTGTTAGAGAAATCACCAAAGCCTGTTATGAGGTCATCACAGACCTCCTACCCCTTCTCTGGGAAGGTCACAAATACACACCAAGCAGCCAATCCTCCAACCTTCCACTACCCCCATCTCCTTATTCGTTGTGTGCTGGTCCACAGACTGGGGAAGATATTAAGTTAATGAAAAGGCCCAGCCAGACCTTAAACCAGGAACAGAACCAAGAAACTGGGAACAAGCAGCCCCAGATGCTTATCAAAACAGGAAATCTCAGTGGCGGATCCCCCTCCTTCCAGGGAGGATAAATGCTGCACTCAAACAGTATAGATTTGTTTCCTTCTCCAGCACAAAGTGGTGTAAAGTGGGGCATGCAGAGACAGCATCTACTGACCCCAACACAGAAAAATTTTCAGCCACCCCAGGAGAACAGCTGTAATGGGACTTCTTCCCTGCCCTTTTGGACTCCTTGTTCTGGGTAAGTGAAAAAGATTTTTTTTTCCCCCTTTCTGGACTCTATTCTGTGCAAGTAATAAAGGGATAGTTTGCTGAAAGTTTCTGTTTTGCCCTGAACCTGTGTTCCCATGATGCACCATTGTAGCAACTTGCTCCCCACTCCCCACCAGCTTTTCTCCCCAGAAAGCAGAGTTCCAGGAGCCAACAGGGTCCAGGTAGAAGGGATCCATTTTACTATTAAACCTAACAAGCCAGCTGAAGAATTTCTGTCTTCCTTATTTGTGAAATTGGGGTTGATGGGTTTGGAGATCCTAGTGCTTAAGAGGAAAATGACTGTTGATTTGGAAGTTGAGAATATGAGGCTGAAACTTCTCCTTAGTCATTTTTGCCTTACATTGGTGTACCAGCTGGCAGAGTAGGGAGCTACTGTAAAAGTGAGTATGATTAATCATAATACACAATGAGGGTAAGGAGGATTCTTTTTTTTTCCAGAATCCATATGCCATGTTCAAACTGCAGAAACCCAAAGGCAAAGAGGAAAATCTTGAAAGAAGTCAGAAGTTAGGTGAGAGAACACATAGAGAAGAATAAGGATAAGAATTACATTGGACCATGCAAACAAAAAGTGAGTGGGTTAAATACTTAAAACATTAAAAAAATCTAGATTTCTATACCCAGTGAAATTATTCTTCAAATTGAAAGACAATAAACAGTTTTTAAGACAAGCAAAAATGGAGGAAATTTGTCACCCGTAGACGTGTTCTGCCAGAAATGTTAATAGAAGTTCTTTGGAGACAAGGAAAAATGATATAGGTCACATAGATCTACAGAAAGAAAGGAAAAACATCAGGGGAGGTATAAAGGAAGGCACAATAGAATCTTTTATTTTTCTTTTTATTAACTGATAGAATAGATAACTGTTTAAAGTAATAGTAATGATGTATTGGGTAATTATAACATGGATAAGGGAAATGATTGACAGACATATCATAAGATACAGGAGGGAGGAATTAGGAATACTCTGTTATAAGGTACCTGCACTGTGAAATTGTACAGTGTTATTAGAAGGTGAGCTTAGATCAAACATATATATATATATATTGGAAACACTAGGGCTGGATTATTTCACTTAGCAATATGCATTTAGGTTCCTCCATGTATTTTCATGATATGAGAACTCATTTCTTTTTATCTCTGAATGTATGGATGTACCACAGTTTATCTATTTACCAATTGAGAGACATCTTGTTTGCTTCCAGTTTGGGGCAATTATGAATATAGCTGCTATAAACAGTCATGTTCAGGTTTTTGTGTGGACAGAAATTATCAACTCAATTGGATAAATACCTAGGAGAAAAATTGCTAGATGATGTGGTAAGTTTATCTTTGGCTTTGTAAAAAACTGCCAAAATGTCTTACCAAGTGGCTGTACCAATTTGCATTCTCACTGGCAATGAATGAGCGTTCCTCTTGCTCTACACCCTCACCAGCATTTGACACTGTCAGGTTTTTTTGTTTGTTTGTTTGTTTTGGATTTTAGCCATTCTAATGGTTATGTAGTGGTATCTCCTCATTGATTTAATTTCCAATTCCCTAATGACAAATGATGTTGAGTATCTTTTATGTGCTTATTTGCCATCTCTATATCATTTTTGTTCATATAGCTTGCTGATTTTTAAAACTAGGTTATTTCCTTATTGTTGATGTTTAAGAGTTCTTTATATATTTTAGATACAAGTTCTTTATCACGTATGTGATTTGCAAATATTTTCTCCCAAACTGGGGCTTTTCTTTTCATTCTCTTAGCAATCATTCACAGAGCAGAAGTTTTAACTTTAATAAAGAAAAGAGGTCTGACCATAAACAACTTCTAATCTAGTAATGTGACTTAGAGCTGTACTCATATAATGAGGAACCAGGCCAGTGATGCATAGAATTACCTTAATGATTGCACCATGCTTCCTCTTTCTTGCAAAATATTAGGTAGGGAAGGAGCAGAAGCTAGAACCCAGAGAGGAGACAGAGAAATAATGTGCAAAAAATTATAGTATTATAATTAATATTTTTTGCTATTGTCATTTCCTGTACTTAAGAATAGGATGACAATTGGTGAAGCTAACATAAAAATTAAGTATTTAAGGATCATAGTGTGTTTGCACATTGGCGCTTTGTCGTAAGTCAGAATGCCATATACATCTGTTGGAGGAACTGTCAATTTTAAAAGAAGAAACCCTATTATTGAAATAATATTATTGTCTAGAAGAAGAATTTGGCACTCAACACATCTTCCATGGCCAATGTATTACTAAAGCATTTATTCTCAATATAATATTTGCAATACCTATACTTAGGTTTCCTGAAAATGAAAATTTGGTTATTCATATGAGTTTGTTCACATATTTAACCTTAAAAATATTTTGATATCTAATCTCAACCAGGTGTGTAAAATTGCAATTCACTTTAGTAAGCATGGCTTCCTGAATTTATACCATGAAATAAAGTGTTACAGACTCAAAATATTCTCCCCACATCCTCAACTTGATAATTTATGATAATAACTTCTTTTAGTTCCTTATGTTGTTGGCTTGCCATGTATAGGACTAAATCACGCACCATTTACAGACTGTGCTCAGGTAAAGTGTATTCAGGAAGATCATGTAAGAGTATGGAGGCTCAAAATTAAAATGAAGTTGAGGGAATAGCTCTCTGTGCTGGGGATAAATGGTTTTTGTAGCAGCTGTTGATAGCTATTAAAATGGCAGCCATGCCTTTGGAATATTAAAAGGGCAAGTATTACAATTATGTTAAAAAGTTTTCAAATAAATTAGAGTTGCAAATGTGTTTAGCAATTAGCAATACTGAGAACATATATCACTGATTTGAGGTTCTTCCATACTGTGTACTTTACAATAAAGTTTTAAAATTTTGTACCAAGATTATTCATATTTTAACTTGCCTGAGGCAGACATAGCAAGATTTGTAATGCTGTTTCCTTCTGGTTGTGTTATAATCTTTTACTGATACCAGCCAGACTGGAGTTTTACAAAGCTTCTATTATTGCATTTCAGGAATTTTAGGTCATGCCATGTTCATTTTTTTTTTCTTTAATTTATGTGTGTTTGTCTTTCGTTGTTCATTTAATGAAAACATAAGTCAGCTGGAAGTCCTTAGCATTTCTCTAGTTAGAAGAGCCAGCACCACAGACAGAAAAGTCTGGAAAGGAATATATCCTTCCAGAACTATACTAAGATAATTGGAAGGCCTATACATAGTCTGCAATCTAGTATAATAAATTGGCACCTGATCCATTCTACTAATAAACAGCAAGAACTGAGTCAGTGACAGATTGGAAGAAGAGATACAGAATGGGTGACAAAAGGTGGTGCAAAGAAGAATGCATAAAGCAGACCCTGTGGCCCTCATCATCCCTACTTATTCCTGAGGTATGCTCTCTCCTCCTGCTGGTGTAGGCTCTTAACTAATTATCTTACTCAGCGTTGCTTTAATGAGCCAGTGAGGGGACAAGACAGCGGACGGCATGAATAAACAATGTCATGGCTCCTTAATAAATTTGTCCTGTCTGCCTCTTGAGGAAGAGGAAATTTAGTCAGGGTGAGATTTAATCAGGGTGAGATAATGAGTTAAGGTGCAAAACATTTGCTAGCCGGCAACTGAATCCCTTAGCTGATCCCCTACCCCCATCCATATACAAAGTATGATGGCTTGATCATAGAAGTCTATTCTTTCTTCCCCAGTATGAAATAAAAACATTTAAAAACAGTGTTCTTTGTTGCCCCTTATTTTGTGATCTGAACACAAAAACATTTTGATTTTTTTGTTAGTAATAGTATAGATATAGAAAAGAACATTAAGTATTTCACCAGTATTAAATCTTACAGGTTCATCATTTATAACATTAGTATGAATATTCTCATTGAAAAAAACATACTATATTAAAGATAGTTACCTCAGAAGGAAACTTTGCTTCTGTTACATTGTGAAGATTTGTCAAAAAATTCACTTTGATATCTAAAATCCAGTCTTAACCTTAGGGTTACAGATTTAAATAAATATAAAAATATTCAATTATATAGCAAATTAAGTGGGGTTTTTTTGGTGTTATTTGTTTGAGGGTGAGTGGGTGGAGGCATATGTTGACAATAGGTGTGATACTGGCTGGTTTCATACTATAACAATTGCAGATGCTGATACATTGAAAATGTGCTGTGTTTTAACAGCAACAAATGTGTGGAACTATTTCATCACTTAAAAAAATATCCCAAAGCATTACATTTTCTTGTATATGTTATAAACTTGCAAAAAAATCGTGTTTTATGTGGTTTCAAGTCTTCCTCTTTCAATGACATGTTTTTATGAAAGTCCACACCTCATTTCTTGTAGCTGTATCATAAGAGTTCACACACAGCTAATAAGGCAAGGAAGAAAATTTGCTGTGTGCACAATAAAATACTTGACTGTAAACTGAATCTTAGCTAATCAATAAATAATATATCTAGTTTCTACAACTCACTGGATAATCATTAAGGAGTTTGCCCTGTTGTGCTATAAAGGTAAATCAAATGCAGAAGTTATTTCCCTGGAACATATTATATCTTTCAGAACTTTTGCCTGCCATGATAAAAATCTGAAGGGAAAAAATCTGGATTTGTCATTTCCTTTAGATATTATGACAATGCCATTATGTGCCCTGCATATGAAACTAGAGTGTTAGAGATAAAGCCCTTTTCTTTGGCCCAGGGCTCAGCAGTCTTTAGAGCAAGTCTTTCTAGACTTTTTGGCACATATCATGCCCAGAACTGGCAAATATCCCTATCTACAAAGGTCAGTGTGCTACAAGGGTAGAAACACTCTCTGATGACTAAGATGGAGGAAAGATCAAACTACAGAAAAGGCATATCAGAATTGAAAGAGCTCTGTTTGAGGAACAGTTGTGATCCAAATTTTAATTTAGTCTGAGGTATACTTTCTATATGCAGTGTAAATGACAAGTACAAAAGAAGTGAGTCATGATTTTGCTCTCAAGAAATTAAAATTTGTTGGGTAGACACAATATCTCTCATGCTTGATTGCAATATCCATATGTTAAGGATTCCCAAATTAACATCTCCAACCCAGAAATCTTCCCTGAATATTAGACTCAGCATTCACTTATTTACTTGACACATGGAGTTTTAACAACTCAAACTAATATATCTTCATACTGCTCCCCACCCCCACCAACCTTCTAAACCTCCTAACTTCTCCATACTGGTCAATGGCAACTTCATCCTTGTGGTCAGCTCAGGGAGAGAACTTTGGAGGCATGCCACCTCACTTTCTTTCACCACTTACCCTTCTCTCAGCAATCCTTTTGGCATCATTGTCTCTCACCTGGATTATTCTGATAGATGCTTTACTGTTCTCGTTGCTTCTACCACTGCCACCCTCTCCCAACAGTCTTTTCTTAACACAGCTATAAAAAGCAGATGAAGCTTGGTTTGCTTATGTCACCCTTTTCCTCATACCATCTGATGGCTTCCATAACACTAGGAGTAAATGCCAGAGGGTCAGGTTGTTTTCCATATTTGGGGGTTAAAACTTGGTGTGTCAAAATAAATTTTATGGTATAGTTACATAAAAGGCATGAATAGCCTGCATAGTTTACTACACTGTATTTTTTCTCCCTACAAAAGTAATTCAAGTCTATGGAATCAATGGGAAAATGAAAGAAAAGATCTATCTATTTCCTAAATAAGCCTAAAAGTCAGTGTTATGGTAGAATTTGTGTGCTGCATGCCTGATGCTTCCAATGCAAGGTATTAAAAAATAGTCACACAAGTGGTTGAGAAAACTTAATATCACAAAATGGCTTCATTATGGAAGCAATGAAGAAATAGACCTAATGATATGACATTGGGACAGATATGGTAGGCTCTGGTCAGCTGAAGGGCGCAAGTTCCTTTCTAATATTTAATATTCCTTTCTATTTTATTTATTTTAATATTGTTCCCATTACAGTTTTTTCATAAAATATATTCATTTTTAATTTCTTTTACAATACTTTCTGTATAGAAAAATTAATAATGAAGTTTTCATATTTCCATTTCCCCAATGATTATCAATGTTAATGTTTTGGCATATTTTCTTATAATATTTTTGTATGAATACACACATTCCTACTCTCAGATCATTGAAACTATGCTATCTGTTCTTAAATGTTTCATATATTTACCACTTAGGGATCTTTTTTTCATATTTTTGCTTCTTAAGAAAGATAATCTTTAATGACTCTAACGTTTCATCATATGAATGTACCAGAATTTACCTACCCTTTTTATTATTGCACATGTTGTTTTTATCAATCTGTATTTGCCGAAGTTTTTCAGTTACTTACAATGGATTTTTAGAGATGAAAATATGGGATCCAAATGCAGGAACATTTTTAAAACTCAATATATTTTAACAAACTATTTTCCATCCAGAAGCGTTAGATCAATCTATATTTGTAAAAAAAATTGTACATGAGGTATTCATTTTTTATATCTAATCCAATTTTGGGTGGTTCACTAAAAAGAGGAGGAGAAGCACTTTGGCCATCTTTTAAGGGGGAATATATTTTATTTTAATGTAAGTTTTACATCTAAGTGAAGTTGAACATTTTCTTAGGCTTACTAACCATTTGTCTTTCTTCTCTTAAATTGTAGCTGTTTTTGTTTTTTTCTTTTTTCTAGCACAGTTTTAGAGCTTGTCCCTTTCAATTTGTTTGAGGTCATTATTAAGGCTATTAAGTATTTATCTTACAGTTGGTGGGAACATTTTTTCCATCTTGTTGATGACCTTTTAAAATTATGATCAATTAACAAGGAGTAAATATGTTGATCCTCTCTTCTGTAATGTCTCCCAGTTCATTCATTGCTTTTAAAATTAATATGCTTTTGTCCAGTCAGAGATCACTTACATTTTCTTTTCTTTTTAAAAATAGCCTTAATTGCATATTTTAATTCAAATTTTATTATGAGGTGAAGGTTTAAATCGTTTTTTAAAAATTGATACCTTTTTATCTGACCGATATCTCAGAACACTTATGTGTGTATGTTTGCATGTGTGTGTGTGTTTCCATTAGTTCTATTCCATTAATAAGCCTGCTGATTCTCATATTGCTACCATGCCATATTAATTGTAATTTCATAAAACGACATTTTATTACAATGGGTCAATATTCCCATTATTACTTTTCCTTTGATATATTTTAGCATCTGTTCTAGTTTGCTAATGCTGCCGGAATGCAAAACACCAGAGATGGATTGGCTTTTATAAAAGGGGGTTTATTTGGTTACACAGTTACAGTCTTAAGGCCATAAAGTGTCCAAGGTAACACATCAGCAATCGGGTACCTTCACTGGAGGATGGCCAGTGGTGTCCAGAAAACCTCTCTTAGCTGGGACGGCACATGGCTGGCGTCTGCTCCCAAGTTCTGGTTTCAAAATGGCTTTCTCCCTCTCTAGGCTGCAGTTCCTCAAAAATGTCACTCTTAGTTGCACTTGGGATATTTGTCCTCTCTCAGCTTCTCTGGAGCAAGAGTCTGCTTTCAACAGCTGTCTCCAAACTGTCTCTCATCTGCAGCTCCTGTGCTTTCTTCAAAGTGTCACTCTTGGCTGTAGCTCCTCTTCGAAATGTCCCTCACAGCTGCACCTGCACTGTAGCACGCTCGCACCTTCCGTCTGATCTTATATAGTGCACCAGTAATTTAATTCAGATCCCCCCAATGGGCAGCCAACACCTCCATGGAAATTATCCAATCAGAGTCATCACCCACAGCTGGGTGGGGTGCATTCCAAAGAAACACTCAAAGAATTACAATCTAATCAACACTGATAACATCTGCCCACACAAGATTACATCAAAGATAATGGCGTTTGGGGGACACAATATATTCAAACTGGCACAGCATCTTACCTATTTATTCATACAGATGAAATTTAGAATCATTTAGTCAACTTCTTAGATGTTTCCTTGATATTTTAATCAGAAATGATTTTAAACTTTGCTTGGTAAGAGTTGACACTTCTTTTCTGTTCATTCAATAAACACATTTTTATTGAATATCTGCTGTGTAGTAGGCATGGGGAACACTGATTGACAACATAAAAATAATTTTGCACTCATGAAGCATATAGTCTAGTGAGGAAAATTTTTCTATTTATTCAGACGTTTATTAACATTTACAAATGCTAATTTGTCATTTACTCTTATTGGCATCCCACATTGCATAATAAAACCATTTCATGCTTTTATAGTATTAGCTGTAGTGTAAGTGATAGAAATTATAAGCTATCTTTTTTCAATTTACTTTTGTACAGTAATTACTTTTTTCAACTTTTCCCACTATTTTCTGTCTTTTGACATAATATTATTGAGTTTAATTTCATGTAGTTGTTTGAAGATATTTATCTTTATTTTCAATTTGTTATCTTTCCAAAAAATGTTCACTTGCCTGGAAATTGGGATTTTATCATATTTTATTTCCTCTATTAATCACGTCCCTGGCAGATCATGCTCACTTTTGTGATCTTTCTACTAATCTTTACACTGCTGTTAATTTACCCTCATTTTGTAGAACATATTGTATTAGCTGCACTGTGGTTTGTCCTTTATCCAGCCTTGAACCAAGTAAGAAATATTTAGACTGAGTTTGCTGTCAGACTGGGTATATGGCTCCTTTGAAAGAAGCTTTTGTGAGATTTTAACTTTTGCCTTTATCTCACTGTTGTAGCTGATTTTAAGGAAACAAAAATACTGTGTCACATTCAAGAATATGGTGAGTCTTTGTGGGTTGAGGCTGCATACTCTTGACTCTGGCGTTACTTACTGTTTTCTGAAATTCATAGCCAAAGTGGAATTTTTAGATGTAGAGAATACGAACTCCTAATAGAGTTGTTGTTTGGGGGGTCTAGTTTCAATGAAAGATGCACAATCTATGAACTCAGGAGGGTATAGCCCTGAACCAAATGAGACAATGTGTGGTGATTTTTTTTTTTTTTTTTATAGTTTTGTAAGTGCTATAAGTATATGGTGTTGTATATTCTCCCATGTTTATCTATTCTAGTAATGCTATAATAAAATACTGCAATTTTCATTGGTAATTTGTGATTTTCTTCCCATTGAACTGGATCTGTGCTTTATTCTCTTTTGAGAAATATAGTCTAAAGGGTTCCAAGGAGCACAGTTTGAAAATCACTGGTCTAGTATGTCTTTTCTCTGTCAAGTGGGGTATTCTTCTAATTATACCATCTGATTCTTTATATCCTGAAACAAGAATCGTGGCATACTAGTTTACTTTAAGAGTTTCCATCTCTCTGATTGTACTGACCACTGCACACCCTGTCCCTTGACTTCCTGTTCTCTCATCCTTGTAGGATCCCAATAGCTGTAGAAATGTAAGGGGGTGGGTCTCAGCAGGAAGGGAAAGTGAAGAAGAAAAGCAGCACAGGGGCAGTGGTGAGATTACTTCCAGTTTCCTGATTAATATATACACCTGGGTAAATGGGTCTACACAAAAACAGGAAAACAAATGACAAAAACAACTTTCTTCCTATCTCTTTCAGGCAATTAGAATTTCTCCCTTTTGCGTGCTGGCATGTGATTAAATACACTTATTTATATACTGAATTTTCAACTTGTTTTATTGACAAAATAGAGCTATTTCTCTCTTTATCATTCTCTCTCTCTCTATATATATATACATGTATATATGTGTGTGTAAGCACAAATGTATATATAGGTATATATTTACATACAGATGCACATGTGGATTAGTAAATATATTTTATATTGAATAAATGCATATTTTTAAAGGAAAGAGCATACATTGGCAGCTGCCAGTAAAATATCACAGCTGTAATTCTATTAAAAAGTGAAATTATTATGCAAATTACTCAGAGAAAATACAGAAAAGTTCTAACATTTGTTAGTGTGGGAAAATCAAAATCCCTTGGAAGAACACATATTCTACTGGACTGAAAACTGCTGAGAAAAATGAAGTAGAGGCATGAATGATAAAAATACAAAAGACAGGTTTAGACAATATTTAAATTCCATAAAATTCTGGAAGTGTTTCAAAAGCATTCCAAAACTGATAATGTCTGCTTTAAGTTAGACTTGTTTCTGAATTCCTTCTCTGCAAGTTTCAACTTCGTCTTTGGAGATTTTTTTTTTTTTTAATGTAAATATACAAACTAATGTAATGGGAGTCAACAATAAATCAAAAGTCAATTCAACGATAGACAATTAAGGAGCACTTATTATATATATATATATATATAATATATATATTATATACATGGTATATTTCTAGAAGACAGTGACACAAATATGAGATTATCAGCACTCGAAAATCTTACAGTTTAGCTGGGAAAATAAGCACATGTATAAGGACATCAAATCACTTTATAAATATGGCCTCAAATCACTTTGGCTGGAACAGATTATTCCTTGGGGTAGAGCCTTTTTACTCCCTTAAAACTCCAGCTTTTATCAGTCTGCACTGAATATTTATACAAAAGTAACAGATAAACTAATCCCCTTTCATGCTTCTTTTCCATTTTCTTCTTTTACTGAGTCATTCTTTAACCTAGAATCCCCTTTCTAGCTGTTGCCATGTTTTTATCTCTCTGAACTTTCTCCAGTCTCTTCTTCCTTATCAGGAAAACATGTGCCCATTTTGGCCTTCCTTTATATTTCTTGCTCTCTACACTAACTTTTTATATTTGTCTATTTGTTCTGCATTTGCTTTAAAATTAAAGATTTTAGACATGTAATTATTACTTTCTGTCTTAGTTTCCTCACTGCTAAAACAAATACCATATAGTGGGTTGGCTTAAACAATGGGAATTTATCAGCTCATGGTTTTGAGGCTGAGAGAAGTACAAAATTGAAGCATCAGCAAGCTGTTGCTATCTCCCTGAACATTGTGGCATTCTGGGGTTGGCTGCCAGCTGCCCTTGATCCTTGGCTTTTCTGTCACATGACCATGCACATGTTGATGTCTTCTCCTTTTTCTGGGTTCCATTGACTTCAGCTTCTTCCCATGGCTTTCTCTCTGTGGCCTACTCTATAAGACCTCCAGTAATAGAATTAATATCCATCCCAATTTAATTGGTCACATCTTACCAAAAATAACCTCATCAAAAGTTCCTCCTTACAATGGGTTCACACCCACAGAAATGGATCAAGATTAAGAACATGTTTTTCTGGGGTACATAATTCAATCTGTCACACTTGCATTTCTTACATTTTTTTTAAATTTTATTTCCCTCAATGTTTAAAATTTCTGATAGCCTACCAGGTATCTTTCATTTTTGCTATGATCACTTCATTTATATCCTCCCATAAACAATTCATTCTTTTTCTATTTGATATAAGAGGCCGAATGACTGAGCCAGCCCTATCTTGACCTGGCCTCCTATGCTTGATTTGTCTCCATGTCTATATTGAGAGAAGGCTGTGGCGGTGCAAAGAGCAATGCACAGGGAACCCATGTTCTAGTTTTGATTTTGCCACTAATTATACAAGGATCTCTCCTCCTCCTCCTCTTCCTTCTTCTTCTCTCTCTCTCTCTCTCTCTCCCTACCATTATAGCCTCTCTTTCCTTTCATCTCTCTAGCTTAGATCTTCTTTAATTAACAAAATTAATGCACACTTTCATAACAGTAAAATAACATAGAGATTTATGAGGAATAAATTAGTAATCATATCTACTCCACCCCAATCCCACCCAATATAATTGATTTTTATGTGTACCTGCTTAAAAGTTTTTGGGTTCACATAAATTTATAGAAATGTTAAGTATACATAAATAGGGCTTATTATTGCTTTTTTTGCCTTAACCAAAATGTCATATATTTGCAACTAGCCCTTTTTGTTAAACACACACACACACACACACACACACAGACACACACAACTTGCATATCCTATGATGGCAATAAATTTGGGTCCATTTTGCTTTTCAAAATTCATCCTAATTCTCCTTTGATATATGCACCGTAGTTATTGACTATTTCCTATTGATAGACATTTAGTTGGCTTCAGCTTTTTACCAACCTATATAGTATATTCAATGATTCAATGAACATATATACATATATATATAATTGATTTTATAACTAAATGCTTATAGCAATCACATTCCAAAGAGGAATGAGCAAGATGAATGGGTGCCATCAGTTCTGCTAAGTTGGCTACAACCAAACTGCCCACCTTCTCTCTCCCAAATGTTTGTTGTTCTCTCTTCACGTCTCACCTGCTAACACTTTCTTTGCTCGTATGAACTAAAAGTATTTTTCTTATGTCATTGCTATGAGCATTGGGTTGTGAGAGAAAATACATGCATGTGGTTAGCTCCCATGTTTGAAAGGAACTCTCTATTCTCTCCTTAACAACTTGAATCAGGTATTTCTACCTAACCCTCAATTGAAATTGCTTTTTTAAAATCTATCAATGAGATTCATTTTGCCAAACCCAATAACTATCCTCTTTTCATTAATCCCATCTTCTCCTATATCTCAAGAACATCATGTTCTCCTTGTTTTCCTCCTATCTTATTGACTTTTCAGTCTCTTAACCTGTCCCCTCCTTTTCTTTCTGACCTCTAAATTTAAGGGCTCAGTCCTTCACTGTCTTTCCTTGTCTTCCTCTCTTCACTCTCTAAATGATAAATTTATTTTCACAATTACTAACACCGTCTTCATACTGGTAAAGATATTCTATAAGCATTACTGGCTTCTCCTGAGCTCCAATCTCATGCATATAAATGCCTACCATATATTTCATTTTGGTGTCTAAAAGGACATCAAAACAAAATTTTTAGTTTCCCTCACCTGCACCCCAAACTGTTGTCTCTCTCATTTTTATTGTGACTCACTTATAAGAGTCCTTGATATCTCTGGGTGTTTTTTGTTTGTTTGTTTTTTACCTTTGATGCAATTCAGTCTTCATGATTCTACTAACAAAAGAGACCTCAAGCTGGACTACTTCTCATAATCATAACTAGGACAATCTTGACCCAAGACATCCGTTTCCAAGTTGCCTGAACCACTATAATTTCTTCCTAATAGTCTCCAGTTTTCTCCCATTGCACATTAATAGTCTATTTTCCTATTAACATTCTGTAGTCTATTCTTCTCAGTCACTCTTCCTGTTCTATTATAAGATCAAATGAAAGCACATCCCAAGTGTTCAACATATTTGTTAAAAGGTCATTAAATGTTTATATACTTTTGTTTCCTGTTCACTCAGTTAGATAGAGTTTGATGCTAGCAAGAATAAGGATGCTGTTTTAGACCCATATGTTTCAGTTGGTTTTACTGTATACAGGTTTGTTTTACTATAATTGAGAAAATGTAAAGCCTCAATGGCACATTGGTGCATGCATGAGATAGAACACATTCAACGATGTTCTTAGTGAAATAGAGATGAATTCTTCTATCCCTTTTAATTCTATGGACAGTTTCCTTGCTTCATTTCAGTATTAATCAGGATTTGCTGTTGTTGCCAAGAGACAAAACCCAACTCAAAATCCTTTTTCTATGGAGATATACGAAAAGCATGCATACAAAATAGCTATGTGTTTTAAGTATACAGATTGATAACTATTGACAAATATACACACTCAGGTCTCTAAATAGCCTGATCAAATATAGAACATTTTCATTGCTCTTGAGAGTTCTTTCTTACTCCTTTGTGGTCAATTTCCACCATTACTTCCAAAGAACCACTCTAAGAAACCACCAATCTAATTTGTATTACTAAAGAAGAGGTTTTCTGTTCTGGAATGTCATATAAATGGAACTTTATAGTATGTACTCTTCTGCTTAGCATAATTTTGTAAATATTCAGCCATGTGGTTGTTTGAATCAGTTGCTGTTCTAGTTTGCAAATTCTGCTGGAATGCAAAACACCAGAAATGGACTGGCTTTTAAAAAGGGGGTTTATTTGGTTACACAATTACAGTCTTAAGGTCATAAAGTGTCCATCAACAAAAGGTACCTTCACTGGAGAAGGGCAGTTGGCATCTGGAAAACCTCTGTTAGCTGTGAAGGCATGTGGCTGGCTTCTGCTTGCTCTCTGGTTGTGTTTCAAAATGGTGTTCTCCAAAATGTCTGCATCAGCTTCCAATGGCAGTCTTCAAAATGTCTGTCTCAGCTCCAGCTAGCCCTGAGCTCCTTCTGTCTGAGCTTACATAGTGCTCCAGTAAACTAAACAAGGCCCACATTGAATCGGTGGGGCCACACCTCCATGGAAATTATCCAATCAGAGTTATCACCTAAATTGGGTGGGTCACATCTCCATGGACACTGGACCAATAGGTTCCAACCCAATCCACACTAATAAGTCTGCCCCCACAAGAATGCACCAAAGAACATGGCTTTTGCTGGGGGACATAAATATACAAACCAGCACAGTTGCCCATTGCTTTTTATTTCTGGAGAGTATTCTATTGTACGAATATAGCAAAATTTGCTTGTCAGTTTACCTGTTGATGGAAGTTGGGTTGCTTACAGTTTGAGACTCTTATGAATAAAGCTTCCATGGATCTTCATTTGCAAAAGTCATTTTGTGGTTGTTTGTTTTCATTTCTCTTTGTAAGAACTAGGAATGAAATTGCTGGATCATATGGTATGTGTGTGTTTAAACCTATAAATACATGAAATAATTTTAATCTCTCCCTCTTTTTTGAAAGAGAGTCTCATCAGAGATAAAATTCTTTGTTGGCAGTTGTTTTCCTTAAGCACTGTAAGTATTTAATCCACTGCCTTTTTGCCTCCATATTTTCTGTTGGGAAATTGGCACTGGCAGCTTTTAGAACACAAGCTCTCCTTGCCTTTTGCATTTGATCATGCAATCAATATGATGGGGTGTATTTTTCTTCATTTTTATCCTGTTTGGTGTTCTCTGAGCTTCTTGGATGTGCATATTTACCTCTTTTGCTAAGTTCAGGAAATTCTCTGTCATTATTTCCTTGACTAATCCTTCTGCCCCTTTCTCTCTTTCTTCTCCTTCTGGGACTTCCATAACACATATATTGGGATGCTTGATGATGTCCCAGAGGTGCTTAGACTATTTTTTCTTTTCATAATTCTTTTTACTTTCTGCTTCTCAGCCTGACTCATTTCAGTTGTCTTGTCTTCAAGTTCACTGATTATTTCTTCTTCCAGCTCCCTTCTGCTCTTGAAACCTTCCTTGGCATTTTTCATTTCAGTTATTGATGTCTTCAACTTGAGTAGTTCTGTTTGGTTCCTTTTTAAAATTTCTGTCTCTTTACTTAGACTATGAGAGTCTATTGTTCATTCATTGTTTTTCTGGTATCCTGTAGTTCTTTCTCTGTATTTTCCTTCATCTTCTTGAGTATTTTTAAGATAACTTTTTTAAAGGTTTTGTTTGGTATATCCACATTCTCGTCTTCTTCATTGGTGTTCTCTGTATTTTTATCCTCTTCCTTTGGATGGGCCATCATTTCCTTTTTCTTTGTTTGTCTTGTACTTTTTTGTTGAAAACTGTACATTTTAATATTTTAAAATGTTAATTCTGGAATTTAGTCCTTGGGATGTCTGTTTCCTAGTTTTGTAACCAGCTGGTGATAAGATAGGGATTTTCTTGAGCTTCAGCCCTCCTGTCAGGAAGGCCTGCCCAAGGTGAATGTAGCATGCAGGCTCTTCTCTGTCTTATTGGGCCTCTGTCTTTTCCTCAGTTTTGCTTGTTGGTTGTTTTGGAGTTCCCCTTTTACAGGAGTTTCATTGTCTCCTCTGTTTCCCAGGGGGCAAACTTCCCTTTTCCAGGTATCTAAGATCAGCAGGCCTTTGTCCCAGGGTTTCCACCTCTATAGTAGTTTACTCTCCTTTCTTTGTCTCATGCTGCTTTTGCCTGGAAAACAAATTGTGGCAGAAGGGTCACCCTGGGGAGGACTTTACCAATTCAGTGTAAAGGGCCAGCTAGTCATGCAGAGGGCACAGACTGGCTCCAAAGTGCCCTGTGGAGGGGGTCAGGAAGGGCACCAAACTCCTCCGACAGCTCCCCAAAGCTGAGCTTTCCTAACCTGCCCTGCAGCTAACTTTCTCCCCGCAGCTCTGAAGAAGACCTGCATCTTTAAATCTCCACCGCCTTCACCCCTGGAGAGGACTGAAACAATGGCTGCCGCTGCCTTTGTCTGAGGCAGATTGAAATAATGGCTGCCACCACCTTTGACGAGGGCAGATTGAAACAATAGCTACCCTCAGAGCTAGGATATAGCAATCCAAATTCACTAATCAAAAGCCATGATCAATGATCAGCTGTGCACACCCCTGTTCTTGAGGAAGAGTATTTGTTTGTTCCTCTGTCAGCAGCACCTAGCCAGTGACTGGACCCCAGGGTGGCCTGCCATGAGAGTGGGGTTGGGTGCCAGGAGTCATTATGCAGAGAGGGCAATTTACAGTTTTTACCATCATGTAGCAGCCTCTTCCTTCTGCTCTTCACTGGATGCTATACAGAATTCTTCAGTCCTTTGGAGTTTTAAAATAGTTGTTTCATAGGATACCTGCCTGTTTAATCATTGTTTTGGTGGAAGGACTGAGTCCTGGAGCTCCCTACTCCACTGTCTTCCCTGGAAGTGTCTCCTAGGCAGTTGTTTATAAACTTCAAATTTATTGATTCATTATCATGTTTTTGTAGGTGACTCTTTGGGACTCTGTACTGTGCTAACTATTGGGGATACAAAGGAGAACCAAGCAGACATGGTCCCTGCCTCACAGAGTTTTGATCTAATGGAAGAGACAACCAGAAAGTAAACAACAAACATATGATTAAAATGTGTGGTAAGCTCTATCATGGTAGTGATATTGGGTGTGTGATTTCCAGGTCAAATAATAAAAATATATCTGCTACTAGGAAAACATTTTTGAAACAAAGACTATAAAGAAAAGACAAGAGCTATCTGTAAAGTATGAAGGGGAACTCTTTGCACAGAAGGGTAAAAAAATTCCCAGAGTTTATAATTAATTTGAGGGTTGAATGATCAGAAGCCCCCCAAATAAACAGTGGGGGACAGAGTGTTCCTAGCAAAAGTCCTGTGACAGAAAAGAGATTAGGAACTGATATGATAATAGGATAGGGCAGCTGGAACTTAGTGAGTGAGAGCTCAGGTGGTCTGAAATAAAATTATAGAGAAAGGGAGAAAGATGTTGCCTGGCTTTTTAGGATTTCATGCTAAGTGCAATGAGAGACCATCGAAGGGTTTTAAGCAAGAAGAAATAATATTTCATTAAGTCAGTCTGCTTTCATTAGAGAGAATGAATTGGAAGAGTGTAATCGAGGAGACTAGTTAGAGTGCTCCAGAAATATCTGAAAGAGGGAAAAAACATGACTGCATGGAGGAAACAAAGGTAAAGATAAGTAGTGGATTTTTGAAGATAGAATTGAAGGGGCTTAGTGATAAATTAGATACAGAGTATGTGAAAAAAGACTCACGTTAGGAATTGCAAACTCTTCCCTTGAAGAATCCCCATATTTTTTGTACCTTTGTAGTTCCTTGTTCTTTTGGAATCTGTCCAAATAACTGAAAGTACTATTTATGATGCTGTTGTGTTGATCCTAAACTGTTATGTGTTCATGTTCAAAATCCCTTGACGCATAAAGAATAGAATTTGGTATTCAGTGAGAAATAAGAATACATTCAATTAGTTGAAAAGGGAATGGATGCTGGATTGGAACCCTCTATAAAAAATATAACAAAACAACCTTTAAAATGGAATTTTTTATTTCTTTATTTGTAATCTTTTAATTCACAAGGAAGAAATACACTATCTCAACTTTAGGGTTCCCTATATGGTTGATTGATTCATCATGTACCCCAAACTGAAGTCACAGCCTCCTCATAAATAAAATTTTTACTAAAAATCCCTTCTTGGATTTCATATGTGCCTCATTAGTTTATGTAGTATTAAAATCTTAGATCCATGCTGTTGTACTATGATGAGAATTAATATTCTTTAACAAATTCCACTTATTTTGGATTTTACTCAAGATAACAGAATACCTAGTTGAAACCCTAGAGAGAGAAAGTTTTACTTAGTTAACAAAATTGTGTTTTAGTTTTTTTAAAAGGCATGTTATTTCCACCAAAGATGGAAAATAATGAATTATTAATTCTTCCATTTCTCTCCATCTTTGAAAGAATGTAAGAGGAAATATCCCCTTCTGAGAAGAGTTTTGTGTAGGCCAAAAGTATAAAACTGCTGCTATTCTATTCAACTTAGTCTTCAAATTTAACTTAAGTTAAAGGGGAGACTATCTTCCAGGAAAACTGGGTACCACCTGTACTATTTATCAAGACTTCGCATGAATCTTTCTTTTACATGGCATAGACCCTTGGGGAATCCAGTTTATATCTTTCTTTTTAAAAATGGATTTTATTGAAATTAGTTTAAAATTTATTCCTTAACACTCATTCTTTATGAAACTTGAATCATAATATAGAAATCACTTAAAAAAGCAATTGAAGAAAAAACATATTTTAAAATGTCAGGAAAGAAGTATTTACTTTAGAAAGTCTAGCGCTCATTTCAAAATACCAGAAGTAATTTGTGGAAGAAGTGAGGAAATTGAAAAAATAAACCAAAAGTTGATTTTGGTTGTGGAAATAATTAAGTTTTCATAAAGAGAGATGTCATCAAACTATAGCAACATTCTTATTCTATTATTTTTAACTTTGTGTAGAATTTAGAAAACAAACATATATATTCACATATTCATATATGCCTATATTTGTATACAAAAACAGTGGCAGAGAGCAGACAACTTGAAAGAGAAGACAAAATGTCTTCTCTTTTGATAGGTTTAAGAGGCAGCTATAACTCTTGTTGCTGCAGTTAAAGCCTGAAGTAAAAGAATCAGTGTTTTTTATGACCAATTTCTCTGAATCTCTAAAGTAGCAACCCCATGATGGAAAGGCAAAGTGTGACTGAGCTACGGTGGCTGAAATAGGACTACCAATATGGTATAGATGACACCAAATTGATAATGAGTTTGGAAGGTCTCATAAGACAATAGCAAGTCACCGGTCAAGGTAGGATCCTGAAAGAGGTTATGATTTCACCCTAGTCCGAGCACTGCAAGGCTCCCAAAGCCAACCCAGGGGCAAGCCCACCTCTGTGTCCATGTGACTACCTCTTCCAGTAGCTCTGGTTCACCAATATCAGAAGTCAAGTTCTTAGCATGCAGGTTGTTTGTTAGCAAGGCTACAGTAAAGATATTCTCAAATTGTGGTACCCCAATCAGCAGCAGCAGCTTCACCTGGGAATCTAGAAGAAGGAATAAGTGTTGGGCCCAAGCCCAGATCTACTTGACTCAATTTTGGCAGTGGGACCCAGGACTCTGTGTTTTAACAAGTCCTTGATTCTGATGTATGCTGAAGCTTGTTAAACTTACACAGAAACAGTTTCCAGTCTTGACAGTCTTAAAAAAATATTGATGCCAGGGATGCATCTCAGAAATTTTGATTTAATGATCTCGGGTGTAGCCTGGGTCTTGAGATTTTTTAAATCTGAAATGTTTGTACAGGGCAATAAGGGTCATGAATCTCTGGCCTAAAGGAAGAGGTGGGTCTCCCAGGGAGCAAATACATCAACTTATTGGGGCTGGCCTCCTAGATCTTTATGTTACTCCTCAAGTCTTTACCCACAAAATCCCAATTCTTGCCCTCACTTTGGGAACTTAATATTGGTTCAAAAGTATGCGTAATGAAACTCTATGAAAGGCTGTGTAATTCTTAAAAGCCCAAACCAGGAATGTGGTGGCCAATGTCCCCAGTTCCTTCAAACCCTTTCTGAGTCAGTGCTTTTGCTTCTCCTTTGTGCCTTTTTCACTCCAAACTAAAGTGACTCAGGGCTAGGTCTTGTCTTGTGTCTAAAGTCAAGTGCATGAACAGGGCTTCTCACACGGTGGCTTTGTAGATTTTAAGGAGTCACTTTTCAGTGTATTTTCTATTTCGTGTTTGTATCTAGGAAACTAGACTCCAGATAAAATGATTCATCCTTCTAATTTTTTACTTAAATTATTAAATTACACCGCAGACTGTGTTGTCTGTGATACTCTTTTCCTCTTAGAGCT
This sequence comes from Choloepus didactylus, assembly GCF_015220235.1. Classification (NCBI taxonomy): domain Eukaryota; kingdom Metazoa; phylum Chordata; class Mammalia; order Pilosa; family Megalonychidae; genus Choloepus; species Choloepus didactylus. Next base: position 96,119,826 of record NC_051313.1, on the reverse strand, counting down.
CACAGTGATATCAGTAGTTTGAGTGACTATCAGTTGTCATACTCTGTCTTTGTCCATACTCTCAAATGTAAAAACAAAGTTTTATATATATATATACACACATATACATACATACATATGTGTGTATTCCTTAAATTGCCTTATATACATATGTGTATATATATCTGTGTGTGTGTGTGTATACATATACATATATATATATTCCCTTAAAATTGTCCATGGTTGTACTTGCAATGCTTCTTTCAGTTGGTTGAAAATTACCATGTTTTAGTGATCATTTCTTACATGAATGACCCAGTTTTCATACACATACAATTACTTTGTTTCAAAAACACCTGTAAAAACATCATTTTGAGGAAATAAGAATACAGCAGCAGATATTTGGCAATACAAACAATGTGTATATGTTGCAGTGGCCTCTTCTTTCTCTGCTGAGGATTCCAGTGGAGGTTTTGAGAATATATAGAGGACCCTTGGTCAGGTGGATAATTATTTCCCTCAAAAATTCAGTTACCTTAATAGAAAAAAGAAAAAAGAAAAAATTTAGTTTCTAAGAATAGATTCTGAAGCTAAACTGTACAAATATGAGTTGAAAGCCCATATTTTTCACTGCTAGCTGTCGGAACTTAGAAATCTACTCTTTTATTGCCTCTGTTTTTTTATCTTTAAAAATGGGGACATATTCTCCCTTAGGATGGTTTTAAGGATTAACATATACGAAGCACTTAGAACAGGGATTTGCACAAATGATCTCAATACTATTGTTATGTTCATAAAGAGCTTGCTAGTCTCACTTTCAGATTTATGAGTTTAATTCTTCTAAAGTTGTGTTTGCTGAATAATATGAGATGAAACATGAACTCAAATTAGATTGCAACCATTGTTAGATCTTTGAGAATTTTAAAAATAAATGCGATAGGAAAACTTAACTTTAACTGATGTATCCAAGTTTGGCTCATTGTTCCTGTGGTGGTCTAGTCACGGTGTGATTTCCTCCATGCAGTTCACTAACTCACAGACGGAGATTGTCCCGCTGTGAGGCAGCAGGAGGGGAGACAGCTGATACACGTGGACAGTTCTGCCTCAGATTTTAAGCATTTGTTATGGACAGAGTAATTATTATAATAGAAATTTAAATATCACCAGTAATAATTGAGAATCACCTGCTTGACAAGAACAGAAACTCATATTGAAATTATATCTAATGAATCAGGACTGAAAAATTATTAAAAAAAACACATTATGTGGCTGATAATTCACAAAATACTCTTCTTCTAATGATAATATTTTTATTTGTAGTGTATATTTTGGTTTACATGTTATTTTCATATCAACCTCATTTAATCTACCCAATAGCTATGTGAGGGTAGAAATAAATGTATCACGCACATGGCAAAGAGCAGTACCAGGGTTGGACCTCATCTCCTTTGCATCCTAGTCACCTCTTTTCATAAGGGCATCAATGACATCAGTACTGATTGTTCATGAAATATTGGCCCTAAAACTATGCAGAGATTTCAGGGTAATGATGAACATTAACATTCATGGTTTTATGTTATACAATTTATGTCTTTTCTTATCTATAATTTGGTTTATATGCAATATCTTGGGAGTATAAACTATTCTTGTGAAATGTTAAGATGACAGTTTGTATAGTACAAAAGAAATTTTTAAAGCTTCTGTTTTTAGCATTTTTAAAGTCTCTTCAGTATTCCACATATTTTGTGGGAGAAAGCACTGATCTTAGGGGAAATCATAAGAGAAAATTTATGAAGTGTAACAAAACAAATGATATCCACTCTTGCTCCCAGAGTAACTAAGTCAATTTTAACTTGTTTTTTTTTTGTTGTTGTTGTTGTTTTTTGTTGTTGTTGTTTTTTAGCTCCTTGTGTATTTCCTCCTTTAAAGCTCAAATCTGGTAGTTGTTTCAGTTTACCTTTTTAAAAGAAGTATTTTTGGAACCAATGCTGTTTGGGTTTTCAGTAGATTTTGTATTGGCTCGTGAGCCATAGAACTAGTATTTGAAGGAGAGGAAGATAAACCATTTCCTCTATAGGTATTTGGAAAAAGAAACATAAGAGCTTACCATGGAAAAGACTCAGAACAATATCAAGCCATTTTGTGATTGACTAGTCAGGACCTAAGGACCAGATCTCCTTCCTGTGTATATGGGAGAGGGACAGAGTTACTTCCAAGAGAACCTATGTTTCCACTCTTGCTCTTACAGGGAAGAGGTTAATTGCAGTCATCTTGAGTAGGCAGAACTTGGACTGTGAGAGTCAAGGAGAGAGGTAGGAAAAACATCTTAGTGTCTGTCTGGGCAGAGTGCTGTCCAGGTATCTGAGGTGGAGAGACCTAATGTCACTGGTGTGTGTGTGTGTGTGTGTGTGTGTGTGTGTGTGAGAGAGAGAGAGAGAGAGAGAGAGAGAGAGAGAGAGAGAGAGAGAGAGAGAGTGAGAGGGTGGGGGTGGGGGGGATTTCTCCTGGCTATGTAGAAAGGCCAAGGTGTGAAGCAGTAATTTGCTCATGGAAAAGAGCCTACGGATCCCTTGGGCACTAGCTGAGTGACAGTGATGGTCACCGGCAGGAGATGGCAGATGACAGCTTTGACCAGCAGAAGCAAAGTTACCAGCATGGCAGCAAGGTGCAGAAATGGGGCCCAAACACTAAAGGACTTATTTCTGAGCTCATGTAAGAAAATTTCCTGGGAAACCCCCAGAAATTAGCTTAAGGTCATTTTGATAGCTCCTGATTTTTACCATTAACATGGTTTCATGAAAATTTGGGTATAAAAAGTAAATGAAACCTTTATTTGATTTCATAAATTTGTAGGCCTATGACCTAGAGAATATGGAGGGATGGAGTCACAGTTCCCTAAAGAAGCAGGCTAACAACCCATCTCCGATCAAGTGAGCTTTGTCACTTAAAAGAGCAGACAGTATCTTTTAAATTAGTTTTGTCCAGAATGTAGAGCTCTGGCTGTACGTAATCATTTTATCTACTTTTGGAAAGACTAACTCAAACTACAGCATGTGTATTCCTCTTCAATTTACTTTTTTTTTAATGCATTTTTAAAATCGTGAACTTTAACATATATACATGTTCCAGTTTGCTAGAGCTGCTGTTACACAAAATACCAGAAATGGATTGGCTTTTATAATGGGTGTTTATTAGGTTACAAATTTATAGTTCTAAGGCCATAAAAGTGTCTAAACTAAGGCATCAACAAGAGGATACCTTAACTGAAGGAAGGTCAATAGTGTCTGGCACACCTCTATCAGCTGGGAAGGCATGTAGCTGGCCTCTGCTGGTCCTTGGTTCCTGGATTCCAGTTTCAAAGTGGCTTACTCTGAAATGTCTCTGGGGTTCTGTCTTCACTCCTCTCTCTCAGTTCTTGTGCGTCCTTGCTTCCTTCTCCCAGGGCATTTCTTTCTAAGCATTGGGGGGTCCTCTCTTAGCTTCTTCAGGGCAAACTCTGGGCTTCAGCTCTTAGCTTAGCATCTCCAAACATTATTCTGTCTACATCTCCAAGCCTCTCCAAGCATCAGCATCTGTGTTGGCTCTTGAACTTAAATACTCCAGTCAATTAATCAAGACACACCCTGAATGGATGGGGTCCACATCTTCATGGAAATAATTTAATCAGAATTATGACCCACAGTTGATTGAGCCATATCTTCATGGAAACACTCAATCAAAAGGTTCCACCCTAACCAAAACTAATAAGTCTACTCCCACAAGATTACATTAAAGAATATGGCTTTTTTGGGGGACATAATATATCCAAACTGGCACAATATATAACAGTGATAACTTTCATACTATGATTTAATGAGTAGTTAGAAAATTTCAAAGAATGTTTTGGGTTACAGTTCCACAATTTCAGTTATTTCCATTACTGTAAAATATATATACAGAAAGGTGTTAACTTTCAAATCACAGCTCAACAAACAGTTATATAGGTAATTTAAAAAAATGTTATGGGTTACAGGTCCACAGTTTCAGTTCTTTCCTTATTGTGAAAAACAGGAAATATACAGAAAGGTGATAACTTTCAAAGCACAATTCAACAAATAGCTATACAGCAAATTTCAAAGAATGTTATATGTTACAGTTTCACCATTTCAGTTATTTCCTTCTAGCTATTCTAATACCCTAGCATCTAAAAAAAGATATATATATATAAAATGTATACGTATATATAGTTTCAGTATTCGTAATCCTTTGTTAAATTCTATGTTGTGTATTGTTATTCCTTCCTCTTGTTTAATCACTTTCTCAATCTGCAGGGGTGTCTAGGCAGTGACCACCCTAACTTGTTTATATTAAAAAGGGGTGTCGACATTATGGGGAAGGGGGCTGCATCTGGTTGATGTTCTTAAAGAGACTGTTGCCTCTGGGTTTTAGGACTTGTCTGGCATAGGAACACTCTGGTGGATTTAAGCCTCTGAGAGATATAACTTAGTGAGTGACTCTTTTATAGAATCCCAGATAGGGTTCTAGGTATTTCAGGACTACTGTTGATTAGTGCTTGGCATACTGTGGCCATTTGGAATGTCTAGATGGAGCTTCCATAAGAATAACCTCCAGGATAGCCTTGACTCTATTTCTTCAATTTGCTTTTAGTATTTCTGTGCATTTGCTACAACAAACAAAGAATTTAAGCGAAGACAATTCAAGGCCAAGAGAGGTTAGGTTAGTTGTTTGAAGATTCAAATTAAATTAACTAAATGTTAATCTAAAAAAAAAAAAAACACCATATCTGAAAAAAAGTAGTATAAATGATTGTCTGATGTTTTGGATTCTTTACTAACATTATAAAATAATTAATTCTTAGTTGGTCACTAGGGCATGTTTTAATTACTGAAATAGACAATCACCACAATTTACAATATTTTTCTAAATTGTATCCGAAGATAAGAAAAATTTGTAAATGTATCCAAAGAAAAGAAAATACATCTTTAAAATAAATCTTGGCTTTACTTTCTGTAGACTTAGTTTAGGGCAAAGAGAAGAAGTAACAAGGGCCATTATCAACTGGGACAGGCAGGAAGAGCAGTTGGAATGGATTTTGGCCTGAAACAGCCCAGAATTCTCCTTGGGGTTCCTCACAAATCCTGGAATATCCCTCGGAGATTGACTGTCTTCTAGGTCTTACAGGATATTCCCAAGGAACCTGTTTCAAATTGGATATCTGAAACAGAACAGAAATTCTTAAGAGAAACTTACCCGCAATCTGACTGGTCTCCTGGTCTTCATTTGTTTGTCCTGTAACTCTAATTAATCTTCCTGGGGTCTAAAATGCTAAGAAAATCTGATATGTGCCAGAGTAATTTTTCTCTTTTCTCTATCTCTCTGTCATTCTCTCTTCGCCTTCTCCCCTCCCTCCCTCCCACTCTCTCTCCTTCCTTTTTTCTTTCCTTCCTTTACCTCTCTCCTTCCCTCCTCTCTTTCCATCTATAAGACTTGAGTGAGCAACCAGTGACCCCAGATTGCTTTGGAAGAAAACAAGTAAATAAACTACATGAAACCTGTCTTTTAAAAGCCTAGGTTCTCACTCTGTGTGATAGTATGACAACACAAAATATATCAAAAGAAAATATATGTTAAAATAACAAATGAATGATTTATACTGTTATCTCTTAAAACTGTCAATTTATCTCCATCCGTACTGCACCACCCTCATTTATAACAACTTCATCTCACATATGAAATACTTCACATAATCTTCCAGCTGTTTTCTGTACTCTAAGGCTTACTTCCTACAAATAAATTTTCTATTCTCCTATCAGAGTGAATTTATAAAAACTCAAGTAATAATGGCTAAAATTTTTCTGAGCAAACTATATACCAAACAAATTAACTGAAAAACACTACGAGGAAGTACTATTATCATTTCTTTTTCAGGTACAGAACCTGACACACAAGGAAGTTGAGCACTTGCCAGGTCACCCAGAAACCAAGGCCACTGAGGAGTTAGGCTGGGTTGCCTGGCTCTCGGGCCCACACTCCAACTGGTCCCTATAGTGCTTCAAATCTAACTTGCAGCTCTCTTACTTTGAACAAAGGCAGTGAATCATACAGTGTTTCCCATAGTCTGTGGGTTAAACGTCCAGCTCCCTGCCATGGCTCACAGTCCTCCGACCCCTGACCTGTTCAAGGCGGACATGATCTGGCCATCGCTTGACTCCCACGTCTCATCTCTTTCCCATCTTTCTCCCTCTCCAATTCTGTGCACCAAATGCAAGTCTGCCATACTAGTTCCTGCTTGAGAGACTTTGAGAATGCTGTTTGCTCTATCTGGAACATTTTTACCCCGTCTTGCTCTGGCTAACAACAACTCATTGTCTGTAGCTTAGCTGGAACTGAGCTCCAGGTCTTTCCCTTCCCCTAGAGGGAATTTCCTGACCTAGATTCAGCACAGTCCTCCTATAGGACGGCAGGGCCCTGTGTCTACTCTGCCATACCACTCGATTGACCTTATTGCATTATTAAGTTTAATATCCACCTTTATGACCAGGCTGTGGATTCTGTGGGCATTAAGATTCAGAAAGAATTGGAGACTAATCCTGAATAAGATTGAAAGTACAGAGCTAACATAAGCATAATTATCTTTGCCAAGTGTGTTTTAACTATGGTTTTTAAAGTCCTCCGGGTTCCTCCAGAGGTGATTGGAGGCCTCCGTGAGGAGGAAGGTACAGAAGTATTCAAATGAAAGAGGTTTCACAATTTCTTCATGCCAATTTTATATCTTTTTAAAAATCTATCATTAAAAAATTAAATCTATTAAAAACGAGTGAAAGAAAAGCAAATCAAACCACTTACCTTATCCTCTAAGAATAAATTGTACAAAAGAGAGTAGGTAGTAAAAATGAGGTACATTTTTTTTCTTGGTCTTGCTTCACCATCATAGTTTTGGTGACAACATCACAATGTAATTAGTCATAGTGTAGGAGGCAGAGACTTTCTAAAGCAGCAATACTCAGTGAAATAAAGGACCCAAACCAGGAGGTCAGGAAGAACATTGGAAAACTGTCAGACACAATGTGCTAACAAACTGGTAAAAAATTGAGTATCTGATATTGGATTTAAATACAATTTGCCATATTAACAGGAAAAAAAAGGAAAATCATATGATCATCTCAATAAATGCAGATCAAGGATTTGATAAAACCAACCCACTCATCATAACTTTTAGTAAACTAGATAGATGGGAACATTAGAAATTTCAGCCTACAAACATCACATTCAATGGTAAAATATCAAACGCTGTCCCCAAAGATTGGGAACAAGACAATGAAGTTTAAAACCACCATTTCTGTTACACTGTACTGTAGTCTAGCCAGTGCAGTAAGGCAAAAAGAAAGAACTAAAATGTCTGAGGATTAAAAGGGAAGAAAAAATAATTTTCAAACAATGTGGTATATATGTAGGAAATCTTGAAGAATCCAGACACATTGTTAGAATTAAGAATTTAGGAAGGTCACTAGATACAAGTTAATATTTAAAAAAATCAACTTTTTCTATATACCAGCAATAAACAACTAGAAGTTAAAAATATAAACCATTTAAAATGCCATCCAAAGCCATCAAATACCTAGCAGTAAATTTAATAAAAGATGTACAAAACTCAGATAAGAAAAATACAACCAATGTTAAGAGAAATTAAAGACAAATCAAGTACTCAATTATGTAAGTTCCCACTTGGCACATGGGAAATCTTGCTAAAATAACATTTTAAAAATTATCAAACCCAAAATCAAATATTAAAGAGAATGTCTGAAACAAAGCCCCTCTGACATACTTCTGGATGTATTTCATGTATTGCTAAGGAAGAAAAATGTATACGCAAACATACATAGGTAGCCATGTAACTTACACACACATTTATACATGCACACCATGTTCTTGGGTTGGAAGACCAAGCATTATAAAGATAGAAGTGTTCTCCAAATGATCTAAAGAGTCAATTATATCCCATTAACCATCCCAACAGATTTTTTGGTGGGAATTGACAACTGATTTCTAAAATGTTTATGCAAATACAAAGATTAGCCAAGGCAATCTTAATGGAGAACAACAAAAAAAGGTAAACAAACAAAATAGAGGACATCTACTCAGATATCAAGACATTTTAAAGCTAAATAATCAGGACAATGTGATGTTGGTGCAAAAATGGACAGTTAGACCAATGGATTGAAACAGAGTCCAGAAACAGGCCCAGAGACACAATCCCTGATCAAAATGCAATGCAGGGGGCAAAAATGGCATTTTCTTTGAAGTTACTGGTCAACTGGGTATCCATATAAAGCAAAAAAATCCATCTTGATCTGTATTCTCAAGCCACATATAAAAATTAGTTCTCCAGAGTGGGAGAATACTTCCAATACAAATATTTGACAAAGGATTCATTTCTAGAATACATAAGAAGCTTTTACATATCATTGCTGTGCTTAGAAAACATATTCTAAACAAAACATTGTTATATTTTTCTTATATTTTACACATGACACTAGCTTTTCATCTTTCCTTCATATGTACCCAGGAAACCCTGGTGATTTCTTTACTTATTTTCTTTCCATAGCTCTACATATTTAGTTGCTCAATAAAGTTTGTCAATTCTATCCTCTCAGTGTCTGTCATCTATGCTTTCTTCTTCCTATACATATTATCTTAAATGTTGAAATTTTATTTCCAGAATAAATTCTCTTAGAATATATTTTGTTTTCATTAAGATGGATTTATATCAAATGGTTATTAAAATAAAAAATGAGAACACGAAAAAAATTGAATATTTAGGTTTTAAATTTAGAATATGAAATATAGGATGAACACACTTTATCACATTTTTATATTGAGAACACTTAGACACAGCCATTAAACCCTAAAGTATCATAAAAATAGAGCTATTGGTAATAGTAGGATTGTAGGAACATATGAGTTCTTTGAAATAAGTATTTTATTTTAACCATGGACAAAACCACTTACATTTTAAGGAATTTTAAAATTTATTTTCTTTTACTTTGGCTTAAATATGATAAAAATCTGTAAATAAAGGTGATAGCTTTTATTTATAATATATTTCAAGCTGAGGAAAGCCTATGTTTATATAATAATATACTTTCAATGTTTTTTTTTAAAATCTGATGCCACATATGGTAAATTATAATTTTAAAAAGGCTTTTTGGGGAAATACTTTGACATGCAATAAGCAAAATGATGTTAAGACTCATCCCAGTTTTTTCAAATTTTAAATGTGGAAAAATGCATTTTAAAATTCAGAAAATATGGTGCCATAATTGAAGCAGTTGAATTTGTAGGAAACATCTTGAAGATCAATAGTGTTTCCTTTTATCCTGAGATTATTCCTTTAATTGTGATAATGTCCACAGTGATATAGATGGAGATGCTGACTATTAATCTGTAGGTGCAACCAATACATTTGCTGTCAGCATAGACAAATTAGAGGTCAAAGACCAGACCCAAATTTCATGTAAAAAATATATTTTCTGTAAATATGCACTGCATTAACATTCATTTTGAGCTAAGTATCTATTCACTTTTTCTTTTTTTAAAGAGTGGTAAATAAGCTGTAAAACTATGGCTGCCTAAGAATGTTGTTGACATTAGTAACCTAAAGCACTGGGATCTTATGAACTGTCCAGACGTGAAGCCAAAAGTTGGGAACATTAAACAAACATACCTTTAGATTAGAAAAAAAAAAAAAAGGTCAGAAAAAAATATGCCCATCAATAATGGCTACTTAACTCTTTTGGCTTCTACTGTGAATGGAATAAAATGAACGAAGGACCAAGTCTTCCCTAGGAGGATATTACCATATCCTGGCTTTACATAGGTTGAGGTTTGCATTTGTTCTTCATACGTCATCTAAGCAAAGATAAGCGAATCATGAAGCTAGGTTTTCCAGGATTGGCAGAGCCCTGGGACTTCTGAAAGAAGCAAATCCTGCCTCTCAGGATCCCCACGGATTTACCTCAGGCCTTATAAACTCACCATTATAAAGAGCTATTGTATACATGCAGAAACAAGCCTATATTAGTGGGAGTGAGCAGATACAATAAACTTCAAAGCAATTATCCTGAGGATGTTACATATTAGAACAATAGGACAGATTAAGGTTATAAAAAACATATTTATGTTAAAATATATACAGAATCTTAAAAATGAATGCAAATGGGAGCAAGGAACAAGAAATATAAAAAGAAATAAGCATGGTTTTGTTTTGAGTTACTTTATCTGAAAATAATTTCACATTTAGCAAGAGTTGCAAAAATACAAATAGTACTAGTAATACTACATATATTTTACCTAGATTTATATATTGTGAGCATTGTATCCTGTTTGCTTTGTGACTTGCTATCTATCTCTCAGTCTGTATTTCACTATGTATGTGTGTGTATCTATGTATCATTTATATCTATCTATAGCTATATCTCTTTCCCTTTATATATAATTTTTTTCCCTGCATCATTTGAAGATGTTACATATATGCATACAATGTCCTATATTCCTAAATGCATTTACGCAGAATGTCTGTGACACAGGTAGGCATTTTGTAAATTTACATTGACATGATTTTTAAAAAAATCTAATCTATTGTGCATGGCCCAACTTTGTTAACTGATCTAGTAAAGTTCTGTATAACACTTTTCTCATCCAAAATAGGATCCAGTGTAAAGTCAGGTGTTTGGTTGAGATGTTTCTTTAGACTCCATTAATCTGGGACATTTTCAAAGAACAGCTATGTCTTTAAAGGGATAAATAAAACTTTTAGGAATAAAAAAATATGGTCAGCAATTAAGTAAAACAGCTTATTCACAATAGAGCAGGAAATAACAGCAGAAAAATAAATCTAAGAAAGTACATTAAATGCAGTAAGAAGTGGCACAGATGTGAAAACTATGAAAAATATAGTTACAATGTATGGAGGGTAGAATGGCTTGATCTAGCATATATCTATCTAAGCGACAGAAGAAGAAAATAAATCAAACGTGACCTATGTCATGATTGAAAAAAATGGCTGTATTTTTTTTAACCAGTGACTCTTCAGATTCAGAGAGCACAGAGAATCTTAGCAAGGATAAATAAAAAGAAATAGCATCTTAGGAATTTTAGTGAAACTGCAACTCACCAGAGAACTTGCAATTGTCAACCTGAATAGACATATTATCAATAAAGAAACAGTGATTAGAATGTCAGCAGATTTGTTAGCATCAGCAATGAAAGACAAAAGACAGTGGAATGACTCCCTTCAAGGTGAGGGAGAAAATAGCTGTCAGCCTGTAATTATTTTCTCAGATAAACATCCATTTTTTTCTAATTGTGGGATATAACATGTTTACATTGAAGTGATAACTTTCCAAGTGCAATTTAGCAAGTACTTAGAGAGCAAATTTCAAAGAATGTTATGGGTTACAGTTCTACAATTTTAGCTATTTCCTTATTGTGAAATATAACATATAAGCAAAAAGTTGATAACTTTCAAAGTACAATTTAACAAGCAGTTATATAGGAAATGCAAGGTTTCAGTGGCTAAGAGATTTCAAATAGAGTCAAGAGGCTTTCCTGCAGGTTACTCCTATGCAAGCTTCAGCTAGATATCCCAAATGGTCACAGTATGATAAACCCAAGTCAATAGCAGCCCCGAAAACCCCAAAGAATACCTGGGTCCCTATCTGAAACTCTATAAAAGTTTCACTCACTAAGTTCATTCTTCAGAAACTTAAATCCTCCAGAAAGCTCCTATGCCAACTAAGTCCCAAAACCCAGAGGCTTTGTTCTTCAAGAACATCAACCGGTTGCATCCCCTTTTCCTATAATATCAACACACCTTTTCAACATGTGGACTTTCTCTCAACTTTGCAAATAAATTTATCACACAGACACACCCCCCATCTGGGACAGGACACTCCCCCCTCCACCCCCCCATCCCCAAGTGAATGAGTCACCTTGGCAGTGTAACACAGTGATTCTGGAAACGAGCCTGACCTTGGCATTGATGGGTTGCGAATGCTTTCCTGAGCAAAAAAGGGGAAAAGAAAGGCAGCAAAATAAGTTTTCAGATAAACATTCATTTTGAATGCGGGGAAATAAATATATTTTCAGGTAAAACAAAACAAAGTAAGATTAAAACAAATCAAAAAGGCAAAGATGTTTCTACCAACAGATTTTAACTAAAGGAACTGAAATGTAAGAAGACATAGTAAAAATGTTAAACATAAATAAATGCTGACTGTAAAAAAATGAGGTAACTTGTATATAGTAAAAAAGATATAAGGCATCACTAAATATTGTATTAATGTGAGATGGTAAGGAACCCTTATAATGATTGAAAGGATGGAAAAGATAATATAAAAGCAAATATTAAGCAGCACTAAATTATATATTTAACTGTGATTAAAAGAAGAAATATTAGGTTATATATATATATATGTTACTAGAATAAAAAACAAAAACCATGGAACTGTACAGCACCAATAGTGCACCCATTGTTTAAAAAAGACAAATATTTTAAATATTAAGGCTATTTAAAATATCCTTTAAAAAATGATGAGTATAATCTTGATGGCAAAAATATACAAGGGTGTTATGAGAAATGTACATTAGTGACCAGCCTTAATTGTGAATATAAGCACATATAAATATAAATAATAAACATCAACATTATATTAATATATTTTAAAGGAAGAAAAAAACAAGCTCTTCCAAAGGATGCAGAGAAAAAAAAAACATTGAATAAAATTCAGTACCCATTTATGAACAAAGGTTTTTTTAAAGCAAATGAAAAATTAAAAAAAATTATATTAATCTGATAAAAGATACATGCCAAAACCTAAAGCAAACATCATAATTAATGATGAAATGAAACAATCATTTACTTTTTAAAATTTTTTTTTAATTGAGATTGTTCACATACCATACAACCATCCAAAGATCCAAAGCGTACAATCAATTGCCCATGGTACCATCATACAGCTGTGCATCCATCACAACAATTTTTAGAACATTTTCATTACTCCAGAAAAGAAATAAGGACAAAAAAAAGAAACTCAAATCCTCCTGTACCCCTAACCAACCCCCCTCCATTACTGATTCATAGTATTGGTATAGTACATTTGTTACTGTTGATGAAAGAATGTTAAAATACTAACTGCAGTATATAGTTTGCAATAGGTATATATTTTTTCCTATATGACCCTCTATTATTAACTTCTAGTTATAGTGTCATACATTTGTTCTAGTTCATGAGAGAGATTCTTAATATTTGTACAGTTAATCATAAACATAGTCCACCACAAGATTCAGTGTGTTATACATTCCCATCTTTTAACCTCCAACTTTCCTTCTGGTGACATGCATGACTCTGAGCTTACCCTTTCCACCACCTTCACACACCTTTCAGCACTGTTAGTTATTCTCACAACATGCTACCATCACCTCTGTCCCTTTCCAAACGTTTAAGTTCACCCTAGTTGAACATTCTTCTCATAATAAGCAACCGCTCCCCATTCTTTAGCCTCATTCTATATCCTGGTAACTTACATTTCATGTCTATAAGTTTGCATATTATAATTAGTTCATATCAGTTGAGACCCTGCAATATTTGCCTTTATGTGTCTGTCTTATTTCACTCAATATAGTGCCCTGAAGATTTCTTCATCAACCCATTTCTTTTAAGATGGTTTTGTTCACACATCATACATTCTGTCCTGAGTAAACAATCGTTGGTTCCCTGTATAGTCATGTATTTATGTATTCAGCACCATCGCCACTATCTATATAAGGACATCTCCATTTCTTCCACAAAGAAGGAGGAAGAGTCAAAGAAGGTAGAGAGACAAAAGAAAAAGAGAAAAAAAAAAAAAAAAAAACACATGACAACTAGAAAGCAACAAAATGAAAGATAGCATTAAACTAAAGTAGAATACTCAGACAACATGACCAGTTCCAGGAGTCCCATATACTTCCCCATGCACTGCCCCCCCATATGCATTTAGCTTTGGTATATTGCCTTTGTTATATTAAAGGAAGCATAATACAATCTTTCTGTTAATTATAGTCTCTGGTTTGCATTGATTGTATTTTCCCCCCAATCCCATCCTCTTTTTAACACCTTGCAATGTTGACATTCATTTGTTCTACCTCATGTAAAAACATATTTGTACCTTTTATTACAATCACTGTGCATCATAGGTTTCACTGAGTTATACAGTCCCAGTCTTTATATTTCCTCTTTTGTTCTGGTGTCCCCCATGTTCCTAACCTTCCTCTTTCAACCATGCTTACAGTCATCTTTGTTCAGTGTACTGGCATTGCTGTGCTATCTCCCAAAATTGTTTTCCAAACCTCTCACTCCTGTCTTTTTTGCAGAGCTTCCTTTAGTGTTTCCTGTAGAGCAGGTATCTTGTTCACAAACTCTCTCATTATCTGTTTGTCAGAGAATATTTTAAACTCTCCCCCATATTTGAAGGATTTCTGGTTGGTGGTTTTTCTCTTTCAGTATCTTAAATATATCACACCACTTCCTTCTTGCCTCCATGGTTTCTATAGCCAAATCCACACATAGTCTTATCATGCTTCCTTTGTATGTGATGATTCCCTTTTCTCTTGCTGCTTTCAGGATTCTCTCTTTATCTTTGATGTTTGATAATCTGATTATTAAGAGTCTTGGTGTAGGCCTATTCAGATCTTTTCTGTTTGGGGTATGCTGCGCTTCTTGGATCTGTAATTTTGTGTCTTTCATAAGAGATGGGAAATTTTCATTGATTATTTCCTCTATTATTGCCTCTGCCCCTTTTCCCTTCTCTTCTCCTTTGGGGACACCAATGACATGTACATTTCTGCATTTCATTTTGTCCTTAAGTTCCTGGAGCTGTTGCTAATATTTTTCCATTCTTTTCTCTATCTGTTCTTTTGTGTGTAGGCTTTCAAGTGCCTTGTTCTCCAGTTCCTGAGTGTTTTCTTCTGCCTCTTGAGGCCTGAAGTTGTATGTTTCCATTGTGTCTTTCATCTCTTTTAATGTGCCTTTAATTTCCATAGATTCTGCCAGCTGTTTTTTCTAACTTCCGATTTCTACCTTATGTACACCCACTGTTTTCATTATACGCTTCATCTCTTTTGCTATATCTTCCCTAAACTTTTTGAATTGATTTAGAATTAGCTGTTTAAATTCCTGTATCTCAGTTGAAGTGTAAGTTTGTTCCTTTGACTGGGCCATAACTTCATTTTTCTTAGTGTAGGTTGTAGTTTTCTGTTTCTAGGCATCTGGTTTCCTTGGTTACCCTGATCAGGTTTTCCCAGAGCAGAACAGGCTCAGGTCTTGGAAAGAGGCAATAGTATCATGTCTCTCTGAGGGTGTCTTAGAAGATTGAAACACCCTGTGAGGCCCCGAGTCACTGTGCTTTTCTGCCCAGCAAGTGGTGCCTGTTAGCCTGTAGCTCCAGACTGGTGTAAGGAGGTGTGGCCCATGTTTTCCCCCAGGCTCTGGGGTCTGGTTTTGAATGGAAGGTGGATAGTAGAGCTTGGCACCACTTTCTTCCTCTTAGAGAAGATATAGCCCCTAGTGAGAGGTCATTTACATTTGAATAGTTTCTCTGCCTATGCTATCTCCACCCTTGTCTGGGTCAGAGTGCTGGGAACTGAAAATGGCTGAGGCTTTCTGCACTGAGCCAAAAAAGGGACAGAAAGTCCCCCTTTAGGGCCAGTCTGCGACCATCCTCTGGCTCTCCAAGGTCAGTCATCACCAAAAGCCTCTGTCTCCTTATTGGGGATTCATATCTTTTATTGAACAGTCCATGTTTGTTAATTAAAACCCCAGTTGAAGCTCAGCTGAGCTATATTTGCTTGCTCGGAGAGTGCTGCTCTAGCACCAGGAGGCTTTGCAATTTGGGCCTTGGGGGGAGGGGGCTCCCGGCTTGGATCCGCAGGTTTTACTTACAGATTTTATGATGTGATCTCAGGCATTCCTCCCAATCTGGGTTGGTGTATGATGTGTGGACAGTCAGGTTTTCCCCCCAGCAGTTATTCCAGATTATTTACTAGTTGTTCCTGGTTGTTTTTCAGTTGTTCCAGGGAGACAAACTAGCTTCTACTCCTCTCTTTGTCACCATCTTCTTCTGTCTCCAATCATTTACTTCTAACTAAAATTGGATTATTTCATCATACCATACACAAAAAACAATTCCAGGTGAATGCAAACCAAAACCCCAAGAATTTTGAAAGAATTCTATGAAAAAATCTCTATGACCCCATCGTAAGGAGACATGAACTGCAGCAGGTGATACTGGCATTATCTTCAATAGCTTCCACCTGGTTCTACGATAATAAATAATTAAATTATGATATTTTTATACAATAAAATATTGTATAGTCATAGAAACACATGAACTAAAGCTATTCTTAACCATATGTATCAATCTCACAACTATAATGATGACTGAAAGAGTAGTTTGCAAAAGAATGCAGAACATATTGTGATAGGTGTTTTAAAATATTCAAAACAATAATATATATCACTTATAATTCAAATATGTAGGAAAATGTAAAAATGATGGTAATAACGTTATCTCTGATAGAGGGATTAGGGCTAAGTCCAGGGAAGAAATCAGAGGAAGCTTCAAATATAGTGTTTGTTTTCTTGCTTATTATAATTATAAATTTCTTATTTATTTCATAATAATTTTAAACAATGATACTTCTACAGCACAGATTGATAACTTCTGACCTATTTAACATGCCAGTAATGGCACAAAATGGCCGGTGTTCTTTGAGGATATACTTGTTTTCTTTCTAACTCTTAGTTTCCTCCATTCAACAAATATTCATTAAGCAGCTGCTATATGCCTGGTACTAAATTAGGTATTTCTAATTAAAAGATAGATGAGGGGTCCCTCCCCTAAAAGGAATGTACATTATATGCATTACATAATTTCCCTAACACCTCCAAGATCTAACAAGGTTTGATCCATTTTGGTCCAAATTTGGGACAACTCTTTCACTTTTTCCATAGAGATCTCTTTTGGAATATTCTCTCTCAAGGCACTGTACAGCATATTGAATACCTTCCTTTTCAGACTTCCCCCTTTCAACTTTTCCTTTTTCATATCTAGCTAGAAGCTTTCCTAGTGGCTTATGATTTTAAGACATGGTTGGTTTTATCTCCCTTTGAAATGAGCCTTATTTCTATTTATCCCTTTGGGCAGAAAGGCAAATAAATATTTTCTTCTTTTCTTACTACTTTTTCCTCATTGTTCAAATTAGTCAACAGAGGAACATGGAGATGTGCATCTGGTTCTTTCCTGAAGACTTTCACATGTGCAAACAAAACTTCTTTTTGCTGGTACTGCAAGTACTGCTAGTGGGGTGCTAATCACTTTGAACTTCCCAGCTGCTCTAAATAATTTTTGTATCATAATTATTTATAATTTCCAGGAAATCAGCTAAGTAGCATCCATGCGATTCACATTTTTTTAAATGTGTCTACCTTGTCCCATTCTAGTCATTTAAAATGACTTGAAGAACTCCAACAGTTTTCTAGCACATTTTTATGTAGCATTTTCCTCACATGACATTTGTCTTCAAAATCCTCGCACATTCCCTTTCAATACCTGGCTCAGATGGAGTTGCCATTCATGAGTCATATAGAAAGATTAAGGATTTAAGACAAAATGTGTTTGCAATTTAGGAAACTTTCCTAAAATATATCACTTTCTGAGATGTTCCCATGCTAGATAGAGTCAAAAAGCAATGGTTCTGCTCAATCTACCATATGGGTATAGGATATTGTATTAACCCCCCAGATGAGTTTTGCCAGCATCTTGCCTGGACATAGATGAAGATAATGAGGTCCTGGAGCTGTCAATCTGTTCACTGGCATCTAAGGTAGGCTCATTGGACCTTGGATTCACTGTGCACCTCTTGCAGGGGGGAGGAATGACAACAAAGAGAGGCTTGTATGCAAAACTAGAGTGGAATGACCCAAAGAGTTGGGTGGAAGTGATGCTGTATACAGACACTGAGGCGCAACTTAATGAACTGCTTCTGAGTGACAGTAATTGAAACCATGCTGTCAAAGGGGAACAAGGGTAGAGAGTCTAAATTTGGATGGAATTTTTATTCTGCCCATGAAATAAACAAAACCACTGAGAGCTATTGACTTGCAATGAACTACTACAAGTTGTGTTAAAAGTTAAATAGAGAATCCTGAGACAAATAATGTGGAAGGGTCTTCTGAGATGTCAACTGTAGATAAAGAAAGCCAAATCACCTCAGCTCCTCTAAATGTGTGTGTGTGTGTGTGTGTGTGTGTGTGTAGGGGAATATAGCTGATATTGTTCCTGTCGGTAGTTTGTGTAGTGATTAAACCCAAGGCCAAAGCCACTCATCAAACACAAATGAATAGGCATTTAATTTGACAAGCATTTAAGATTATTCACTGGCTTTTTCGATACATATGTTCTTGTAATGCTTTATTCAAACTGCATTTGAGGAGGTCACTGCCATGACTTCTTGGCTGAATGCTGCAGGTCAGCCTATGAAAATTTCAATAGTCAGACAAGTAAAAGGTCAGACAGAAAGCAACACCTGAAATTCTAGACTTGGCAGAGGCAGAAGGACAGGTGGCAGAAATCTTTCAGGCTGAAAAGCAGTCTAAAAGGTGACATTGAACTTGGGTAATGGAGAAAGGCTTAACGGTTTCAATTCCCCAATTTAGAAATGCTACTAACAGCCCAATGTTCCATAGAATAAGGATCAAAATTCTCAGTTAAAGGCAGTTTGTATGCGGAAAGAAAAAGGGCATTGCTATAAATACTAGGCGGTTTGTTGCCTGCCATGCCAGAGAGAAGATAATAAAAGCAGTATCATATTCTCTAAGGGGGAAAATGTATCTGGGGGAAATATCTTTACCAGAATCCCAAAGGTGCAGGTGTTAAATCATAAATGTGGTGGGTTTTTTTTTTAATATTTTGAATTTTAGTTGCCTTTATAATTCAGACAAACTATATAGTCCTGATTACAGAAATGGATAATCTTGGCAGAAGAATGTTCAAATTTTAGAATCTATTAGGGACCTTTTTTGGGGCTTCATGCAGGTGATTATTGGGTGATTGAGTGATTCAAGGATTGTGAAAAGACAGTTAAGAAAAATAAAGAAACAGAAGGAGACAGAACTAATAACAAAGATCTGAAAGAGGAGGGAGAGAAATAGGATGACAGAAACTTTAAGGTAACAGAGTCAAAAGGACAACCAAATAGTCTTCAGTGTGGGAAAACAACCAGAATAGACTCCTGAGATGTCACAGGCAGGAGCAAAGTAAGAGTGAGATTTCAGACTCTCTGGGACTAGAGGTATACACCCAGAAAATCAGACTGACCATTCCTCAGTGCCAGAAGGAGCAAGCACAGGAGCTCCAGATAAGTAATTCAAATGCTGTCCAATAGCCATGAACTGATGTAACTTTTCTCATCAGTCTGGCTCCTCTTTGTGACTGCATGCTGTTTTGTTTCCCCATAATTTGAGACTATTTAGGATTTCACCAGCTACCCCATCACCACTCATTGTTTTCACTTAATAGCTTAGGACTTTAATTTTTCTCTCTTTTCTTAATGTTCTATCAATCCTTGAGTTTATGAGTAGAGCCACCCTGGCACACACTTTTTAGTCTGTTTATCTCTCTGTGAGTGCTCTTCAGACTTTTGAAACTTCTGCTGCAGGACTTTGGGTGACAGTGCCTAAAAGGCCACCCCAATACCCTCACTGGCCTGCATCTTTGTGGGGTTCCTCTCCACCCCCCTACTCCTACCCCTATGCACCACCAGTGTCTCCTCAGCCAGGTGCAGGACCCAGGGATTGGGAACTTTCTTCTTCAGGAATTCTATTCTATGTCTTTCTCCCAGGTGCTCCCCTACTCCTAGCCATACTGTCATACGGTGGTTTCAAACTGTCTTGTTCCTTTTGCCCACTTTTTGGGGTCTAGTTTCTTAATAATGGCAACAAACAGCAACAATACAGACTGTCAAACAGTCATAAACAAACTGGACAGAAATCTCTGCTATCATGGAATTTATCTTAGAGAATGAACAGCATAAATAAAATCTATTTCCTGTTGGATAAAGTTAACTGCCAAGGAAGGGGAAAAATAGAGACAGGAATATGAAATATTAGAAGGTTAAAAACCTTTGGTGGGCAGATAGGTAGGTCTCCTTGAAAAGATGACTTTTTCTTTAAATTAAATTCAGTTTCATTGAGATATATTCATATACCATACAATTATACATGGTGTACAATCAACTGTCCACAGTACCATCTTATAGTTATGCATACATCACCCCAATCTATTTTTGAGCATTTCCCAAAAAGATAACTTTTGAATAAGATTTGAAGAAGTGAGGAGGCACCAACATGATTATCTGGGGAACAGAAAGGGCAAAGGCTCTGAGGTGGTAGTGAGCCTGGCAGGTTCCAGGAGCAGCAGGGAAGCCTGTGTGTTTGGAGCAGCAGGAGGGAAGGGGAGAGTGGTGGGAGAGGATAGCACTGAGGTCATGGGAGCCAGAACATGTAAGGCCAACTGTGCATTTTGGTTTTGATCCTGAAGCAGGTGGGAATCTGTGCCACTTTAGGTATATTATGTCCCCCCCAAAACCCATGTTCTTTAATGCAATCTTGTGGGGGCAGATTTATTAGTCTGTTGATTAGGGTGGAACCTCTGATTAAATTATTTCCGTGGAGGTGTGGACACCGCCCATTCAGAGTAGGGTTTAATTAGTTCACTGAAATATTTAAGAGAGAAACTAAGATACAACATAGACTCAGATGCTAGCTGATGCTTGGAGACACTTGGAGATGCAGTCAGAAGAAAGTTTGGAGATGCTAAGCTAAGAGATGAAGCTCAGAGTTTGTTGTGGAGTAGCTAAGAGAGGACCCTGGACACTTAGAGAGAAATGCCCTGGGAGAATAAGCAAGGTTGCACAGAGGCTAAGAGAGAAGCTGAGAGACACATTTTGCAGAAAGCCATTTTGAAATGCAACCTGGGAGCAAAGGACAAGCAGACACTGGCCACGTACCTTCCTAGCAGACAGAAGTGTTCCAGATGCCATTGGCCTTCCTTCAGTGAAGGTTTCCTCTTGTTGATGCCTTAGATTGGACACTTTTATGGCCTTAGAACTGTACATTGTAACCTAATAAACCCCCTATAAAAGCCAATCCATTTCTGGTATTTTGCATAACAGCAGCATTAGCAAACCAGAACAGAAGCCAAAGGAGCATTTGGGGCATGATCTGTGTAATGCTTCAACAGTGCTACTCCGATTGAAACACACTCCCTCAAGGTCACACAGCCTTCTGCTTGACTTTAAAACTCAATGAGAAGAGTAGCATTGCTTTACAATTTTGTAAATCCTTTAAATGTCTGGCTTAATAGAAGGCAGTTGAATTCTCTTCTCTGCTTCAGCATTTCATCTGTTGAAACAACACACACCATGTAGCTCTGGGAAACTCCCCTGTACATCATAAGAGAATGAGAACCAACAGCACATATAACACCTTCTTATTTCTAAAATAGTTTGTTCCTTTGGACGTCCTCGAAATAGGTTCCTGGATCACACTTGGCGAATACTGATGCATAGAAAAGAGAAGTATTGTGTGTACAAGAATCTGCTTAGTACCTTAAAGCTATGTCAGTGTGGCTTGTCATGAAAGAAAGATGGAGTTATTTAAATCTAAGTAAATCAGAATGAATACAGTAAAATTATATTTGAGAAAATATCTTAAGTATGTGAAATTTGCAAGTCCAAATTATTTTATGCAGTTTAGTTGTGTACATTCTTTTCTCAGGTTGCTATGTTTCTGGCAACAAATAGGAAGTGAAAAGAGGAATACTGAAATAAAAAAAAAAAAAGGTTTAGATAATAAAGCCCAGCTCTCTGGATGTGGTCATTGATTGAAGAAAATTTTTCTTACATATATCCAGGGATTGGAGGCAAAGATTTACAGTGACCATACAGTCGTATATTTCAGTTGACCTAGTGGGGTCTCCAAATCTATTTAAATTAGACTTCTTCATTCAATTTTAAAGCCATGTTCTGACATCTCAAACAAAAGATAAATATGTGATCTTTAATTCTATTTGTAGGAAGTTTTAAGGCAAATTTCAATAAATATTCCTTATTTTTTTTTTTGTTAAAATACTACTTTAAAAATAACTTTGTTTTTATAATAAATCAAATTCATGCCCATGTACCAAAAGGAAAATAGAGATAATGAAGAACAAGAAATGAAAAATTTTCTGTCACCCTACCAATTAGAGTTAGCCTATGAACATGTTGGTATGCATCTTTTTAGTCTTTTCAGGTTGCATTCCTATTCTCACATAATTAGCTGTTTTGAAATTAGCTGTTTAATTTTCTTAAAAAATGATAAATATTTCAATATGTCAATAAATGTCTGTGGGAGTCCCAAGTCCAGGGCCTTCGCCAAGGATGCTGAAGACTGTGCACATAGCAGCTTGTGTGACCTAGGTCAGTTACTCTCCTAAAATCAGGCTTCCGGTGCCAAAAGTAATCTATAGCTTACCTCCCTCCTGAAAATACCTCCTCCCTGAAACTCCCTGAGATACCATAATCTACAAGATAACCTATAATCCTCCCCTCTTCCCTGTTGACTACAATTGATCCCTCCTTATGTTCAAAGACCACCTCCACCCCCCCACTCCCACCCCCTGCTCCCGCACTTATGCTCTCATACCCATTGGAATGTCTCTGTCTAACCCTTATAAACCACTCCCTGGCACCGCCTGCTTTTGCGGAGTATCTGCACATTGAGCTCTCAACCCACCGCCATTCAGAGCAGCTCCTGAATTCTGGGCAATGTGACTGACTTCCATTTCTATTAGGTTTAGGCCCTGGGCCCTTACACCACTCCTGCCCTTAGGAATTCTGAAAGTTGGAGATAAAGCCACCACCACCCTTCACCCTAGGAACCCTGCAGGTCCACAATAAGCCACTGTCACACCGCAGTTAGGAATCCTGAACCTTTAAAATTTTAAACTTTCCTGCTCCCAAGCCCCCACTCTCAAACCAGCCAATGGAAATCTGCCAAACACCCCCTTTCCCAAAAGTAGCCACTGAAAGACTGCAATCCTAAACCTGCCAGCTTCCCCATCCCTGGACAAAGAACTTCCTGCCAACCCTCCCTTACAAGCCCTATGTTCCCTTGGCTCGGGGCTGTCACCATTTTCTTAGGCTTCAGCCCTTCTTCACACAGCTGGACAGTAAAACTCCTTTTGATCCAGTTTTTGTCTCTTCTCTTCTCGATTGAAAAACCTAACAATTTCCGTGTAAGTAAGCCCTGAATAAAAGCTCATGCCTCAGAATGTAGCTGGCATCTTCTTTAGTCCTTCGGCTGCAAAAGCCCCCTTGGGCCATGACCTAGTTATTCTGACATTTTGTTTCTTTTTAATTTTCATTTCACATAATTGCAAACATATTTTGGGATCATTTAAAACATTTACATATTACAGAAATGAATAACTTAAAAAGTTCCCAAAGTTCTTTCCTAAATGATAACAGTTTGGATTTCTTCCTTCAGATTTTTATCTCTGGAAGATATTATGGCAGAAATAATTGAGATATGAACTTGTTTTTGAGCTCTATATTTTTTCCTATGCATGGGTTTGTATTTGTGGAGTTAGGGATAAACAAGTGGATATGCTGGAAAAATATTTCTCCAACACTGGGAAGAGTTTGGATATCTGGAATGTTCCTGAGTGTAAAGAAGAGGACCTATAGCCCACTTATATCATTCACTGAGAAGATATATTTTTATGATGTATTTTTATTGGTAGTATCTTGAATGCAGAAGCAAGGTCTCTGGAACAGAGCAGATGATTTTTCACTTGCAGTAATTAATGTGTCCCAGTTGTTATGCTTGAGGTGCATGACGAGTATCAGATGTCATCCTGCACATAAGGGTGATACGGACAAAGGCGGGGGATCTTCTGCCCAAGGTGTTCAAATGGCCAATTCCTGAGACACCAGAGTTTCAAAGAGAAAAGGAGTTCATTGCTAGGTGTGAAGCAGGAGATCAGATGGCCTATTGGCCCAAAAATCTGTCTCCCCGAACTGCAGTAATTCTGATAGTTCTATAGTGTCGAAAGATGGACAGGTTTTAGGATAATGAGTACAATGGCTCAAGATGATGTAATTAGAAATTATAGGGGCTGAAGGACAAGTAAAGATCAGTCACAAGGTTTTTACAATCACAAGGGCACAACATAAAGGCTATACAATCATTATCAGAGATCAAGGCAGTTGGATTACAGTTCAGAGATTTCAGGTATTTCCTTCTGTCTACTCCAATATACCATAAAGTGAAAAGGAATATCTGTATAATGTAATGATTCAGTAATCATAATCATCCGTTAAATCCTAACTTCTCGGTTACAAGGGGATCTGATGGTATGGAATTATATGTTTACTTATGAGGAAGAGGTAGTTCTCCCCTCCTCAGTCTCCCCTCTGCCTCCCAGAAAGTCTCCTTGGAAACATAATGGGAAGGATCCTGAGTTTCCACTGTAGCCCTTTCAAAGAGGATAAACCTCTTCAGGGAGAAAATAAGACCAGTGTTTCCAGCTTTACAACCCAGGGTTATCTCCAAGGTCCCATCAACCCCTTGAAATGCAAACACATACCTCTGAGGAACTCCCTGGAGTTATCATTATCTATTCAGTCCTAAACTAACTTACTTCTTTTAGCTCAGATACCAGGTATCAGCAAAATTCAGAAACCCTAACTGTAAAGAAAGATAAATATATTTTCTCTACAGCCCCACAGAAGATAGGGACTTCAGAGAAGCATGGTGTACCAAAGGGGCAGTACCTAGGCCAGGCACAAGGGCTGCCATGTACACTAAAGACTGAAGTGCCCCAGTGTGGGTCAGAATCAGCAGAACCACTGACCTTGAAGGACCATCTGGGCTGGGATGGATACTGCAAAGTGTAATATTAACTGTTAGACCAAAGCCTGGTGACTGAGTGGGGTTTCCTGGTGACTATGGCACTGGTTAAAATTTGAGATCTCTTTAATATTCCAAGGTGTGGAATGAGGTCATTAGTGACCAAAATACAGTTCGCCCCATTCTGGTTGGAAGGGAGCTCTGAATCAGATGCCAGTTAATATGCAGAAATACAAGAAACTTCATACATCTCTATAAACATGTTTGTGATGTCAAATTTTTATATAATTAGTAATAGTCATAGTAGAAGCAGTCAGAACAGTAATCATGGTGGTAATGGTAGTAATTGTCATTTTTTAGATTATACTATTCCGATTCTGCTGTAACTTACTCTGTTCACTTTTGTCATTATTTGTTCATTTTGCTCATATTTTCCTACTGGTAGGTACAGATTCATGCCATGTGATTGTGTATGTCATGCATAGGATATATATATTAATTATTTACTTGGTCCCATGTTGGTGAACATTTAGGTTGTTTATAGTTCCTTACTGTTAAAATATACATTAGACCCCATAGACACCATTAAGTATATGTCATTGTCCAATTGGATGTGTATTTCTATTGGATAAATTCCTATAAGTAGAGGTGCTAGATTAAAGCTTATGTCCATTATCAATTTTATAAGTACTAACATATCATCTAAAATTTATAATTTATGCTTATAAAAGTGTCTGTAAATAATAATAACTATGAAATTGTTCTTGCTTGGTTCATGCTCCCACTAAAGAATCAAGGGAATGCAAGATATTAATCGGTTTAGGCTTGAATCATATACTTCACCCCTAGACTGAAAGCAGCAGATCCTCAATCTAAAAACAGAGGCTTTGAAAAAAGCATGAGCTCTGGTGAAGCAAGCAAATATTCACAACAGTGTTCTTTCATTTCTCTCTGTTATTTAGCAATAGATCCTTCTATATTTTTATGTTATGGCTTGGAATCCCAAGCTATTGTTGTTAAAGCACAGAAGGAGCACAAACCTTGGAAGCAACTTAATTAAGGAAATAGCACTTTACCTGGGTGTGATGGAGTGAGTAGAGGTTGGAGCCAGCTCCTTGCAGATGAGGCTTTGAGCTTTCTGGCCCATTTGTCCTTGTCTAGTGTTAGCTTCTCTGCGGTGAGGAACAGCTACACCTGACAGTATCACTTTGCTTTTTCTCCCTGCTTTGCAACCTCTGCTTGACTAAACTTTGCACATGTATATATTTTTTGCTTGCTCAAAATGAACCAAGTGTGCATTTGTCTGTAACTGTTACTTGAATCAATGCCCAAATGGGATTCTTAATGTATATTACATCTCTAACTATTTTATGTGCTCAATTTATTGAAAATGGTAAAAACAAGCAAATAAATAAATAAATAAATAAAATAACCTCAGTATATTCTAGGTTGACTGGATGAACAACTTAAAACTGAAAATTCTAAAGGGAACTTCAGTGTCTCCCTTTGGGTGTCTGGTTTTCTTGATACCATTAAACACAACTATTCTTTGGGATTATCAAGGGAAAAGAAACGGATTTAATATGTTAATGATGTGCTTTATACAAGTGTAGGACAAGTGCCATGAAGGCGAGCTGTAAAGGTTTCATAGCAATTTGAAAGGAAAAAAAGTGTTGGTTGAATCAAGGTATCATAAGGTATCCAATACCATAGAAGCAGAGAAACAACTTCCTTATAGCAGCCAATACCATGTTCACCATGTGAATAATTATTTACACCAAAATATATCATGACAAATTGTTACAATATTTTTAGTTTTTTTTGCTTTAAAAAAAAAAGTTATCAGTATTTAGCAAGTTTTTAATTCATTCTATCTATCTATCTATTTATCTATCTATCTATCTATCTATACTTGTTTGTCGAGTGCTTAATGCTGGTCCAAGCTTTATGGGTACCAAAAGGCTGTATAAGGCCTGTCCTACTGCAGAAAAAGGCCATCAGCTGCTGTTGCAGAGTGATCTTGTGTTCCTTTAGTATATTCACTGCCAGAGACTATTCCATCTTGTTGCTTTTCCTTTAGAAAGAAAAATGTTTGTCATTCTTTTAGTAATGCTTGAATTATTACTTTCCATAATGAAAGTTTTAAAAAGTGTAACTTTCTAACTTATCAAAATTCTAATAGGAGACCATATTTAGAGGATAATCAGAAAAATAGTAAAGATTTGGATATTGTCTTCATGGTTTGTATATTATGGTTAGTTATACCCATATACTGATGTGACTAACAAAAAAATTAACACATACTTTGAGCTTAAATGGATTCCATTTAATTCTTCAGTTTTACATTGCATAGGACATATGAGGATAAGTAGGGTATGTGTGGTTTAATATTTGAGCAATATTTTAATAAAACTAGTTGAAGTTAACACTGTAGAGAATTGTGTTCTACAACGTAACAGGGCACTGCAGAGTTTATTTCTTAAGCATGTGCCAACCTATACCATACACATTCCATGATGTGCACAAGTGTATCTAAATATGCATCTTTATTCATTCTGCTCCCCAATTCTTGTCCCTCATTCCTCAACACTTCATGCTTCCTCATTGCTGAACATTTGGGATGACAGCAGCACTATTGTAGACCATGGTCACCTGTTCAGAAGCAAAAAGAGAATCCTGGGAGTTATTATCAAGAAGTTTGACAACAGAAGGGGAAACTTAAAGTAGAAATGCCTTTTTATATCTCAGTCCAGTCTTGGGAAGGTGAAGACAGTTGAATGAAAGTTGGTGTGGTTTTTCAGAGTAGTTTGCTTCTCCTGTCACAAATATTGTGATAGAACAGATTTCATCACAGTGCTTGATTTGGGTATATTCTGCATTTATCAGGGGCTAAGTTCTGTCATCTGTGGATTCCTTTTACCCCATCCCCAACCCTTAATCCTTGGGCCCGTTTTTCCAACACCTTGTAATGTATCATCTATGGTTAAGAATGTATTGCTCTTTGTTTTTAAACATTATTTCAAATATGACAATCTTTTTGGGGGGTTTACTGTTAATCCAATAGTTTATTATATCTACTAGTCTAATTATTTCATTTTGTACCCCTTTAAGATTTGTAAAACATAAATTATGACAATTCTATATTAAAATGCCCTAAGATTCTGCTCTGTGGTTTGTTCTGCACATTTCCTGAACCACAAAAGCCATGCTGAAAACTTAGTCAAAGGAAGCTGAATTGTATCTACTACAAGAAATATGTAGTTTACTCTGCTTTCTGTAATACCCTGTAGATAACTTTCCTATGTACTAAAATCTATGATGCAGGAGGGGCTTTTCTCACTAACCGGACTAGTAGAAAAACTGGACAGTGAATAAAGGGCTCAATGGAAGGTCTCAGAGAGTCTCAGTTAAGGAGATCAGAGAGTTAATCTTTATGGATGATTAAAAGGGCATTGCTGTAGATCACAGAGCTTTACAAGGCATCTCTAGCTCATTGTCTTCCTTCTGTAGGAACACTTTCTCTCTCCGGAGGTCCTTTGTAGTGCAAGCCTGCTAGACGTATCCGTGATCACTTAGCATATGGGTGATCACAGTGAGTATTTGGGCAAGGACACGGAAGGGGTCAGCTAAGAAAGTCCATTTAAAAGAGCCAATGCAGGTTTCCAAGGCAAGTTGTTAAGACTAGCGAAATTAATTAAGATAGGTGCACAAAGAAGGCTGTGTTAAAAACTATGCCTACTGGTTTATAAGCTCTGTTAGGACAGGAAAGTTGCCTACCTTGTTCTCAAGGTATCTGACTACCTAGAACAGTATAAGCATATACTAGCACTCAGCAAATATGTCTGGAATGTATGAACAATTTATTAGGCAATCAATGAGTGTAGGTGTTTCTGTGTAAACTTATTTGCCACCTTCTGCCAAAAAAAAAAAAAAAAAAAAACCACATAAGGCAGCTAGGCAACTAAGAGAGACGGCAGCATTTAGAGCGCTTGAATCCTAGGGATGTTTGTTCTCATCCCCGTTTCATACCACTTTTAGGTGGGGAGAAGACTTAGGTCCACAGGTAAGAAATGTAGATAAAGGGATTTAATCTTGTTAATAATCTGTGATTAAAGTTCACAATTAAAAAAAAATACTCGAGTTGGAAAACTATGCAGAAATACAGGAATCAAAAGCAGAGTAAAGAAATTAAAATGACAGATTCTAAACATATTTGTGGTGGTAAACAGTTTTAGTGTACCTACTTTTTGGTGGCTCCTATGGCCCACTGGTTTTATTTCTCTTTATGGGATTCATATCATCTTGTATCATTATTCTAAGCCCAACAGAGAAATATGAGCTTAAATAGTACCAAAATGTTCTGAGCTCCAAAAAATCAGGTACTAGCTAGGCACCTATTTAAATGTTTTTGCATGAAGACTGCTGCAATATTACATTTAAATGGCACATAAGGAAGAAAACGAAAGAGAATTTTAATGGCATATTGAGAAAAGAGATCGAAAATTTAAAGCAAAATGCCTCTTCAGTTAAAACCTTTTCCCAAAATACAAACAGCATGTGAATTTAGTAAATGAAATAGTTTCTAAACCTAATGATAGTTAATTACAATGCTTCCCTTTTGTGTAATACTTCTTCTCAGTTTGAATATTTCCCTATTACCTGCTTACTGAATATTCTTGCTAGGAAGGCACTGTTTTTTTAAATTTTTATTTCTCCCTTTTACCCATAAAGCCAGTTTCACTCTCCTTTACTTGTTTAGCTTATTACACCCTTGTATCAATGTGTTTTCTACAATTTGGAACCTTTTGACTTTGCTGGACACATGAAGAATGTAGACGGAAAACAATAGCCTTCCATATGTCACAACTTAGCCATGGTTACAAGGACTCGGAATGTGAAGATATATTAAAGAGATACCATTGGGTGATTATAAATAGGGATAGTCAATTCCCAAAAGTAAATCCTAGAATTTCTATTTGAACAATAATGGTTACGTTTATGGTAAAATAACGTATTTTTCTCAATCAGAAAACAAGGGGGTTATTTTGAATTTCATCTCTATAAATGCTACAAATGGAAAAGAAATCCAACAAACCTAACTTAAAGTTCTGGGCATTTACATATTGATTTGTTTTAAAGGTGGAAAATGAAGGCATATTTCTGTTCTCCTAGATAAAATCAATAATTTTGTTTACAAGACACTTTCAAATGATAACTTTAGGCATGTTTAATATTCATGAGGCAGTTTGTAGAAAAGAAGTTCCCAAGACTGAACTGACTGAAACATTTAAATGAGCATATGTATATTCAAATGATTCTTAGTACATTATTAAGGAGTCAGAATGATTGGCAATTCATAAAACTTACAATGCACTGAATATTTTCTCTCCCCCTTTCTCACCCCCCCCTTTTTTTTATTTTAGCATATCCAAGAATATATGTTTTGGTGTTGCAGGAATATTTTATAGTCAAATGGAATTGAGTTTTAAACTTAATTTCTTCTTGAAGTTTGGATTACTTTACCCACACTCTTAAGTATAAGGAAAGAAAAAGGGGCTCATTCAGTCTGTCTCTTTGACTAAGTGGTCGTTGTCTCCAACATTTACTCTTTGTTGTCCATTTTCCTCTGGAAATTCTGCTTCATTTACATGTTTATGTGGACAAAAAGTACTGCTATCAAGACAAGGCTTTCACACCAAGGGAACCCAAGTAGATAATAGGAGATTCTTTCATTCATTCAACAAACATGTATTCAATGCCCACTTTACACTAGACACACAACTAGGAATGGAGTATTTAAGGATGAATAAAACAGTAGGCAGAAATTTCATAAACGCAATAGAAGAGAAAGAGATTAAAAAAAGAATTTAGATCAAGGTTTTGGGTACCGAGATACAGATAC
This sequence comes from Choloepus didactylus, assembly GCF_015220235.1. Classification (NCBI taxonomy): domain Eukaryota; kingdom Metazoa; phylum Chordata; class Mammalia; order Pilosa; family Megalonychidae; genus Choloepus; species Choloepus didactylus. The sequence goes on along the minus strand of NC_051313.1, from coordinate 96,088,954 downwards.
GTACAAGAAATAGAATTTTAGTAAAAGAGTGAGCTGCGAAGTTTGCTGGGCAAAGGAAAAGGGGATTTAGGAAAGCTTCCCAAGAGAAGGATATATTTGATTTTCAGCATAAAGGAGTCATAGAAAAGAAATACGCAGCTGAACTAGACGGCACTTAAGTACCTCAAAGTTCTGAATTTCCACTATTCTGTTAACAGACATTATGGTTAATAGGCTGATAGCTAAATATACTGAGCACTTATTAGGTTCCAATCATTGCCATAAGAATAAGTGATCTCTTATAATCCTCCAAACCACTGTATGTTGCTCATGCTATTATTATTCTCATTTTTAATAGGAGAAATCTATGGTTCCAAGAGTTTAACTAATTATCCCTAATCAGAAGGATTCCAACCCAGAGAATCTGATGACATAATTTATACTTAAATGGTCATTTTCCATCTATTTCTGTCATTAAATTCTAGATTTATTACTTGACAATCAAATTGTGTGATTTTAATGATTTCTACTTTGGAGATTAATGGAAGCTTTTGTTCTGGACCTTTTGGTTCAAATCGATTTTTCACTTTTAAAGTTTGAGTATACAATCCATAATCATTTATGAGAACAACCTTGTTAATCTTATTAATTAAATCTTGTATTTGCATTTTTAGTTTTTGTGTACTTTGTTTTGTACATTTCATAGACTTTTGATTACATGTTTATTTGCTGCTTAAATATTCATGTCAGTTAGTTGTTTAATTTGGTATGTATACAAATCACTAAAGTCTTTTCTTCCCATACAAATCACTAAAGTCTTTTCTTCCCTTTATTTCTTCTTGCCATGTGTTCAACTTTTTCTGATAATAGTATCACAACTCACACTTTTTAAAAAAAATTGCATTCCTTACTATTTCTTTGCCAATAATTTTTACTTTATATTTTTTGGAGTCACTTTATTTTAGTTTTTCTCATGCATAGCATATTATTGGATTATGAATTTTTAATCAATCTGTGATTTTTTTCTTTTAATAAGTGAGCTTAACTCATTTACTTTTATTGATTTGACAGGTGTCTTAGATTTTAGTTCTTTGATTTAATTTTATTTGGAGATTCTGCTTGTAAGTTCCTCATTGCTTTTTCTTTATCATTAGCTCTGTGGCATGTTTTTTTCTTGTCTTTTTTAATGTATTGAGTACTTCTGATAATTTGGAAGGTTTATAGCTGTTTAAACGGTTCTGGTGATTAACTTGAAAACTTTATGAAAACCTTCATCATAAATACTTGATTTATCACCTTTTGACTCTGTCCTAATAGATGGGAAAATTTATCAGTTACCACAGAGTACACCTCTCTTTTCCTAACATATCAGTAATATAATTAGTTCTGTATTATCAAGGTTGATGACATTTACATTATTTTCTGTAACCATATTTTGCATAGTTGTTTTTTCACAACCAGATCTTTTACTCTAACTCCTCCATTTGTCCTTTCATGTTTTGTGTGGTTTGATTCATCATTAAATAGGCTTTTTTTAAAAGAGAGCAAATGGGTTCTAAATCCTTGAGTTATATTTGAAACAGTCTGACATAGGCTTTATTTTTGAGTGCTTATAATGTGCAAGCAATTTCTCCAAGAGCAGTACAACTGTTATAACATTTACTTTTGATATGAAGTAGATACTATTGTTATACCAAATTTTCAGATGAGAAAACTGAGACAAGGAGAGGTTAAATGAACTACTCAGAAACACGAAAGTAGAATTTATGAACTTGTGGTGACAACTTGATTAAGTCTGTATCTATTAGAATTCACTATATTTCCCTGAGGACATTGTAGACATTGCTTAACTATTCTCCAGCATTTGAGCATTGAACATTTTTACGATTCATATCTTTTTCTAATTCTTACTGCTAATTTTTCAAATTCTACAACTATTTAATTATAACTTCTATCATCTCTTGAGTCTGTTTTCAATTTCTTTGAACTTTTGTTTCCTACAGTAAGTCTTTTACTGAAATACATTTATCTGTCTTTTTTTTTTCTTGTTATGCTCCGTTATTTCTTTTTAATTTTTTGGAAGGAGGGGTTGGTGGTGGTAGTATATGCCTTGATTTCATATTGGATGGTGTGCCAGTTTGAATGTATTATGTCCTCCCAAATGCCATTATCTTTGATGTAATCTTGTGTGGGCAGACCTATCAGTGTTAATTAGAGTGTAATTCTTTGAGTGTTTCCATGGAGATGCGCCCCACCCAACTGTGGGTGATGACTCTGGATAATTTCCATGGAGATGTTGGCTTGCCCATAGGGTGGGTCTGAATTAAATTATATAAGATCAGACAGAAGGAACAAGCTTGCTACAGCCAAGAGGGACACTTTGAAGAACGCACTGGAACTGAGAGAGGAGCTTCAGCTTACAGCGACATTTTGGAGATGGCCTTTGAAAGCAAACTTTTGCTCCGGAGAAGCTAAAAGAGGACAAACGCCCCAAGAGCAACTAAGAGTGACATTTTTGAGGAGCTGAAGCCTAGAGAGGAATGTCCTTGGAGAAAGCCATTTTGAAACCAGAACTTTGGAGTAGACACCAGCCACGTGCCTTCCCAGCTAACAGAGGTTTTCCAGACACCATTGGCCATCCTCCAGTGAAGGTACCTGATTGCTGATATGTTACCTTGGACACTTTATGGCATTAAGACTGTAACTGTGTAACCAAATAAACCTCCTTTTATAAAAGCCAATTCATCTCTGGTGTTTTGCTTCCCAGCAGCATTAGCAAACTGGAACAGATGGTTCCTGCTTATCATTAATAAAAAAAATAAGAAGTGTTCTGTTTGGCACTCCTTTTTTTTTTTTCAAACTTGTGTAATGATCAGAAGCATGACTTGGGGCAGCTGGAAGCTTCAATTTGGCATTCAGTCTTGAAGTCTTTTCTTATTAACTTTATCATGTGCCTTACTTTGCAGTTCACTTTCGTTTTATGAGTCAGTAGATCACCCAAATGGTAAGCTTACAGTGAAATCGTGTGCTACAAGTGACAAGTCTTTAATTTGCATTTTATTTATCTCTTTTCAGTTTGCATTAATCATCAGTCACATAGCTAAATTCCTCTTTTTGGTTTCGCACCCTATTAACATTCATCCAGTTTACCTGATTTAAGTGTCCAGATTGAAAGGCATAAAATGTGTCAGGTCAGTGATGTTTCTAATCAGTGGAGTGGTAAAAGAAAATCTTTTCTCTATTTTTTGTCCTCCTTCACTTGTTCTTGCCAAGAATTCTGTAGTCAGGCAACTTATTAAATTTTCCTATGACCTATTCATAATCTTTCCTTTTATTTTAATGTAAAGGATTATTGGTGGGGTAGCTCAGTAACCATTTGTTCTCTTTTAAGTAATCCGTACCTTCTGAGAATTAGAGAGGTAAGTACAAACTTTCATTTCTGTCATATTTTAATTCAAATAGTTGGAAGATCTTTGTGATCTGTGGTTGTAAATGCAAGTATTTCCTAGCTTTATTATGATTGGAATTTTAATTCATTTTTTGTATTCATTTTATTCATTTCAGTTTCAAAGGGGGAAACTGAGTAGTCATATCTCCATTTTTTTCACTATTTTTAACTGGAATTATTGTTTTTCTTTCTTTAATATAATTGTTTTATATGCATTTCTATTGGAAAAATGCAAATAAAACAAAAAACATAAAGATGAAGAGATACTGATGTATTGAAGATGTTTATGAAGTTAACATCATATAAGAGGAGTAAATTGTTAAACACTCTAAAGAGAAGACTTTTCATCCAGAAATAGTCTATTGTGACCAGTTGTGATCTTCATTTGGTAGTTAATAAAGACTGATTCTTTCAGTCATTGGAAGATCAATCATCTGCTTATGTGTATGAGTATTTAAAATAGAGAAGTACAAAAATATTATTAAAGATGATACTTTAATGAAAATGATAAAGTACAATATTTAACCTTTAGAAAAATTGGAAACAAGAGCTAATCATGTATGACATTAAAAACAATTGTTTCAGTCCTTACCAATAAAAATTTATCTGAAATCGAAAACAGAAAAGCACAGTTAAATGAGGTTAAAATTAATCCTCATCTCCCTAATGGAATTTTTTAAAATAAATTTCATACTTGTATTCATAACTATTATTTTAGTACTCAATATAAATACTGAAGTCTCATTTTATATCCTACATGGGATAGCTCTTCACCTTCTTCATGATTTTTGCAGACCAGGGCTCTTCCTAGTGTGAGGAATGTAGATAGGAAGTTCCAAGTCTGCAAAGTAGGTTGATGGAATTTTGATTGGGATTGCATTGAATCTGTAGATGAGTTTGGGCAGAATTGACATCTTAATGACATTTAGCCTTCCTATCCATAGGAAGTTTATAGTCAAAGAATGAAAAAGCCTAATAATTTAGAAAACTGTGCCATTATAGAGAAATGTTTTCTTCTCTCCCCATATCTACTGCCCATTTTGTTAAATGAGACAATAAGCCACAAAATCTTTCTTATAAAATTCCTTGGTTTCAGGATCATAATGCTTAGGTCACATATTTCTTATATGTCATGATTTGGGCACTGGAATATGCATATACATCCTTCAATTTAATGTATGTACATGTTTAATTTGAAACATCACACATTCAATCTGTTTTAATAACTTTGAATGTTAAATACTTTTAAAAAGTGAGTTCAAACTTTGGCTCTGTCATTTATTAGCTGTGTGATATTTAATCATGAGTCTAATAACAGTAAATTTTAAAATATTTTGGATATTTTCATGGTGATTTTCAAGTGTTAGTTATTAAAACAATGTTCTTTCTGGGAAATAAGAGATATAAAGAATCATGGTTTGATCTAGGGTCATCTTTGTTCTCTATAAGAAATTCAATGCAAAACTTCAAATATCATCATACACTGTAAGTTCACATGGAAAGGCAGAAACATAAAATGTTCCATATGAAAATGTTTCTTAAAGGAGAAAGAAAGAATATGCTCATTGGGACTTTTGCTATACTATCTTTCGAATTCTCTCATCTTTATTTCTATGTATGAACATGCATATATGTATATGTGTATTCTCAAACAAAATATTCCCATGCCCTGGTTATAAGAATATGTCCTGGTATAAACATTGTAACATTATTCACATCTAAGGGTCTTGTTTTTTTTGTTTGTTTGTTTTGTTTTGTTTTTGATGTTTCAGAAAGGACATGACCACATTGGTGATTTTATAACATATATCTCAGATCATAAATTACCTAGGTTTTGTAGATGAAGTAGGAGAACTCTCTCTTCTTCTATTCCACCTCTATCTTTGTTCCTAAGGGAAACTAAATGGTCTCTAATAGAGATACGTCCAGACAGAGGTTTTATAATGCAATTTCTTGGGCACATAAAGAGGAAAAGAGCCACAGGATATCCATTATGCTAATGTCTGGAAATGCAAAACTAGCCCATATTAAGGACACTGAGCAATAACCGAGAGAAGGGCAATAAATTGGAAAACAGTTTTTGCTAGTGTTTGGGCTCCCTTCTAATTTAATTTTAACTTTTGATATCTTCATATTTAGTATCAAGCTTATGATTTGAGTGAACAAAATTTGAATGGTCTTTTATTAGTTTTCCACATTTTGGAATCACCTATGGATCAAGAATGGATGATTTATGTTTTGGGTATAGAACAGAGTATAAATTTTTGCCATCCTGCTTAAATAAAAATAGAAATATAGAAGGAGGCTTGGTAGAAGAAGAAAGAAAGGAAGAAGGAATATAGAGCAATTGTATTCTTATCTTTCATAAGAGAGTCAAAAGTTAATGACTTGAACCAAGTAGAAGAAAAGAAATAACAAGGATTAAAACTGAAATAAATGACATAGAGAACAAAAAAACAATAGAGAGGATAAATATCACCAAAAGTTGGTTCTTTGAGAGGATCAACAAGATTGACAAACCCCTAGCTAGACTGACAAAATCAGAAAGAGAGAAGACCCATATAAACAAAATAATGAATGAGAAAGGTGACATTACTGCAGATCCAGAGGAAATTAAAAAAATTATAAGAGGGTACTGTGAACAACTGTATGGCAACAAACTGGATAATGTAGAGGAAATGGCCAATTTCCTGGAAACATATAAACAACATAGACTGACCAGAGAAGAAACAGAAGACCTTAACTAACCAATCACAATCAAAGAGATCCAATCAGTCATCAAAAAGCTTCCCACAAATAAATGCCCAGGGCCAGATGGCTTCACAGGAGAATTCTACCAAACTTTCCAGAAAGAACTGACACCAATCTTACTTAAATTCTTTCAAAACACTGAAGAAAATGGAACAGTACCTAACTCATTTTATGAAGCTAACATCAATCTAATACCAAAACCAGGCAAAGATGCTACAAAAAGGGAAAACTACCGGCCAATCTCCCTAATGAATATAGATGCAAAAATCCTCAACAAAATACTTGCAAATCGAATCCAAAGACACGTTAAAAAAATCATACACCATGACCAAGTGGGGTTCATTCCAGGCATGCAAGGATGGTTCAACATAAGAAAATCAATCAATGTATTACAACACATTAACAAATCAAAAGGGAAAAATCAAATGATCGTCTCAATAGATGCTGAAAAAGCATTCGACAAAGTCCAACATCCGTTTTTGATAAAAACACTTCAAAAGGTAGGAATTGAAGGAAACTTCCTCAATATGATGAAGAGCATATATGAAAAACCCACAGCCAGCATAGTACTCAATGGTGAGAGACAGAAAGCCTTCCCCCTAAGATCAGGAACAAGACAAGGATGCCCGCTATCACCACTGTTATTCAACATTGTGCTAGAAGTGCTAGCCAGGGCAATCCGGTAAGAGAAAGAAATAAAAGGCATCCAAATTGGAAAGGAAGAAGTAAAACTGTCATTGTTTGCAGATGATATGATCTTATATCTGGAAAACCCCGAGAAATCAACGATACAGCTACTAGAACTAATAAACAAATTTAGCAAAGTAGCAGGATACAAGATTAATGCACACAAGTCAGTAATGTTTCTATATGCTAGAAATGAACAAATTGAAGAGACACTCAAGAAAAAGCTACCATTTTCAATAGCAACTAAAAAAATGAAGTACCTAGTAATAAACTTAACCAAAGATGTAAAAGACCTATACAAAGAAAACTACATAACTCTATTAAAAGAAATAGAAGGGGACCTTAAAAGATGGAAAAATATTCCATGTTCATGGATAGGAAGGCTAAATGTCATTAAGATGTCAATTCTGCCCAAACTCATCTACAGATTCAATGAAATCCCAATCAAAATTCCATCAACCTACTTTGCAGACCCGGAAAAGCTAGTTATCAAATTTATTTGGAAAGGGAAGATGCCTTGAATTGCTAAAGACACTCTAAAAAAGAAAAACGAAGTGGGAGGACTTACACTCCCTGACTTTGAAGCTTATTATAAAGCCACAGTTGTCAAAACAGCATGCTACTGGCACAAAGATAGATATATAGATCAATGGAATCAAATTGAGAATTCAGAGATAGACCCCCAGATCTATGGCCGACTGATCTTTGATAAGGCCCCCAAAGTCACTGAACTGGATCATAAAGGTCTTTTCAACAAATGGGGCTGGGAGAGTTGGATATCCATATCCCAAAGAATGAAAGAGGACCCCTACCTCACACCCTACACAAAAATTAACTCAAAATGGACCAAAGATCTCAATATAAAAGAAAGCACCACAAAACTCCTAGAAGATAATGTAGGAAAACATCTTCGAGACCTTGTATTAGGTGGCTACTTCCTAGACTTTACACCCAAAGCACAAGCAACAAAAGAAAAAATAGATAAATGGGAACTTCTCAAGCTTAGAAGTTTCTGCACCTCAAAGGAATTTCTCAAAAATGTAAAGAGCCAGCTAACTCAATGGGAAAAATTTTTTGGAAACCATGTATCTGACAAAAGACTGATACCTTGCATATATAAAGAAATCCTACAACTCAATGATGATAGTACAGACAGGCCAATTATAAAATGGGCAAAAGATATGAAAAGACAGTTCTCCGAAGAGGAAATACAAATGGCCAAGAAACACATGAAAAAATGTTCAGCTTCACTAGCTATTAGAGAGATGCAAATTAAGACAACGAGATACCATCTCACACCAATTAGAATGGCTACCATTAAACAAACAGGAAACTACAAATGCTGGAGGGGATGTGGAGAATTTGGAACTCTTATTCATTGTTGGTGGGACTATATAATGGTTCAGCCACTCTGGAAGTCAGTCTGGCAGTTCCTTAGAAAACTAGATATAGAGATGCCCTTTGATCCAGCGATTGCACTTCTCGGTATATACCTGGAAGATCGGAGAGCAGTGACACGAACAGATATCTGCACGCCAATGTTCATAGCAGCATTGTTCACAATTGCCAAGAGATGGAAACAACCCAAATGTCCTTCAACAGATAAGTGGATAAATAAAATGTGGTATATGCACACGATGGAATACTACACGGCAGTAAGAAGGAACGATCTGGTGAAACATATGACAACATGGATGAACCTTGAAGACATAATGCTGAGCGAAATAAGCCAGGCACAAAAAGAGAAATATTATATGCTACCTCTAACGTGAACTTTGAAAAATGTAAAACGAATGGTTTATAATGTAGAATGTAGGGGAACTAGTGATAGAGAGCAATTAAGGAAGGGGGAACAATAATCCAAGAAGAACAGATAAGCTATCATGGGTAAATTTAATGTTCTGGGAATGCCCAGGAATGACTATGGTCTGTTAATTTCTGATGGGTATAGTAGGAACAAGTTCACAGAAATGTTGCTAAATTAGGTTACTTTCTTGGTGTAGAGTAAGAAAACATTGGAAGTAAGTAGTTATCTTAGGTTAGTTGTCTTTTTCTTACTCCCTTGTTATGGTCTCTTTGAAATGTTCTTTTATTGTATGTTTTTTTATATTTTTTATTTTTATTTTTCATACAGTTGATTTAGAGAAAAAAAAGTTTAAAAAAAAAAACCAAGGAAAAAAATATGCAGAGCCCCCTTGAGGAGCTGGTGGAGAATGCAGGGGTATTGGCCTGCCCTACCTCGATGGTTGCTAACATGCCCACAGACATAGGGGATTGGTGGTTTGGTGGATTGAGCCCTCTACTCCGGAATTTGCCCTTGGGAAGACTGTTGCTGCAAAGGAGAGGCTAGGCCTCCCTATAATTGTGCCTAAGAGCCTCCTCCCGAATGCCTCTTTGTTGCTCAGATGTGGCCCTCTCTCTCTGGCTAAGCCAACTTGAAAGGTGAAATCACTGCCCTCCCCCCTACGTGGGATCAGACACCCAGGGGAGTGAATCTCCCTGGCAACGTGGAATATGACTCCCGGAGAGGAATCTAGACCTGGCATCGTGAGATGGAGAACATCTTCTTGACCGAAAGGGGGATGTGAAAGGAAATGAAATAAGCTTCAGTGGCAGACAGATTCCAAAAGGAGCTGAGAGGTCACTCTGGTGGGCACTCTTACGCACAATATAGACAGCCCTTTTTGGGTTCTAATGAATTGGGGTAGCTGGTGGTGGATGCCTGAAACTATCAAACTACAACCCAGAACCCATGAGTCTTGAAGACAATTGTATAAAAATGTGGCTTATGAGGGGGGACAGTGGGATTGGGGGGGGCATAGGGATCACACTCCCGTTTGTCTAGTTTGTGGATGGATGAGTGGAAAGGTGGGGGAAGGAAACAAACAAACAAACAGACAAGGGCGCCCAGTGTTCGTTTTTACTTTAGTTGCTCCTTTTCACTTTAATTATTATTCTGGTTATTTTTGTGTGTGTGGTAATGAGGGTGTCAGGGATTGATTTTGGTAATGAATGTACAACTATGTAATGGTACTGTGAACAATCAAATGTAAGATTTGTTTTGTATGACTGCGTGGTATGTGAATATATCTCAATAAAATGAATAATAAAAAAAAAGTTAATGACTTGATGAGAGTTCACTCTGGTGGGCACTCTTATGCACTTTATAGATATCCTTTTTTAGGTTCTAGTGTACTGGAATAGCTAGAAGTAAATACCTGAAACTATCAAACTTCAACCCAGTAGTCTTGACTCTTGAAGATGATTGTATAACTATGTAGCTTACAAGGGGTGATAGTGTGATTATGAAAACCCTATGGATCACACTCCCTTTATCTACAGTGTATGGATGGATGAGTAGAAAAATGGGGACAAAAAACAAATGAAAAATAGGGTGGGATGGGGGGGATGATTTCGGTGTTCTTTTTTACTTTTATTTTTTATTCCTATTTTTATTCTTTCTGGTATAAGGAAAATGTTCAAACATAGATTGGGGTGATGAATGCACAACTATAAGATGGTACTATGAACAGTTGATTTTACACCATGGAAGATTGTATGGTTATGTGAATATATCTCAATAAAACTGAATTTTAAAAAAAGTTAATGACTCAAGTTGATGGAACAATAAAAGAGCAATAAAAATATCATTTGAAGATGCAAAAGTGATCAAAGTAAGGACTTAAAAATATATATATATATATTTATAACAAAATATTGGGAAAAAAGGTTGATTGGATTTGTCAGAGTGTAATTCAAGATGCTCCATATCTTCTGTAATGGAGAATCAATTATATTGTTTAAAAATGATTAATCATGATATATAAACATTTAAAACATATATATATATATATATATATATATATATTTTTTTTTTTTTTGATTAAAGAATCACCTCCTTAAAGAGTTAAACCAAAAGGGGTAAAGGACTTTTGCCTCTGTGTGGTAAGCTTTTCATATTAAATAATTTGACATTTTGCTCTTCTAACTTGCTCCTGTATCACTTTAATAGAATTTATAGAAGAGATTAGGGCTCTGTATGATTTATCCACTCTTCAACATTAATGTGGACTTTTACAAAGTTGGCATCTTAACTCATATAAAGATGGAAAAAAAATTCCTCCTTTCTAGGTTAAGTAAGAACAGATATTTTACAAACACTTGCATCAAAGCATTTACCAGCAAAAATGTTAAAGGTAAAGTGTTAAAGGTAGCTTTTATGTAAATATCAGAAGTTTTGATATTAGAATAGCTAAGCAAAGCATATATATTTTCAGAATTTCATAAACCTGATGCTCATCTTAAAAGAGAAAACATACCCAAACTATGTAGCACATTTTCTGGGAAATATCATATTTATTAGGATGCCAGCTTGATGTAGTGGGAATAGTGTAGGCTTTGGATTAAACTGAGCTGGGTTCAAATCCCAGATGCCACACATGCCATACTTCATGGTGTCATCATGAAGATTAAAGAAGGTTATATGCATTTAAAATGACTGTCTCAGAGCATATAGACAGTAGCAAATAAATATTAGTTTTCCTCACCCAAATACAAAGCAGTACACAGTAAAGGGATCTAGTTGGATGAACACCTATAATTTAGATGCTGATGAAAATAAATTGTATGGGCTACTGGAGATCAACCTTTGGAAAATGGTAGGTACATTAATATTTCTGCCATTACTCAAAAGTAATTACGAAAAATGCAAATTATTAAGTCAACAAAAACAATGAAGGAGGAAAAAATAGGTGCATCTTTTTCCCTTTTTCTAAAATATAATTTAATACAAATTAAACTGAGATGTCTATCTGAACATAATTCATAGCTTTTTATGAGAAAATTCATTATGAAGATAAAACGTTTGAATGTGTTTTCTTTTCTTCTTTTGTTCTCCAAATAAATGGTGCTTTGTTTGTGTCTCACTTTATTTGAAGAAACATCTAAAGGGATAATTAGAAAGAAAATGGATTTTTTTACTCTGGAGATGTTGAGCTTAACATGATGAAAGATAGATACATTGGGGAGGTATCTTTTTGATATTAGGAAATAGGGGCCTGAAATGCAGTCAGAGAAGACTAAATGTAGGGAATAAGAGTAATTACAGCTGCAAATAGAATGTTGGGGCTCACAGAATCAGAGCTGAAAAGAAACTGGAAAATGAAGTTTCAGCAGAGTAGGAGAACCAGAAAATCCCAGTGTTGCTGAAGCTGCATAGTGAACAAATTTCCCAAACTGTGTGGGTAACAGTGTGAATGTGTGGTTCAAGGGTAAAAGAGCAAAGAACAGGCCATGGTTTTCACTAATCATTAATATCTTATAGAAGTTCTAAAGGTGCTTAGCTAAGTGACAAGGGCGGGGGGCTTGTGGGATTTAATCCAGTAAACTACATGCTGCTAATGCAATATTTTTCTTGGAAATATTGAGCCCTAAAACAAAAAGATAATTTAGACAGCTTCCTTTGACATGCTTGGGTACTATTCCCTATGTAATGAGTCTAGCGAAAATGTGTTAGAACAAGCACAGGCTGATTGCTGATGAAACTGTCTAGGTCCAAGTTATTGAGTCTATTTAAAAGCCATTTTTTTTTTTTGTTGTTGTTAAGTATAATTCCTTGGAAATGTATCACAGATATCATATAGTTTGGACACTGGCACCACTTAAAAATGTAACGTGTTACTACAGGGACTCATCCAGTTCCTAGTTTCAGAATCCACAAAGAGTGATTGCTGAACCCATCAGAGAGCAGAGTCCTATAGCCGCCGGACTCAGGGAGTGACTATATATAGAATGAATCCAGAATTGCCACCAGTTCTGCCACCTGGGCAGCATTCTGCTTCAAAGCTGTGCTGAAAGACAACAAAGTAGAACAAAAAACTGAAAGCCATCTGTGCTTTGGAAAACTAGGGCTACACATTTTTATACTATGTTTATGCCAGAATTTTGGTGACTAAATAAATCAGTACAAATGTACTTCTGTTTATTTCTCATTCTTCTTCCGATAAAATTCAACAAATAAGTATTGAGTGCCCTGCATGTGGTGGGTGCTCTCGCATATGTGAGATATCTTAAATTTGAGTGTAGCTCTTTTCACTTCAGTGTTGTAGAATATATGGTTCTTTTTTTTCTTCCTTTTCCCCACTACCATGCTGATCTAAACCACTGTCTCACACCTAGCTTAATAATCAGGATTTTGTTGCTGTTTCTGGTAAATAGAAATCCAAAGTATCATTTAGCTCTGCTTTCTCCTGGGTTGGCTTAGTTATTATTATCATTATTTTATGTTAAAATACATAACATAAAATTTACCTTTTTTTAAACTCTTTTAAAGTGCACAATTCAGTGTTATTTAGTATACTCACAATGTTATACATCCATTGCTATTATCTAATTCTAGAACTTTTTCTGCATCCCAGCAATAACACCCCATTCTCCTCTACTCCTAGCCCTTGGCAACCATAAATCTGTTTTGTATCTTAATGGATTTGCATATTCTGGATATTCCATATAAATGGAATCATACATTTATGTCTGGGTTCTTTCACTTAATGTTTTCAATGTTCGTCCATGTTGTAGCTTGTTTCAGTACTTTATTCCCTTTTGTGTCTGTAATATTCCATAGTATGGATATACCACATTCATTTGTTGATGGACACTTGAATTGATTGCACTTTTGGCAATTATGAATACTGCTGCTATGAACATTTGTGTACATTGGGTTGTCTTCTTAAACATGCTCTCTCTGCTACAGCAAAGATGCCCCCAGCAGCTCTAGACTTACAGAATGCTTAGCATCTGCTTTCCCCAAAACCCTCCATAAAGAACTGATGTTCTCTCCTTGGCTGTATTAGTCACTCCCGGGCTAATACAGTGACAAGAGGGATGGGGTACTCTAATTTCCCAGTCTGCGCATCTACCCCCAGGAAGGAGGGAGAGTGGATTTAATCCCATGTGCACCACTTAGATTAGGAATAGGGATGGTCCCTGAAAGATATTAAGGATGAAAAAAATTATACCCACTACACTTGAATTATAGTCATCTCCATGGCCAATTTATCTCCTCTCCAATAATTTTACCAGCAAAAGTCATTTTAAAAGTCAACATGACAAAGAGTCTCCCCCTTAGTACCTCTTTGTTGCTCAGATGTGGCCATCTCTCTCTCTGAGTCATCTCGACAGGTGAACTCGCTGCCCTCCTCCCTATGTGGGACCCAACTCCCAGGGTTGTAAATCTCCCTGGCAATGCAGAATAACTCCCGGGGATGAATGTGGACCCGGCATCGTGGGACTGAGAGTATCTTCTTGACCAAAAGGGGGATGCAAAATGAGACAAAATAGTTTCAGTGGCTGAGAGATTTCAAATGGAGTCGAGAGGTCACTCTGGTGGACATTCTAATGCACTATATAGATAACACGTCTTGGGTTTTAATGTATTGGAATAGCTAGAAGTAAATACCTGAAACTACCAAACTCCAACCCAGGAGACTGGACTCCTGAAGACAATTATATAATAATGTAGATTACAAGGGGTGACAGTGTGATTGTGAAGACCTTGTGGATCACACCCCCTTTATCTAGTGTATGGATGAGTAGAAAAATGGGGACAAAAACTAAAGGACAAATGGGGTGGGATGGGGGTATTATTTGGGTGTTCTTTCTTCACTTTTATTTTTTATTCTTGTTCTGGTTCTTTCTGATGTAAGGAAAATGTTCAGAGATAGATTGTGGTGATGAACGCATAACTACGTTATCATACTGTGGACAGTGGATTGTATACCATGGATGATTGTATGGTGTGTGAATGTATTTCAATAAAACTGAATTTAACTAAAAAAAAAAAAGTCAACATGGCAATTATCTCAAAATAAAAGTTAAAAAAAGCAACAAAAAGTTGATACGATCTTATTCCTCTGTATTTAAAGTCCTTCAGTAGACTCCTATTGGCCTTAAGGAAAAATATCCAAAAATCTGAATGTTTGATGGTCTAGCCTCTGCCTCTCTGGCTTTTCTCTATGCAGCTCCTCATGTCCATAATCTCCACACTGCCATGCTTGTCTCTTTTCTGTCTTCATTTCCTAGCATGGCACCTCAGTACCCTTTTTTTCCTTTTAATTTTTAAAGTGCAATTTGTTTAATAGATAAGCTTTTTGTTTTGTTTTGTTTTGCTTTTTTGTTTTTTATAGAAATTTTTTTTTGTTGTGATTGTTCACATACCATACAATTATCCAAAGATCCAAAATGTACAATCAATTGCCCCCAGTACCATCATGCAGTTGTGTATCCATCACCACAATTAACTTTTGTTCAATTTTTAGAACATTTTCATTACTCCAGAGAAGAGATAAAGACAAAGAAAAACGAAAAGGAAACTCACATCCTCCCATATCCCTAACCACCCCCTCTCCATTGTTGACTGGTAGTATTAGTATAGTACCTTTATTACTGTTTATGAAAGAACATTGAAATACTACTAACTGAAGTATATAGTTTGCAATAGGTATATATATTTTTCCTAAATACCCCTCTATTAATAATTTCTAGTTGTAGTGTCATACATTTGTTGTGGTTCATAAAATAGATTTCTAATATTTGTATAGTTAATCTCAGACATTGCCCACCACAAGGTTTACTGTTTTATACACTCCCATCTTTCAAACTCCAACTTTCTTTCTGGTGACAAAAATGACTCTGAGCTTCCTTCCCCTTTCCACCACATTCATGGACCATTCAGCTCTATTAGTTATTCTCACAATGTGCTACCATCACCTCTGTTCATTTCTAAATATTTAAGTTCATTCTAGTTCAATGTTCTGCTCATACTAAGCAACCACTCCCCATTCTTTAGCCTCGTTCTATATCTTAGTAACTTATATTTCATATCTATGAGTTTACATATTATAATTAGTTCCTATCAGTGAGACCCTGTCATATTTGTCCTTATGTGTCTGGCTTATTTCATTCAGTATATTGCCCTCAAGGTTTCATCATCAACCCGTTTTTGTTTAAGATGGTTGTGTTCACACACCATACATTCCATCCTAGTTTAACAATCGATGGTTCCCTGTTTAGTCACATATTTATGTGTCCACCACCCTCACCACTGTCTATAAGGACATCGATATTTCTTCCACAAAGCAGGAGGAAGAATCAAAGAAGGTAAAGAGGCAAAAGAAAAAGAAAAAAAGAAAAACAAACAAACAAAATACAGCTAGGAAGCAGCAAAAGGAAAGATAACCTTAGATCAGAGTAGAATAAAGAGTCAGACGACACCACCAATGTCAAGAGTCTCACACCCCTCCACTATGCCCCCCTCTTATATGCATTTACCTTGCTTTATTGCCTTTGTTACAATAAAGGAAGCACAATACAATGATTCTGTTAATTATAGTCTTTAGTTTACGTTGATTGTATTTTTCCCCCAGTATCTCCCTATTTTTAACACCTTGCAAGGTTGGCATTCGTTTGTTCTCCCTCATGAAAAAAACATATTTGTACATTTTGTCACAATCATTGAGCACCCCAGGTTTCACTGAGTTATACAGTCCCAGTCTTTATCTTTCCTCTTTTCTTCTGGTGTCCTGCATGCTCCTCACCTTCCTCTTTCAACCATATTCGTAGTTATCTTTGTTCAGTGTACTTACCTTGCTGTGCTACCATCACCCAAAATTGTGTTCCAAATCTCTCACTCCTGTCTTCTTCTATCAGTCTGTAGTGTTCCCTTTAGTATTTCCTGTAGGACAGGTGTCTTGTTCACAAACTCTTTCATTGTCTGTTTGTCAGAGAATATTTTGAACTCTCTTTCATATCTGAAGGACAGTTTTGCTGGATATAGGATTCTTGGTTGGCGGTTTTTCTCTTTTAGTATCTTAAATATCTCACACCACTTCTTTCTTGCCTCCATGGTTTCTACTGAGAGATCCGCATATAGTCTTATTAAGCTTCCTTGTATATTATGGATTGCTTTTCTCTTGCTGCTTTCAGGATTCTCTCTTTATCTTTGACGTTTGATAATCTGATTATTAAGTGTCTTGGCGTTGGCCTATTCACATCTATTCTGTTTGGGGTACGCTGCACTTCTTGGATCTGTAATTTTATGTCTTTCATAAGAGATGGGAAATTTTCATTCGTATTTCCTCTATTATTGCTTCTGCCCCTTTTCCCTTCTCTTCTCCTTCTGGGACACCAATGATACGTACATTATTGTCCTTTGTTTCATCCTTGAGTTCCTGGAGACGTTGCTCATATTTTTTCATTCTTTTCTCCATCTGCTCCTTTGCGTGTAGGCTTTCAGGTGTTTTGTTCTTCAGTTCCTGAGTGTTTTCTTCTGCCTCTTGAGATCTGCTGTTGTATGTTTCCATTGTGTCTTTTGTCTCTTGTGTTGTGCCTTTCATTTCCATAGATTCTGCCAGTTGTATTTTCAAACTTTTGATTTCTGCCTTACATACACCCAGTGTTTTCTTTATAGCCTTTATCTCTGCTGCCATATCTTCTCTAAACTTTTTGAATTGATTTAGCATTAATTGTTTAAATTCCTGTATCTTAGTTGAAGTGTAAGTTTGTTCCTTTGACTGGGCCATAACTTCATTTTTCTTAGTGTAGGTTGTAGTTTTCTGTTGTTTAGGCATCTGGCCTCCTTGGCCACCCCAATCAGATTTTCCCAGATGAGAGCAGGCTGAGGTCCCAGAAGGAAGAAATATTCAGTATCTGGTTTCCTTGATGGTGTGTCTTAGAGTATTGATACACCCTGTGCTTTTCTGGCTGGCAGGTGGTGCCTTTCAGCCTGTCACCCAGTCTGGTGTAAGGAGGTGTGGCCCGCAGCTCTCCTCCCCCAAGTTCTGGCATCTGGTTCTGAATGGAAGACAGGTAGTAGAGCTGGACCCCTCCTCTTTCCTCTTGGAAAGATATGCCAGCTAGAGAGAGGTAATTTGCATATAAATAGATTCTTTGTTCCTCTGACTCTGCTATCTCCACCCTTGTCTGGGTCAGAGTACTGTGAGTTTAAAATGGCTAAGGCTTTCTCTACTGAAGAGCACTGCGGGTTGAAAACAGTTGAGGCTTTCTCCACTGAGCCGCCCAGGTTGACAGAGGGAGAAAGAGACAGAAAGCCCCTTTTCAGAGTCAATCTTCAGTCCCTAGATTCACCCATCAGCCAGAAATGGCACCCGATCCTTTGGGCTCCCTGACCCAAGACAGATACGTCCCCTGACTTTTCAAGGTCAGTCATCTCCAAAAGCCTCTGTCTGATTGTTGGGGAGTCACTGTCTGTATTGAGTGGTTAACATTAAAACCCCAGTTGGAGCTGGGCTGAGGTGTATTCGCTTGTTTAGAGAGTGCTGCTCTCTAGCACCACCAGGCTTCCATGAGGGAGGGGCTCTCAGCTCTCGGCTCAGGTCTGCAGTTTTTACTTACAGATTTTATGCTGAAATCTCGGGCATTCCTCCCAATTCAGATTGGTATATGATGAGTGAACAGTCACATTTGTCTCCCCACAGTTATTCCAGGTTATTTCCTTGTTGTTTCTGTTGTTTTTAATTGTTCCAGTGGGACTAACTAGCTTCCACTCCTCTCTGTGCCACCATCTTAGCCCCTGTAATCCTCAGTATCCTTTTGGCAGAAATACTCTTCTAGATCCATCTCAGTGTTCCATTCCCATGTCTACTCTATTCCTACTTTCCTCCTCCCATCCCACCCCTTAGCTTTGTCAATGCTTATTGATTGTCAGGTCTTAGAATAGAAATCACTTTCTCAGGGAAGTTAGTTCTTGTGGTGTTAGATTCTTCAAATATATGCTGCCATAGCACTGGGCATTTCTTATTTATAATACTCATGGCCGTTGTAATACACATGCATTTGTTTCCTAGATATCCATCTCCCCTTTCCCTTGCCAAATTACAAATGCCATGAGGTTAGGAACCATGCACAGTATATTTCCCACAATATCCCCAGTCTCTGGAATGACATTTTGCATGTAGTAGGAGATACAAAAATACATGTAGCCTAAACAAATTATACGAATCAGTTTTAATTTACTGTCCTCCACATGTAATTAGTCAACTACATGGATGTTCTTTTTTTTTTCTTTGTTGGTGGAACTTAGCCCTGTTGCATATAAAGGTGATTAATTTTTACTATTTGAAGATCTTACTTTAAGTTACTTCTCAAAAAAGTAATTCTAAAATTATAGAATGCCTACTGCATGCCCAGTATTATCTATGCTCAGGAAGTATATTTGCAATATTAAATAGGTGAACCAATTTGATTATTGAGGCACTTTTAGAAGGTTGATATTATTATTCTGAATTATTATTTTCAGCTTATAAGTGAAGACTATAGAATTGTGAAGTTCAGTAGCTTGAATATGGTCCCACAGCTATTAGGTGGTTGCAGAGGTTCAATCCTTGATGTCTCCATATCTGACTTAAAAACCCAGGTGTGTTTAAACACTTCACTCTCTATGTACTGGTTCCTTCAACCTTATTCAAAGATTCTTTATCTTGATGAAAGATCAGACAAGAGAGCAAAATTTGTCATTTATCCAATTCAGTTCGCTTCATTAAAGAAAAGGGTTGAATAAAAATTCACATTCTATCTATCACACTTCTGAAAATGCAGAAGGCCTATTTAAGGGCCTATGATCGCCTTCCTGGTAGAGAATTTTATATTCATTGAAAAACAGAAGATGAATGGAGACAACTAGTATAGTGTTGTCAGACAAGCAGTGCTAAAGGAGCTTTCAGAAGGGAGAGGTCACTGGCCATGGAGGGCAAAGCAGGAGTAGAGGCCATACATGACTTCAGGTCACTTCACCAATTTTATCCACAATTTAAGATACTTAGAGATCTAGTATGTGTCATGGCACTCAGAATAAACCACAGTGTAAGATTATGAGCTATACACAGGGAAGTAAAAAGTTGGAACAAATTAGGACGTTTACTCTGGTTAATAATGATAAAAGTTTGAGAGGGAAGAGAGTCAGGAACAAAACTAGGAGGCATGTAATCAAGGCATGAGGCCTTAGGTCCTGGACTGGGTGGGTGGTGGTGTGTCTTACAGACCCCGATTGATTGAAAATGGAAATAAGATATAAGTGGGAAAAAAGATGACTCAGCAAATGTGAACTTAAACTCTGTGGGAATGAATAGGTGTGCCATGAACCGAAATTTGGGAATTGAAGGATAGAACTTGGGTTAGGGCAGGGGTTATAAAACCAAATGCTTGCAAGGACCAGACAGGAAGTAAGAAGTACACAGGCTGGGTGGAAGAAGTGAGGAGGACATCAGGAGAAACACGGTGCCAGTCATTTAGGGATCAGAGTTACCATATCACCTGATTTGCTGAAAGAAACTGGAAATTCAGAAATAGCCTCATTTTAAATGTTGATAAGAAATTCAATTTTTAAAAAGGCCAACACCATATGGTCCAAATAAAATATTTGTATGGGCATCACGTAAGCTTTGGGGCACAGTTAGTGATGTCTGGCTAAGGAATAAAGTTCAGGGCTTTCAGGCATCACTTCTGTTGGGAGTCAGTGAGTTCCTATTTTGTAAACTCAAGAAAGCAAGAACAAAGGAAAACAAACCATTTACATGTCTTTTTCTTGTCCTTTGAAGTATTGTAATACATTGCAGTTTTGAGAGTTTTTCTAAGCCTCTGTATACAACCTCAAATGAACTGTATTATACAACCAAAAGTACTGAGACGTCTAAATTTTTTTCTTATTTTTGGTAAAATTTCAATAATTGCTTTGATACGTATGTTTTGTGTTGATCTGCTGAGTATATTTAGTGGGCTCTTTTTAATTAAAAATGCAATCCTCATGGTGTGTGAGGGATTCTATTTTGTTTACATTTAAGCAAACACAAATTATAACATGTCTTCAGAAAAAAAACTTCTACATTAAGCAAATATTTCTTTCATAGAAAGGAAGGCTGAAAAGGCTATATGGTTTGAGTGAAAAGGAATACTTCTTGTTTTTCTATATTGATGGCAAATCTGAAAGGCAAGTAATTGAGGGAAGAAGTACGATGGCTTTAAAATCATTGTTTGAAAAACCTGCCCCCCCCATATTAAAGGCATATTAAGCATAATGGTATTACATGTATCCTTATTAGATGCTTGTGATTACCTTGTTATCTTTTAAATGTATCATCAACTCTGGCAACATACGGTAGACTCTTTAGCATGTCTTTTCATGGGGTGGGGAAATTTGTTCCCTGTTTGGATACCTTCTAACAAATTCAGAATGAGTCAGATAAGCAAGGGCAATAATTATGCCAGTAGCAATGCTTCTCAGTCTTCTCCATCAAGAGATACTAAGCTGCCAAGAAGAAAGAATGCATATTCTATTCCTGAAAATTTCTTTGAGATTTTAAATTCTACCACAAAACTTCATGTGAATTATATAATCTACTCCATAATGTAAGGGCTTCTTTATTAAAAACAAAACAAAACAAAACAAAACCCTACTGTCTTGAATTATTCACCATTGGAACAAAAGAGTTTCCTACCCTTCTCAGAGTTAAATGTAGCAGTGTGTGTAGTGGTCAGAACAGGGGGTCAAACTTCCTCGTTCAAATCCTGCTTCACCATTTACCATCTTGGCAAGTCATTTATAGAATTGGGGATAAAACAGTACCTGCTATGTAAGTCTACTCAGTTCCTTCCCTTATACATTTGGGAATAAAGTAGCACTTACTGCATAGGGTTGCTCTGAAGAATCAATGTAATATCATGTGAAAAATGCTTAGCACACTGCCTAACACATTGAATCTGATGTATCAGGCAGTATTTCATATGCATATCAGGTTACTGAGTCTTCGTCCCATAACCTTCTCTTGGAAATTCCCATTCTCTTTCTTGGCATCATAATATTTTAAGAATTCTGATGCACATAAATATATGGATTCAAATTATATCAGAAGTGCTCAGAATGTCATATACAAAAGCAGAGGACAAAGCAATGTTTTCAGCTACTATTGAAAATTTCATTAAAAATTTCTTCCTGTTGACAGTAGAGTCATGTATATAATAAATAAAATGGCCTTCGAGCAACCTGCTAGTCTTTTCTACTGACTTAATGAAATCTGTGTCTAGGTATCTTCCTCAAGTAAGTCAGATTACTAATCACACTGTTTATGTATGATTAAAAGCCTCAAATTACTTACAGCACCACAAATAACATTCAAGATCTAAATATAAAGTTTCATTTTCATTGGAGTGATCTTGTCAAGTGCAATTAAAAAAAAGGTATAAAAAATTATAGTGCCTTGTAGTGTTGATGGAAATTCAGTTGAGAAAAAATCTGAGTTCATCAATTCTGGGCCAGTCTTCATCTTTAAGATGCACAGCGTTACTCACCTCCTACAATTCTTCCACCTTTGTGTTGCTTATTTTCCTCCACAGAGAAAAATAATTCAACCTTGAGTTTAAAATCTGTTACCAGCATCCTCCTATGCCAAGCCTGTAAAGCAGAGCAAGATTTCAAGGTTACTGCTCAGATAATTATGAAAGATCTCATTGAATATAATAAAAATGACCATTTTAACAATCCTTTGTACTCACTGAAAAAAATCAAGAGATGAACACATGGAAGTGAGGTTTACTCAGAAAATGGTACAGTCTGATCATTCAGAGTAGAGGCTCACATTAATTCATATTACTATGTATTTCCAATTTAAACAATTGATTCCACAAATAATTATTGAAAAACTACATTTTAGAAATTATTCTAAAGCATGTTTTGGTTTGTTAAAAATAATTTATTAAGTATTTTGACATTATTGTTTTGTGTGTGTGTTTTTTTTTACTTCTAATTGTTAACCATCAAGCATTTCACAAGTTAAATCTTCTCAGACATCATCATATAACTATATCAAGCAATGTCCAACGAAAACCTGGGGTAAATTCAGCCCATCCACTGTTATTTCACATGCCTCTTGCACAGGTCTAAATGCCTCTTTGGGTGACATCATTAATTAAAGCAGTCAGGGTGTTTGTGTTTAGTTTGGCTATAAAAGATACTCAAATTTTTTTTCAATTTAAACAGATTGACCCTATCTTCAACTCAGGGATTCATCAAAACACCTTTTATCATGTGAGTTTTTCTTCAAGGTGATTCTGCAAAAGACCTCAAAATGTATTAAGCAAATTATTGCTTGATGATTTATTTATATTTGTTTTTATCTTGCTTTAAGTATAGAAGTCTTGTTTGTAGGTTTCAAATTTATTCTGGAGATTTTTCCTTCAAATTTTTTAGGATTTTTTTTATTGTTCATGTATATAGCATGATTTCTTAACACTATTTTTAAATTATTTTAAAACATTTATCTGTGTTTTGTACCATAGATTATCTATGCATATATAAACATATAGGTGTCCTCTCTTTCTCTCTCTTTCTCTCTCTCTCTATATATATATAAGGAATAGAAAGGTAGATATATAGATAGATATAGATACAGCAGATAATAATTGCATAGATATGTTTATTCCTCCCTTTTATTTCTGAGAAGTGTAATAGCATATAAACTATACACTATTTCCTTCTTATTTTATTTTACAGTATAGCTTAAAGGATCTAATTTTAAAAATATATTTATATTTTAGTGTTGTTTCAAGAGGGATAGTTTCACAAAAAATTTGCCTTGCTTCAGTGTTTATCTTTTAAGATACCAATTTTATGTGCATTTGTCCTCCAAAACAATTAAACCAATATTTTAAATGTGCATTTTGGTATGTCCTTGGCTTTCTAAATTTACTGCTGATTTTTACAATCTCCACTCTGTGTAGTTGGACAAGTGCCTTCATCTTTTTTGTTATGTCCATGTTCAGCCTTTGGAAAAATGCCATGCCTATCACTGGAATCCATGGTTTTTTAATTCTGAAAATCCTTCATCATTTTGTGCATTTCCATTTATATTTAACCTATGCTTAGAATTTCATATTTTAAACTACTTATCCATGTTTTCATTTGAAAATATATTTTGAAATAATTTCAACTAAAATATAAATGTTAAATAGCTCTAAAATACAAAAGGGAAAAATTGAATTGATGTTACATTTGTATTATCTAGAAACTCAGGAAGATGACAGGTGAAACTAAATGTGGTTCCGTGTTTTTTTAAACTACAAAAAAATATATATTGAGCAAAACTGCTGTATGAAACTAAAGTCTTTTATGGCAGACAGTGGTTTTTTATGAAGGTAACATTTTTTAAATTGTTTCATAAGGTGATAAACTTGTTTTGCCAAATCAAAAGAAAGCAAAATAAACAACTAGCTACATGGGCTCCAAGGACTCTTTGCAGAAATTATAAATTTGTCTTTCTCCCCTGATAACCCAGCATTAGTTATGTTTACAAACACTATTAGTTTTCTCTCCTTAATAGTGTTCCAGTTTACTTTCACCTGACTATAGCTCAAATAACAATAATTTCCCCCAAACTCCAGCACACCAAATTATCTAAACGTTAATGTCACACAACTTTTCTACTTTGTATATTCCTAACACCCACACATAAACAAAAGGATATTGACATGGAAAGGGAAAATTTTGTTTGTGCTAAAATTCTTTTAAAAATTCATAATCTATTTGTCCATATTGTCAGATGATAATGTTAAAATAGCGATTCAATCAGGAAAAATCAATATGCCAATAGGAAAGGTCTACTCTTTTCATACTTTGACCTATAGTATACTTCTGTTTGGCCTGATTGTCTAATAGAAAAACCATAGGGAGTGGAAGATACCTCCCTCAGTCAGAGAGGAGCAGTAAAATCCAAGTTGATAATCAAGGGGAGGAGGATGGTAGTAAGACTTTTGCCGCCAAAAGGCCCTTACTTTCCAGCAACAATGCTGGACTTCTCATAGGTGAGTAGGCATACAAATTAGAAATGTGTAAGCTAAGGTGTTGGACTGTAGCCAAGTGGCAGGGATAGAGTTGTGGGTGAGAGCTCTCCAGAGCTAGGATTTACTTTGCTAGTATAGCAAGTGTTCTCATTAGTTTGTTTCCTTCTCTTTTCTGCCTCTGTACTTCATCAGGCAAACTTCCCTATGTTGCATCTATTGATGTATACCCTGTTAATTTTATTGGCTTATGAGTTGCCTCTGCAACTCCCCTGCTCAATTTTGCCTATGGAAGCCTTGAGCACAGAATCTGATTGTTGGCCATTTCTATAGTCTCAGCTCCTAATAGAAAGTAGGAGCTTTTTAAAAGAATAAAAGCATTTGAAAGAATAATCAGACAGGCCAAGGTTCAAGTCTTACCGTTTCCACGGTTACATAAAACAGGGCAATATAATTCTCTAAACCTCAGCTTGGCCACCTTTAACCCAATGATGGCAGCATCAAATGATTATCTGAAATTGTGTGTTTTCTATATGTGTGTGTTAAATATCAAGTGCTTGCACAGAGAAGTGTTTGGTACACTGCTGAGCATGTTCTCTAAAATAGTAGCTACTATGGTTATAATTCAGTAATGTTTATTAATTTAAATGAAAAGTTAGTCTCAAACTAGTGTTCATGTACTTTTTAGATTTGTAGATAATTCAACTGTTGTTCAATCTTAAAAAGCAAATAGCTGAACCAAGAAGGTAGGAAACAAATAATATATATTGATCAAAAATATTTCTCTAAATTCAAACTTTAATATTGATATTTATAATTTAAATTTTTACTTCTCTTTGATTTTAGTCTTACATTGATTGTTTCCATGATATGTGTGTGTGTGTATAATGTATAAAATTATCTAAGGATATGTTTCCATAGAGCCTCAAGATGTCTAAAAAGTTTAAGACTTTTTTGAATCCACACTAATCTTCTAGTTTAAAGTGGCATATGATATTTTTGTTTCAAGACTTGTTTATATTTTTTAACTTTTAAAAAATATTGGCAACCTCTTTGTTTGCATGTAGCACTAGAAATTTACTGATTCTGATGAGAAATTGAAGAATATGTGAAGCTTGAGAAACTTTCCTCCTCTAGAATCTATTGTTTGTATGCACAGATTCTTTTATTTACTGCCCATCCTCATTATTTGAAGATTCTGTATTTGTGAATTTGCTTACTCACTAAAATGTATTTGTAACCCCCAAATCAATACTTGCATGCATGGTCTTTCGTGGACATGAGTAGAGCCGTGAAATATTTGAGTCACCAACACTCAGGTTCTCAGCTGAGTTTGAAAGAGGGGCATGCTGCCTTCTTGTTCGGTTCCCATACCTGTAAACAAATGTCCTTTGGCCAGTGTATTTAGTTGGTGATTCTGCTGTTTAAAATGGTCCCGAAGGAAATGTTAACATGCTATCTAATGTTCCTTAGTGCAAGAAGGCTGTTATGCGCCTTACAGAGAAAATACTTGCGTGGGATTAGCTTCCCTGAGGCATGAGTTATAACATTGTTGGACATGAGTTCAATGTTAATGAATCAAGAATATACATTAAATAAGGTGTCTTTAAACAGAAACACATATAAAACAAAGTTATGTGTTGATTGGTTGACAAAAATGTTTTGAACAGAGGCTTTTAGGAACCTAACCTTGTATATCTCCTAGGAAAAATGGTTCAGTATTCACTAATTCAGTGTTTGCAGTGACTTTATGAACATAACTGCCATGAATAATGAAAACCAATGGTATGAAATGGCCATTGAAACAGATTACATACAGTAGCCCACTGATACATGTGGGACTTAAATTATTATTGTAATGCAAATTATTTTTCTTTTAAATTCCACTAATTTTGATTCTGCACACTCAAGAAAATGCAACGCTGAGTTTAGATTTAATTAGGGAGAATAAATATTCTTCCACTTTTGGTTGTCGATTAAAAATAAATAAAAAGTGGCTGAAGTGCCTCTAGGAGTAGAGAAGAAAGAGAGATAGAGAAGAGAAGAGAGGGAGGAGGAGGAGGAGGAGGAGGAGGATCAGGAGGATAAAAAGGATAATGGGAAGAAGAGAAGAGAAAGGAAGAAAAAAGGAGTAGAGTGGAGAAGAGGTAATGGGAAGGGAGGTGAGGGGGAAGGGTGAGAAGAGAATCACCAATTTCTGGTTACAGTTGAAATTATTTCTTTTTGAAATGCTAAGAATACAATTACTCCAAAAAGAATTCATGGTGCTGTATTCAATTACACCTGGACATCTGCTTCTAAATAAGTATGTCTAAAACGTTTATTATTCCAAATGGTACAGTAGTAAGAGAAAATCAAGCTATTATTTCAGTGGCATTGATTCAAAAACCACTATTCAAAGGTCATAATTATGAAAGGTACTAACAGTCTAAATGATATGAGTTCCAAGTGATTAAGTTGGTTCACAAACCTCTCAGAACTGTAATTATGTGGAAAAGGAAAGTGTGAAGAAGTCACAGGCCACAGAGAGCAGATTTCCATCATAGTTAAATGGGTTTTCCTTGCCCATTAGATACTGGGCTTTACATAAAATGTGTAACAGACAAAGACTGGGGCACTTCATCTACAAGTGCATATAAAGGATAGATAGAACCAAGGGTGAAAAACACACCACATTTACAGCATGATGTCAGCTGATTAAATAATGATTGCTGTAAATGTACTGAGATAAGCTTAGTCATGACAATTATCTGAACTAGGACACCATTCAGAAGATTTCTGGGATATGGACCCCATATTATACAAATGTCAAAAATTATAAACTAATAGAAACGTTATCTATGAGTGATGCTAATAGCCTATAGTTAAGTACAAATTTATGGTCTTTTAAAGCACTATTGAGTAGATTACTATATTTGGTATTTATTACAACTCTGAGAAATTAAGCAGGAAAGGTATTATAGCCATTTTTTTTCTCATGGGATAAAAAAAATGATGAAAGAGGTTAAATTAAACAGATCTAAAAGGATGAATAAGGGAGTAGAATCAGGTGTCCTGAATCTCAGATAAGTGCTTTTTTTTTAATGATAAAACAATTGAAATTCCCCCCCCTCCAAAAAAAAAAAAATTTGAACCCATCATAATCATCCTTTCCACATTTTCCAGTCACGGGAACCCCATTTCCTGGTCCCTCTAGGTAGAAAATGGAGATTCCATTGATGTTTTACCCACCATGCTGCAGTGCCACTCTCTGACTAATGCCTGCTCTTGGGATAAAGCCTCAAGAGAAAAGAAAATGGAAAGCTCAGCCCCTTGCCAGTTACTTCTCAAACTTTGACTTCCCTCCTCAAGCTCCTTATTTGCATTTATTTTTAAGAGCCATCATTTGGTACTTCTTTTGTTTGTTTTTTTGTTTTTGTATTTTTAACAAATATTATCAAGCAAATCAGCAGGAGGGATGGGATATAGTGGGCTTACACAGTGCAGCAGTACCAGAACTCCCCGTAGTTATTTTACTAGAATAAAATGGACATAAAGAAATTTGAAAATATCCAAAAATGACAAGAATAGATGAAAGTGTCCCACATACCATGCTTTCAAGCCCAATTCTTCTCTTCTGCATCTGACACTATAGACCTTCACTCCTGAAGAAGTTCAGTCATGACATTCTCTGAATTCTCTTTGGCAATGATAATCTTTGTCGTTTTTTGTTGTTGTTTATTTTGACCATGTCTTTCTCAGGCAAACCCTTAAAAGCCTTTTTCTCTAATAATCTGTCTTTGGCCCACTGTTTTTATGAAGCTCTTCATGCAATTTCATCAACTCTCCTACTTTCAACTACTGCCCATATGCTGCTGACTCCAAATTTTTCTCTCCAACCCAAACCTTGTCCTAAGTTTTCTCACTCATGTATCCATGTTGACTAAACATATCACCTTGGTTATCCCATAGGCCTTGTGCCAGTTTGAATGTATTATGTCCCCCAAAATGGTATTATCTTTGATGCAATCTTGTGTGGACAGACATATTAATGTTGATTAGATTGTAATTCCATGGAGATGTGACCCACCCAACTGTAGGTGATAACCCTGATTAGATAATTTCCATGGAGGTGTGGTCCTGCCCATTCAGCATGGACCTCGATTAATTTACTGGAGCACTATATAAGCTCAGACAGAAGGAGTGAGCTTGCTACAGCCAAGAGGGACACTTTGAAGAATGCACAGGAGCTGAGAGAGGAGCTGCAGCTTACAGAGACATTTTGGAGACAGCCTTTGAAAGCAGTCTTTTGCTCCTGAGAAGCTAAGAGAGGACAGATGCCCCAAGAGCAACTGAGAGAGACATTTTGAAGAGGAGTTGCTGCCTAGAGAGAAACGTCCTGGAAGAAAGCCATTTTGAAACCAGAACTCCAGAGCAGATGCCAGCCACATAACTTCCCAGCTAACAGAGGTTTTCCAGATGCCATTGGCCATCGCCCAGTGCAGGTACCCGATTGTTGATGCATTACTGTGGACAGTTTATGGCCTTAAGACTGTAACTGTGCAACCAAATAACCCCCCTTTATAAAAGCCAATCCATTTCTGGTATTTGCATAATGGCAGCATTGGCAAACCAGAACAGACTCGTTAAAATCAATAAGTCCAAAATGGAAATTTCTCCACAGATTTTCTCCATTCCCAAACTCCATAAATGGCACTATAATCTGCTAGTCATCAAAAGCAGAAAGTATGCCAAATTCTTTATCACTCCCCATATCCTGACAAAAGCAGCATCATGATGATTTTGTTTCCTATTTTTCAATCTGTCTCCTCTCTATTCCCATTATCACTTCTTTTGGCATCTTGTCTAGACTCATGCAATGGCCACTTACAGTTTTCCCTTATTTCAAACCTATTGCTCTATTCAAGCTCTAGACTCCAGTCAATGTGTCCCATTTGAAATGCAAATCTAGTCATGTTATCTTCAAAACCAAACTTCTTCATTCACTCTTCTTCTTATGCAAGAAGACTTTCAGGCTCCTATGCAAGTTCTCTTTGCAAGCAAGTTCTCTTTGACTTTGACTCAATCTCCCTAACCACAGCTATTATCATTCCTTTGCCCACTTTTTATTTTAGTAAGACCAACTCACATAAACCTACAATGGGGTTTCAAATCACCATATTTTCATTTAATTAGCCCTTACTAATGTTTTAAACCCATTTTAACTGTCAAGTGAATTAGATTTCCTCAAGTAAGCTTAATTCCTCACCTTGTCTGTCAGTGCCCTCACCCTAGATGATCTCATCCATGTCTGAGGTACTGATCTTTACCCAGTGACTTACAATTTTATCTCCAACCCAAGAACTTTCTATGAGTTGTAGAAATTTCCCATGACAGCCCAATGGTACTTGAAAGTACAAATATGATGGTATTGATCCCTTGCTTAAAGCATTTCAATCCACCTCATTACTTCTAGGGTAAAGATGAACCTTCTTTTTTGGGCCTATAGAGCATGGCCTGGTCTCTGAATCTCCACCTCATCCTTGAGATACAGCATTTCCTCATATCCCATGGTTTGTCTGTGTGCTGTTTCAATTTTTTCCTGTATTATTCATTCCCCCATCCCAACACAAATATGTGCAGAAACAACTAGTAAACACTACACTTTTTAATGGTATCAGGTCAATTGTCATTTCATCAAAGACAGCATCTCCGACTTGGACAAAATCCTCACGTACAAAAGGAAGGTCCCTGAAATCCATGAATCATAACTATCAGGATTTAACCACCAGGATTTAACAAATTCCAGGCACCAAAGGAGGAACTAGAAAGGACCAGTTCTAATTGAATTTCAGAATGCTACATATAATTCCAAGTGGTAAGTTTAAGCTGAAGATTCAGTAAGAGTGAGGTTGACATGAAGAAAACTAGCTCTGTTATATTAATCAAGAAAGCTAAGGGATAGCTTCAAATATACTTCGTGGTATGTCAGAATTTTCTGCAATTAAAACCTTTATTTTGAGGATGTCAAGGAAACCACAACTCTAAGGGTGAACTGAGTCATTTTACAAATATAATTATCATTGATCATAAGTACACAGTGATTCTTCTTTAACAAATTCTGACTTTTCAGATTTTTCCCTTCTGTAGGAATATATTTGGTTTATGAAGAGAAATGTGAATGAAATTTATCTTATATACACTTATTTTAAAGTTTCATATTCTAGACTATTCTCAGGAGGTCCAAAGATGCTTTAATTTGTTTGAAATGGATTTGAAACTCTTCAAAATTGCTTGCAAGTTAACATTCTTGCATGGGTATTAAAAGCATTAGAGTCTCCTAAGTTCATATACTTACTTATAAAGTCTTAAGGGTTATAGCTACTAAATACTAATTTCATAATTTAAACTAATTAATAAACATATTAAATTGACTCATTAAGAGTCATAACACTTAGGTCAGTGTAATATTTTAATAAGAAAATAAAAACAGGCAGTTTTCCTAAGCTGAAATATATGGTTGAAAATGAGTCATTCTACCAAATTTCATTAAGATAAGAAAATTAAAAAGCTTTAGATGTGCTAAGAATAGAATTAACACCATCACCAAGAGGATGATATAAGACCACTTGTTTAAAAAATAAAATCTCTTGTTTATACAATCAGTAATTTATTCTACAAACATTTGTTATACTAGCACTATGTGAAAAACCCTATTGGGTGCTGAGGATGCAAAGAGAAAAGAGGTGCAGTCCCTGCTTTCAAGGAACTAGTGAGTGAAACAGGAAAGGAAGCAATTACAAAACAATGTAGCAAGTATTATAATATCACCTCAAATACAATGCATTTTTGGGGGCATAAGGAAGGAATGCTACCTTAAATCCATATTCTCAGTAAACTTTCCTTATAAGCTAAATAAACAATATGCCTTAATTTGCACATATATATTTTTGGCTATTTTTATGCCATATATAGCTAGCTCTTTAATTAATAAAACTAATAATCATTGAATAGCATTTTCATTTTGTAATATCTTTTGCAGTAAAAAGATTCAAAAGTTAATGGCCATCATATGGATGCTTCGAACATAATTTAATAAGGAATAGTCACAATAAAAAGAATTTTGAGCTTAATCATCTTCTCTCTACAACTCTTTTATTAAAATATATATATTTTAAATGAGAATGAGTGACCTGGGTGTGGAGGCAAATAGGTTTTATCCCTCAATGACTGCTGAGGGCTACCTGAAGTGAAATAGTGATAAGGATTCTAAAGATATCTGGGCTAAGTGAGGAAAAATAGACCTATGGATTTTCTATATGTACTATGGGCACAGCAAGAAAGAATACTGACACATGGCACATGTCATACCTGCAGTGGGTGAACAGCATAGATCTGCTAAAAGATTAGCCTCAAGAACAGGGAAAAAGAGAGTGCAGCACATTAAAATTCAATGTTACCGGGAGAAATTAGGTATGAAAAGTCATTCGAAGATGAAATACCCCAGAGGGCATCATCACAGCCTGCATGCAGCTTTCATGTCTGAGGGAGGGAAGGAGCAGTGGAAGGAGGCAGTGGACTTCTGTTGCAGACCGACTCCATTTTTACCTCTCATTTATGTTCAACCTGCAATTCCCAAAAAGAAACAAACAAACAAGAGTGTTTGGGGGAGGTATTGCTTCTTGTGTGGCTGAGGTTGATTTTCATGAGTCATCCTTTAAGGAAAAAAACCCTCAGCTTTTTTAACTAGACACCACAGATCCATTATGGTCATACATTTTAGGTTGCAGGAGATTTGGGGGCAACAATAGGAGACAAAATGCCATGCTGTGCAGTTAAATTCAAACAGTTCTTCAAAAGCTGGCATGAATGACAATTATAGATTAAGAGTCAGGAAATACTGAGCTCTACTGAGCAACAGTAGTCTGGTAGTCTCATTTTGATAGTGTAAAAATCTACATTTAATCTTTGATAGACACAACATATTCCTGTTGAGAACAAAATCAAATTAACACACATAGGTTAAACAGTAGGACTTATTTTTAGAGTAATTTTTTTCCCTCAGCATAACCCATCAAGCTTGACATTTCCTATCTCTTTGCTCCTACATTTTTTCAGTCTCTTCTCTCACACATTTTTATGTATACAAAATTGAAGCTGACAAGCATGTTCCTCTCACTTGCTTTCTTTCCATAAATGTGCATACATATGAATTTTATAAGTACTACCATAGTGCATGCATGTGTGTGGGCACATGCACTATGGTAGTACTTATACAAGTCAGAAAGTGTATGAATCCTTGTTAAAAGGCAAATTCTTATTCAGTAGGTATAAGGTGGGCCTGAGATCCTGCATTTGTAACAATTTCTAACCACCCTAACAGGTCCAGACCACCCATCCTTACTGCTCAAAGCGTGGCCTAGAACCTGGAGAAGAGCTTCTGGAAGTTTAGTTTGCATGAGAACCACCTGAGAAGCTTTTTTCAATGCAGAGCAAATTCCCAGACCCTATTCACAGTGGTTCTGGTTAAGCTGCTGGACAAAGGGTCCTGCTCTGAAATTCCGTTTGTAACAAGCACCCTGGATGAGTTGGATATGAGTTTTTGAACCAAACTTGAGGATATTTGGGAAGAGACGGTTGTGATGACAAAGATATCAGGACATCTGACTACAAGCCTGGGGCAGTCTAAACTGGTGCATTATTTGACTAGTTCAAATTTTCTACAATTATTATGCATTATGTTACTTAGCAGGAAAAATATATTGAAATGGCATTAAACACACACACTCATACCATGTAGTGAGCACCTATTACACATATTGTTAAAAAGGCTTAAAGTTGGCTTGGGAAGTAGGCTCAGTTCCGTGGCTGGAGTGGGAGTAGGGAGAGTGATGGAATAAGAGACGTTAGAAGGTTGCCATCAGTGCTTTGCAGAGGGAAGGGTGTGTAGGAGGAAACAAACCTTGGATTCAACCTAGAACCCGGAAAGGCACCTGGGAAAGAAGACTGAGGGACCAGGTTTAGCCTCCTGCTGAGGAGCAAGGTGTGAAACTCAAGTGTTTAAGAACTTGGGAATGCCTGGCACTTCACACACATTGAAATCTCACAATGGCCTCTGGAATGGGATTTAAAAAAAAAAGGTATTATGCCCATTTTACAGATTAAAAAAAGGAAGCTGTAAATATTAGGTGACTTGCATAAATGGCAGAACTTGAATAAAAGAACAGATCTGAGTGCTGGGCATGGCTTCTATAAACTCTAAGGAAAACAACAAGGATTCAGATCTTACAAAGAAAGTGTCTTCTGTGTTTACTCTTCATATCCTTCAAAGGCTGGCCCTAAAATTTGAGCTAGAAAGGTTTCAATTTTGTAAGAAGAAAATACATTGTATATCTTCAAAAAAATTTTTTTTAAATAAAGGATATGAACCAAATATCCAAAGTAAAAATATCATGCCTGTTCTAGTTTGCTAATGCTGCCGGAATGCAAAACACCAGAGATGGGTTGGCTTTAATAAAAGGGGTTTATTTGGTTACACAGTTACAGTCTTAAGGCCATAAACTGTCCACGGTAATGCATCAACAATTGGGTACCTTCACTGGAGGATGGCAGATGGTGTCCAGAAAACTTCTGTTAGCTGGGAAGGCATGTGGCTGGTGTCTGCTCCAAAGTTCGGGTTTCAAAATGGCTTTCTCCCAGGATGTTCCTCCCTAGGCTGCCGTTCCTCAAAAATGTCACTCTTGGGTGCTCTTGGGGCGGTTTTCCTCTCTTAGCTTCTCCGGAGCAAAAGTCTGCTTTCAACAGCCATTTTCAAACTGTCTCTCATCTGCAGCTCCTCTCTCAGCTCCTGTGCATTCTTCAAAGTGTCCCTCTTGGCTGTTGCAAGCTCACTCCTCCTGTCTGAGCTTATATAGTGTTACAGTAACTAATCAAGGCCCATGCTGAATGGGCGGGGCCACACCTCCATGGAAATTATCCAATCAGAGTTATCACCTACAGTTGGGTGGGGCATGTCTCCATGGAAACATCCAATCAAAAGGTCACACCCTAATCAAAAAGATTAATCAATCTGCCCCACAAGATTGCCTCAAAGATAATGGCATTTTGGGGGACATAATACATTCAAACTGGCACAATGCCCATTTCAAAGTTTTCTTCAATTGTTTCATAGCACCTGGAAAGTCAAGAGTAACACAATCTACTGTATCAGAACTTGCTGCTAACATCCACTTCCATCCTGGTATAGATATCTATTGGTGCTGAATCACTGTGGCTTCTAAGAAGGAAAACATAACAAAAAATACATATGCACACACACCTAATGAGATATTGCTATTCCTTTAAACTCCTGTTTGTATTTATTATGGTAGGAATGAAACTACCACTTGGTTACATTAATGATTTCTTTCTTGAATAATTTTCCTGGAGGATGTGAACCCAAACGGCCATTTTCTGCAACCTATATCCTTGGAAAGAAAAACGAGAAAAATAAAAAATAAAAAATACAACAATGTGGAGACACGGAAGTTCCCCTGGCTCGATAGATTATACATAGGGCCCATTTCCTAAAATCTGGAAGCCTGAAGGTGGGCTCGGGGCTAGGAAAAGGCCAAAAGCCTTGCACGTCTGAAAGCAGACTGCAATTTAGATGAGGGAATAATCTCTGAGCTCCTGCTGGGCTCCTTCCCTGCTCCTGTCTCCTGCCTCCTGCCCCCTGCCCCTGCTGTTTCCTGTCTAGCCCCCAAAGAAATTGTCCCTTAAGACTAAAGATATGTAAATACACCTCATGGCTTTAGAAAAAATGTACCTGAGAACAGTCACATAGGAAGCTAACTTGTATGCTATAAAGACCTATAGAAATGAGTAGAAAAAAACTTTCTCTTGCATGGACACTGAGGATGGAGTTGTGCTCCCCTTCTTTCACACAACAACTCTTCTATTTGCCTGGATTAGTGAAATGATAGCAGAAAGGGAGTGGAAAAGCTCTTCAGGAAAAATATTTGGATACTTTTAACCACCGACTGGATTTGGAAGAGAAGAGCCAGATCAAAAATGACACTGGTCTCATGTTTGGTTACCAGGGTTCTCCAGAGAAACAAAGCCAACATTATGATATATGAATGTGTGCACATCAGTACATATACACACAAATATACAGACCTATATGTTAGATTTATTTTAAGGAATTTTGTGAGATTGTGGGGGCTGGCTAGCCTGAGATCCAGCCAATAAGTTGGAAATTCTGGTTAGAGTAATGCTGCAGTCTTGAGTCCAAGATTTGTAGGTGAGACTGGGGGGCTGGAAATTCCCAGTGGAGGTGATATTGTAGTCTTGAAGTAGAATTTCTTCTTTTGCCAGAAGTAAGAAAGAATTTTGGAAGGACCAAAGTTCAGTTTAGACATAAAACCACCATAGGCTCATTTAAATGTGGTGCCCCATGGAATGAAACACTAGTCTGAACCCCAAAGACTGAGGAGTCCTGTGGACCTATAGTTAATCATATCATAAAATCCATAGTAAAATTGCCTAACATGATCTTTACTCAACTGCTATTGCTTTAAAGTGTTCATGAAAGTTGCTCAAAAACTCATTGCTCTCCATTCCTGCAAACTTCCACATCTTTTAGGGCATCCAGTGCCTTCAGGTTGTGTTAGAATAGTTTGGAGTTTGATGTAACTAAGCCTTAAAATGTTTGTTACATCTGTAAGCATTTTTCTAAACATCTTGCATGTATCAACTAATTTTTAAAACAACTGTATAAGTAATATGCTATCATCATTTTATAGATGAGAAAACAAAACAAAGTTAGATGCTCAATGACACTCAATTTGTCATTGGTGAAGTCAGAAATTATAACCATTCTATCTGGCTTTAGAGAATCCACTTTTTTTTAGCTGTACAGTTCTAAGGCCATGAAAATGTCCAAATTAAGGCATGAATAGGATGACACCTTCTCTGAAGAAAGGCCATCTGGGCACCTCTGTCAGATGTGGGAGAGCACATGGCCAGTGTCTACTGGTCCTTCTCTCCCGGGTCTTGTTGCTTTCAGCTTCTGGCTTTAATGGCTTCCTCTCTCTCAGCTCCTGTGGTCCTCTCTTAACTTCTCCAGGGCTTTTCTCTTCAAGCTCTCTGGGCTTTTTCTGTCTTTTAACCTCTCATAAAGGATTCCAATAAAAAAAAATTAAGACTCACCCTGAATGCTGTGGGTCGCATCTCAATTGAAACAACCTAATCGAAAGGCCCCACCTACAACAGGTTTGCACCCACCGGAATGGATTAAAAGAACATGGCCCATTCTGGGTTACATAGCAGCTCTAAATCACCACAGGGAGTGAGGGAAGCAGGAGAGGGTAGGACCACAAATCTAAGCAAGAAGAGGTTTCAGCTGGAGACCAGCTTTAGCCTGATCCCATGTTGAGAAGCTCGGGAGCACACACTGTACACCTAAGTTCTACCTTGAGGCTAGGGGACTGCCTTATGTACCTCAGTATCACATAGTCATTAGCCAAGTTTGGAGGGGCAAGGTCTACTGGGTAAGGCACTTGTATTGGCTGAGGGAGGAGCTCAGAGATTTTATCAGCCAACACTCCCAGCAGGTAGGGGATAGAGCCTAAGACTAGTAAAGGGACTGTGGGTAGGACATCAGCAGCATCCACCACCACCGTCTGCTGAGAACAAGGAGTAGATGGAGAAGTTAGAGGATTAAGGAAAATAGGGAGGTTTCAACAAATACTTTGTAGAGATTGCAGAGAATTGGAAGGCAATTTGAAAACTGCATATCCTTGTAAACATCTGCTTTTTTTCCCATATTTGCATATGTTTTAATAACAAAGTCACTTTAGCTGTAAATGAACAAAAAAATGGGAGATAAAGAGAACTTAATACATGGAACTTCAAATATTCTGGGTTAAAACAGGCATGCATTAAGCTTTAAAACACATATAGTTATGTTAACAGAAGCTACCAATTTTGATTACAGACATTTTCT
Source organism: Choloepus didactylus (assembly GCF_015220235.1). Classification (NCBI taxonomy): domain Eukaryota; kingdom Metazoa; phylum Chordata; class Mammalia; order Pilosa; family Megalonychidae; genus Choloepus; species Choloepus didactylus. The sequence goes on along the minus strand of NC_051313.1, from coordinate 96,051,281 downwards.
AAAACATTATTATCAAAGAGTGCAAAGTTAGATCAAACAATGATGTCAAGAAAATTTTATCCTACAATTTTAACAAAGTCTTTTAAGAAAATCTAAAAGCCACATTGACTCCATTATCTGACACGGACCCTTAAAACTTTAATTTTATATCAGGATATCAGTTTGCAACTTTAACTTTTACCATACATGAAAAATTATCAAAAATATATTGATGGGTCTTTACAAATTGTGCCTTGTGACTGAAAATCCACTTTTGAACACTACCTGGAGAGTCTCTTTAATGACTGCACTATCTTTGCTCCTTAAAAGGAGAGAGGATTAGGTGGTGGTTTGAATAGCTGCTCCATGTCCCCAGCATCTTTTCTGTTGAAAGGACACAAAACAGGTCAGGGAAACTGTTTCATGGCTCTGAATCATAGGACATTAATTGTATGCTTCTTTCCCTTTTCAGCAGTCCCCATTCAATCAAGTAAACAAGTATCCACTGAATGCCAACTGGCTTTTGCTAATCTTTGCTTTGTTAGGCTTGTGTATATGCTTTAAGAATCCTAGGAATACTAGAAACTTATCTAATGCTCTCCTAACATATAGTTTATATTGTACTCCACACTGTGCTGGAAGAAATGCAATTCAGTGTCTTGGTTCTCTGATGCTCAAAGCTAATTGAAGAGGGAAAACATAAGGAGGACAAATCTGAAACAGTTGGATGTCATGTAATGGAACCTGGATCTGGAATACCTGATTCTGAGAAACCTTGAATTTAATTAACAGAGCCACAGTACAGTTAAAATAATGGCTTCCTATTCACTCACACTTTGTGGTCTTGTCTACCATGTCCATGAGTCCATGAGGATGTAATGTAGGAGATTGTGAAGAGAACTTCCCTAGATAAGGAAATCAACATTACAAAGGAATAAAAAAATTATCTTACCAAATTTATGAATATAAATTGCTACCCAATGTAATTTGATTTTCCCAATCACTCTTTCAAGTAAATAGGAAATTTTTTTATCTCTATTTTAGAAAGGAAGAAAATGAAACAGAGTTTAAGGAACTTGCCCAACTTGACAAAACTATTAAGTTGGATGTTATCCACATCTCTGGAAACCAATTCCTATGCTCCTTCCACTACAGCCTCCAGATGACTTTTAATTAGGATAGGAAGTGATAACGGAAAAAAAAGTCTCATCATCCTACCCCCAAAAGGCTGACTTCTCACTCAAGCTGACGTGGCCCACATGGGTTGGCAGCATGTCCTACTCCACACTGGGACCTTGGATGACAGAGTGTTTCCATCTTACAGCTGTGCCATCTGGAACTTGATTTTTCCTCAGTTGCTGAGGCAAGAGAAGAAAACACTGAAAGGTCTCATACCACTAATTAAATACTCTATCATTTCTGCTCACAAACCATCATCCAGAAATAGACACATGGTAGGAAGCGTCATCCTTCCATGAGCCCGGAAAGGGAAGAGAATCAGGTGTGGGCAAGCACTAGAAGTGGTCTCCCAAGGTGACCTTGGGTGCTCAATACCCACCAGTATACAAATGAGCCTTACAAATGATTAGGAAGTAATTTCTAATGGCTGGGATTTTCACAATTAATTTCTATTTCTACATATTACAGAATTAAGGAATAAAAAAATAAAACCCTTTAGATTTAATCCAAACCACACATCATATATGCTAACCACATTTAATGTGCCAACAGTCTAAAAGTAGGCAAGCTAAAACCTTCCTTACACTCTGTGAAAACATCAACCTGTGTTGCCCTGAGACTGCTGACAATTTCTGTTTAGGGTTTAGGGACTGAGCTTTTAGGTAGATTCTACTTAAAGTCAATCCAGAAAGAAAGAATAAATACAGCAGGTTTATTATTTTTTCAAACAGCTAGGCATTCAAAACTCCCAAGAGATCCTGTGATACTTCAGACAGATAGAGCTGTGATTTTATTTTTTTTTTTAACTACAAGTATTGGACAAGGATAAGGAAGAAATATCACTCAGTATCACTCTGAACTCAGGAAGCTTGAGAGAGTAGTCAGGTAAATGATTTTGAGCAATTTTGTATCTTAGAAATATCAGAAAGCATGATTTTAATGGGAAAAGTGTGTGCTGCAGAGTCAAATGTCCTTGCTTTGGTTCTTTGATTATGTCATTCATTGAGCCTCAGGCTGTTGAAATGTAAAAAGCATATAAATATTAACACCTGTTTCTTGCATAATTTGAGGAACTACTGGGTTAATTTTTATGGAAACACTTTCTAGATTGTAAAGTACCACAAATCTTAGTTGTTATTGGAAATATGTTTGGTTAATATAAAGGAAATGATAGACCAAATTCTTATGACACCTAAGAACCAGGAGCTGATAATTAAAACTGTGGCCGTATTATGCACAGAATTTTTAACGAGGTTGAACTCAAATGTTTGGAAATTGATAGAGGTGAGGGTAACTCGTTATTGGGATTATAAGTAATAGTGCTGAATTGTAGATTATTTGGTTAAAAGGGGTTATTTAGAGTCATGCAAGTCATCAGAAGGAAAGCTGGAGTTTTAAATATGGTATTTATAACACAGTGAAACTGTTATTAACACTATAAATAAGTTCTTTCATGAACTAGTACAAATGTATGACACTTAGTTAAAGGATTTGTATCTGGGGAAAAAGTACCTATTGCAAGCTATGAACTATAGTTAATAGTAGTATCTTAATATCCTTTAATCAACAGTAAAAAGTGTACCACACCAATACTAGGGGTCAGTAATGTGGGAGGGATAAGGGGTTTAGGTGTTTTGGGGTTTTCTTTTTTTATGTCTATCTGTTATTTTTCTAAAATTGAATGTGATGATTGCACAACTAGATGATGGCACTGTGAGATATTGATTGTATACTTTGGATGGATTATATATGTGAATATGTCTTAGTAAAATTTGAATGGAAAAAAAAAACTGTAGCCATAAGAAATTACTGTTTTTTACTTTCTTCTATTTCTGATGCTTATTGTTGATATTCTACATGTGGTATATTCTTATTTCTTCCCCTACACATCTAGAAGTAACTTAGAGCTCATTTTATGGTTAGGAACAATGGTCACTTTCATAACTATTTTTTTTGAAATTCATTTTACATTATCAGTGAAAAAGACATAAATATACAAAAAAAGAAAAAGGTTTTAAGTTTTCATGCATGCTGAAAATATAGCAGTTTTGTTTTGCTTTTAAAGACTTGCCTATAAAGATATTCCATATGCTCAATATGATGAGACTTACCTCCATTTTAAGGAAGATGTAGCTTGTATATTTATGTCTCCTGCTAGAAACATAAGCTGCTTTACACAAAATTTTTATTTCTATGAGATCCTACAATTTTAATTGTCATGGTGGACTTGATTAAATAAATGGAGAAACTACTAATTCATGAAACTTAAATTTCAACCATATAAATAAGACATGTGGCCAGTGTTGCAAAGCAATATGCCCATTCCGTCATAGTGGTTCAAGTCAATGGCTTAAGGACAGATGTTGAAAAACTGTAATTTGGGGGTCATAAACACTGTTACATGAACTAATTCCTTCTAGAAATATAATCTCAACATTTAATATTATCTAGAGTTGAAATTTTAACATATACCAATTTAAGGAGCCTAACAACCAGAGGGTTGTGGTTTCCAAAAAAAAATCTCTTTTCATTTTAGGAAGAAACTAGTTCCTAAAGCAGGTAGTTTCATCTTCAGCACACTTATGAGTATTTCCATATTCACAGCCTAACATGGACAAAAGCCCAATCTAGCTATATCTCTTCCCTTTCATCTGGTTTCATCCATCTGTCCAATCCATCCATTCATTCATCTATTCATTGATAAGTTGTTGAGAATACTTTTCTAGGTGTTGTAAATACAACAGGATAAGGGGATAGAAAGTTGTGATGGTGAGTTGGAGATAAATGGAGACTCTTTAGATATGGAAGTTCTATCTGAGGAGTTGATGGTAAGCAGAGCGCTAAATCAATCAGCCATAAAAAAAATTGGAAGCAAAAACTTGGAAACACAAAATTGCACTTTTGTGCCTGGAAGAACAGTGTTTCCAGGCACATAGAGTAAAGCACCAACACAGGTCTGCCCAGATCGTGTTTGAGAAAGAAGCAAATGTGGCTATAGTTGAGCGAGGTTGTGAAAGAGGTGGCCTTGAGTCTGGATCCTGGAGGGCCTCTTAGATCAGAATGAGGATTGAGGATTCACTTCTAGATGTGTGATAGCTGTCATTAGAGAGTTTGGGGTAGGAGAGAGGGAAAGACAGATTGGTGTTTTTAGGATTACCCTGGCAGCTATGTGGAGAATAGTCTAAAGAAGAACAGAGTAAAGCAGAGAGATCAGTTAGGAGATACTGCAGCAAGCCAGAAGCCTGCTGCTATCTCCCAAAAGACATTCAGTAATTGTAAATTAAGGGGTAGATTAATATTAAATTAACTAGAGACTAGAAGCTTGAGAAGCCTGGTTTTGATATGGTTGACTTTGTAATTCTGTTTGGTTACTTGTTTAATACTCCTTGGGGAAGTTGGCAGTTTTCAAAACCTTTAAAGTCTCAGTTCCGTGTATCAATAAAACACAAAGATATCTGTCCTTCCTTCCACATGTGATGGTGACAGGATCAAAAGGGATAAAATGTAATAAAGCACTGGACAAACCATTAACTTCAAAGCATAGTGCTCTACAAATGCTGGGTATACTTGTGAATATTGATGGTCTTGATTTGATTTCAAGAAAGAAAACTTTTTCCTCATAGGGGAACTAAGAAAAATCCTAAACTTCAACTAAAGCTCATTACCTAGTACCCCAAGTAAAGTAATTAAGTGATTGGGATCTGAAGATGATCATTAATTAATACTTATTTATTTATTTTTTAGAAATGGAGTTTTTCCTTGAAATTCAGGAAGCATAAAATTACCAGATGGAAATACTTAGAGCTCTTGGGTAACTTTTTATAAATGTTTCTGTGAAAGGTCACTGTTGTCATTATGAAAGTGGCAGAGAGAGTTCACCCTAGAATGGTGGTTTATCCTGAAGATTACAGCCATGTCTTAGGACACCCAGACACCCATAGATGCCGGGGCACCCTGATCTCTGTCAAGGCAAAGCGCAAAGCAAACCAAAATGGGTCTCCTTATCTTTTGCAGAATTTAATCAAATTTAACACCTTTTCAAAAAATGGAGAACCAATAGTGTAACTCCCACAATCTCCCCATCCTTCCAGTTTATTTCACGTCCAGTCTCCTTTTTTTCTCATTAAATTTAAAACATTAAAGCTTATAGAAAAGTTGAAATGACTGAGTAAGGAGTTCCAGCCTGTTTTTGAAGAGTTCTACTCCTTTATCTAAGGTGTCTCTCGTTCTGCTTTTGACTGTTTCCTTGTAATTAGATTCAGTCTTCTCTCCATACTCCTCACTGAAATCTTCTTGCCAAGGTTTCCTGGGAGATGACTCCACAACTGTGATGGTTAGGTTCATGTGTCAATTTGGCCAGGTGATGGTACCCAGCTGTCTGGTCAGGCAAGCACTGGCCTAACCGTTGGCTGCAAGGACATTTGTGGCTGGTTAATAAACCAGGAGGCTGGTTTATTAAAACATCAGTCAATTGACTGCAGCTGTGACTGATTACATCAATGAAGGGCATGTCTTCCACAATGAGAGAATGCAATCAGCTGGATTTAATCTAATCAGTTAAAGACTTTTAAGCGAGACAGATAGAGGACCTTCACTTCTTCTTTGGCTGACAAGAGAAGCGTTTCCTGAGGAGTTCATCAAAGTTGCCAATTCATTGCCTGGGGAGTTCATCGAACACATTCATCGCAGTTGCCAGTTTGCTGCCTGCCCTATGGAATTTGGACTCATGCATACCCACAGTTGTGTGAGACACTTTTATAAATCTTATATTTATAGGTGTATTTTGTTGATTCTGTTTCCCCGGAGAACCCTAACTAATACAACCCTAGCCCTTCTTTGCATGAACAGTTAGGAGATAATCATTTTTTAAAGTGATTTTCTTCACTCTCAACAAGTCCTTTGCCGATTAGCATTATAAAGCATTATTTACAATCACAACTAGCATTTATCTAGAGTTTTAGATTTTATAAAATGCTTATGATATATCTGTTTAAGACACATAGACACACAAACACACACACTGTGAAAAAGTTAACATCATTTTTTATGGAAACTGAAGTACATATGCAGAAGTAAGTTGTAGAACGAGGAAATTACCCATGTTTTTCAAATTTAATTTAATTCCAATTTTCTTCTGCTGAACCATAGTTGCCCAGATAAAATGTTAGCATAGTCTTGCAAATGTATATGTACAAGGATTTTATATTTTGCCTACATGTGTATCTGTCCTGATGGAGATTAGATGCCTAGGGAAAAGAGGCATCTAATCTTTAGAAGATGACTATGCCCTAGTTGTAATCCCTGCCCTTTCATTTACTAGTCTTTTGACAAGTGCATATTTATTTATCAAATATTTTTTGATCACTTATCAAGTGCCAGGCACCATGCTAGAAAATGTTCCAGCATCAACTAAGCCTTTCATTTCCTAGAAAAGAAAATCAGGAAAGAGAAGCAAATTACCTAAGATTACAAAGCGAAGCCAGAAGGAGAAGGATTTGTTCCTTTATTCTAGTTTAATTCTTGGTCTCCTACATGGTACTGTGCTCCTATTGCTAATACATATACATATTGTATTTGTTTAAAGTACATGACTGTTGCAAAAATATATATATATTTCTACAGAAGAGTGCCTTAGTTCCTAGTGTTGCTGTAACAATGTACCACAAACTAATTGCTTAAAACAACAGAATTTATTGTCTCAGTGATCTGGGGGCTAGCAACCTGGAATTAAGGTGGTAGCAGGGCCACCCTTCCTCTGAAGTCTGTAGGGAAGACTGTCCCATGCTTCTCCCTGGTTTCTGGTGGTGGTTTGCCAGCAATACATTTTGTTCTCTGTCTCAGTCACCACATGACTTTCTTCCCTCTATCTCTCAGTGTCCAGATTTCCCTTATAAGGGCACCAATCACATTGGATTAAGGATCCACCCTCCTCTAATGTGACCTCATTTTTATCTTGTCTAATTCCATCTGAAATGATCCTATTTCCATATAAGTTCCCATTCTGAGGTACAGGGAATTGGGACTTCAACATATCTTTTTGGGGGAATACAATTCAATCCAAAACAAAGATCTTATAATGTCTTTAATGGAAGATATATTTCAAAATGATGAATTGTTTTGGAGCTATTTGGATCCAGCTGTCGGATATTTAAAAATCCATTGTTTATTCCTCAAGATGCATAGAACAATCACAAGCAGACAGGTAACTGGAGAAATAAGGCAGGAGGTTGAATCTTTTTATTTTTAATGGATAATATGCTAATGATGATTATTAATGTGTACAAAACATTTAGGTTAAAATAATAATTTGAAATACGTACAAAGAAACTATAGGAGAAAAAAGAGCAAAAGCCATCAGAACCATGTAAAATATATATAAGAATTTTTCTTCATAATTTATGGGATTTAGAACCTCATGAGATAAGAAATATATTATAAAAATATAACAGTGAAATGTTTCACATTACAATCTTCCAAGAAGGGACAGCAAGTCCAGCGTGGTTACTTAAATTGTAAGGTCAAGATGTGATGGATATCAAAACGGTACATAAAGTAAATTAAATAGGGAGATTGATCTTCACCAAAATTTAAACAATTTAATAAAGAGAATTAAAGAGAAACAGTTGCATTTATTAGAGTACCTGTTGATTTTCTTGGACACAAACCTGAATGGCAAGGTGGTTGCTTTTATATTTTTTAATCTTAATATAAATAAGCAGTTGATAGAGGGTAAGTATGTCACTTTTCTTGTTTTTGCAGCATAGTTCTAATTTTTTTTAATTAAAGAAATAGCTTTGAGTTCAAATGGACATACAAAGATTAAACAATTATGTACACTTTTCAAGCTGTGTGGTTACCAGACCCACAATTCTAAGTCACTCACATTTTTTCTGTTCAAGGAAACACCTATGATTCAAGGCCATAAAATGGTCAACAGAAGAACATTTTTGGGTAGGAAGAAAAGATTTTTGATGTGCACATATCTCTATTCCTATAACATCTCAGAACCTGGGAAAATGTAGAAAGAAATAGATGGATTAGGTAGGTAGATAGAAGAAAGAAGATAGATAGATAGACAGACAGATAGAAATGATTTATGTGTACAACATGTATAAAAGCCATTTTTGTTCTAGGTAATGAGAGGAAGCTTTAAACTATTGGGGAAAATGTACATCTTAAAAATATTTATTTATTTTTAAATTATTAGAATAGCAGTTTCCAGTGTTACCATTTCCCATGTCTTTAAATAATGTTCTAAATAGCTTGAAAGATCATTCCTCAAATTCTCCTGCATTCTTATAGTATGCTCTAGGCATGTGGTTTTTCAGTTTAGAGACTCTGCCAATTCTTATCCACAATGTCTTCTTTAGTATTTTTCCTTGGTAGGCAGGAGAAAATGCTGTTCTTCAGTTTCTGTAATTATTTCAAAACAATGGAGCCCACAGAGCCTCCATTTGGGTCCTGCTATTGAAAATTTGATCCCAAATATCTCTGCCTTTCCTATTTCAAGATTCAAAAAAAAGAATTCTTTCAACAGAAAGGTTTGCCCAAGACCAGAAATTTATTGACTTGCTTAGAAAAAGCTCTCTATTTCTTTCTCTGTTTTGTCTTATTTGGAATGGTGTGACTGATACAACCATGGAGGATGTAATCCTAGGCACACTAAAGAAGCACTTTGGTAGTAATAATATCTAACATTCATTTAGTGTATGTGCTTTGGCTGGTTCTTTTAAAATGTTTGACATTCAGCATGTCATTTGATCCTTACAATAATTCTATGAGGTGGGATACAATGATATCCATTTAATCAACTGGAAATGAGCACAGTGGGGATAAGTTCCTCACCGAGAATCACTTACATACTGTGGAGAGAACTGAGATGTGAACCTCGTTAGACTGACAGCAGAATCTTCCTGATTAGCAGACTCCCTCCACTTGTTCTATAACAGGGGTTAGAGGTAAATTTTAAACAGCATGGAATTAATCATTATCAGTTTTTGCTCCCATAAGTAAGCTATTTTATTTTATTTTATATTTTATTTTATTTTATTTTATATTTTATTTTAGTTTTAGAGTAGAACTCACTCATTGTTAGGAAAATTGGACAGCAGCAGACCTTGACTGGCACACATTTCCTCTCAGTTCACTTATAAAAATTGCTGAGTGGTTAGTGACAGTACTCTTTCCTGCCCCTTCCCCCTTTATCACAGCTCTTTCTCAGTGTCATCATCTTTACAGGATCTTAGGTGCAGATCCCTCCTCCGTCAATTTCTGAAACATACAGCATCAATGGCTATCTGTGTGCATGAATGACTTCTTGTCTAGGCTTTTATTCTGAGCACTGGGTTAGCATGTGTGCCTGTCAACTTAACAGCTATGCTGAGATCTTCCACAGGTATAAGCTGCCAGAAATAAACTCACTAGTGTCCTCCCTACCTATATTTCTCAAAGTTTTCCAGAGAAACAGAACTGATAAGATGTTACAGGAATTGGGTCACACAGCTGTGGGGATTGGCAAGTCTGAATTCCATAGGGCAGACCACAAGTTGGAAACGCAATGAAGGTGAAGTTGAACTCCCCAGGAGAAGCTGGCCGCTTGAAGCAGAGATAGCAATTCTTCTTTCTGACTGCTGAAATCCTCTGTTCTCTCCTTAAGGCCCCCAACTGATGGGATGAGGAGACTTCTCTCCTTACTAAAAACAATCTCATTTGTGGGCTGTACAAGAAATATGCCTTAGATGCAATCAACTGACTAATGATTTAAATCCATCTATAAAATACCTTCACAGTAATAGGCCAGTGTTTGTTTGACCAAACAACTGGGCACCACAACCCAGCCAGGGTGACACATGAAATAAACCATTGCAATACAAAAACTGCCTTTTCTTCCTATTTTTCCCTATTTCAGTTACTGGCCACACAATTAGTTATATGAGCCCAAAGAAAAGCCACCACTATGCTAATCGCCTATCTCGCTATCCACCTCTCACCTCCTCCCAGTCACTAAGCTCTGTAGATTTTATTTCCCAAATACTGTTTAAATGCACTTCCTCCTTCCCATTCCTTTTATACTGATGTATTTCATAACCTTATATATGCACATGTAGACTGTTGTAAAAGATCCCTAGTTGATCTTTGATTCTTTTCCTCCTCAGCCTGTTGCATTTTCTTCTTTAAAACCGGTATTCCCTTCCAAAAACACTTTTTACATTGTTGCTCGCATGTTAAACCTTCAACGACTCCAGGCAGGTGCCGTGGAAAACGTTTTGGCTCTTTGATGTGACATGTAAGTTCTCATAGCAAACTTGTCCCAACCTCCTTTCCAGCCTTCCTTACCCCATCACGTCTCTCACTGTATGATAACCACACAAATCTTTTCCACCTCTTGACCTGATACCCCTAGTTCATTTTTTTTTTTTTTTTTTTTACTGGTCTCCAATCTCTCTGAGCTCTCTCCCCCCATTACTTAAACCAAAATGAGCCCTACATCTTTTATTCATCATATAAAATGTAACCCTGCCTAGGAAGAATAGCCATTGGTAGAGAAATCATTCGCTGTTCTCAGTTTGAAGCACTTTGTGCTTCCATCTACTTTGCAATCGCATGCAGAATTTTTGTATTAATTAATTGGTTTTTCTACCTTAATTTCAAGACCAACAGTATATGGCATTATTTATATAGAATTTGTAAAATCTTCCCCTGTTTTTGTACATAGTAGGCTTGCAACAAATGTTACCAAGCTAACATTTGTTGGAACAGCACAGAGTAATTACAGGATTTATTTGGAATTGGCATATACAGTCAATATTTCTCCCAGAAAGCAAAAAGTACAATATAAGATATACAGCTCAGAAGCCATACAATCTGACAAAAAGGATGCTGGCATTAATGCAAAAGTAATAATTTATTTATATAATAGCAAAAATGTCATATTGTTACACAATTCTTATTACTCTACTGAAAAAGACTTGTGGACATTAATTCTCACAATACAGACCTATAACAAAACAGTGACATTTCAGGGTCAAAAATGCTAATTGAGTCTTGGACAAATGCAACACTCTTGATTGGAAAAAAGTTGAATAATTAATCTTTCAGATAAACTATCTGATGTTTGATTTTAAAAGTCAGAATATAAGGTTAGGGCAAATGTTAGTGAAAGAAAAGGAGACTTTTCTTTTTTCCTTAATATTACTTTTCCAGACACTTTTGAGACATGTATTTGCCCAAACTATTTTCTATATATTATTCTGGTTTGGACTTTTGTTTACTTTCTCTTTCAAATTTCAATTCATGGTTTTCAAACATTTGCTAGCATATGAGTTATCCAGGGTTCTTGTTTATAATGTGGACTATTATAAGCCAACTTCTCTATAGTTCTAGCAAGCTCCCAGGTGATGCCATTGCTGCTGGGCTGAGGATCACACTGAACAGAGGGTTTAGGGCAATGGTTGCCAAGCTTTGTTGCACGTTGCAGTAAACTGGGAATGTTTAGAAACTACTGACGCATGCATCCCACTGCTAGACATTAGGACTTAATTGGTTTGAAGTGGTACCTGGGCATGGGGATTTTTAGATCTCCTCAGATGTTGGGAACTACAAGTTTAGGGGATTATTTAAAGCTATTACATATTATTTTCTCACAAAATGTAAGTTAATTCCTTTTTTTTTTTATGTTTCATTTTTATTGAGATTGTTCAGATCCCATACAATTATCCAAAGATCCAAGGTGTACAATCACTTGCCCCTGGGTACCCTCATACAGCTGTGCATCCATCACACTTAATTTTTGTTCAATTTTTAGAAACTTTTCGTTACTCCAGACAAGAAATAAAGTGAAAGATGAAAAAAGAAAAAAAGAAAGGAAACTCTAATCCTCTCCTATCCCTAACCAACCCCCCTCAATTGTTGATTCCTAGTATTGATATAGTACAGTTGTTACTGTTTATGAAAAAATGTTGAAATACTACTAACTGTAGTATATAGTTTGTAATAGGTATATAGTTCTTCCCTATATGCCCCTCTATTATTAACTTCTAATTGTATTGTCATACATTTGTTCAGGTTCATGAAGTGATTTCTAGTATTTGTACAGTTGATCATGGACATTGCCCACCATAGGATTCAGTTTTATACATTCCCATCTTTTGACCTCCAACTTTCCTTCTGGTGACATATATGACTCTGAGCCTCCCCTTTCCACCTCATTCACACACCATTCAGCACTGTTAGTTATTCTCACATCTTGCTACCAACACCCCTGTTCATTTCCAAACATTAAAGTTCATCCTAGTTGAACATTCTGCTCATACTAAGCAACCACTCCCCATTCTTAAACCTAAGTTAATTCCTTTTTATGCTATTTTCATTTATTAGTATATTCAAGTTTCTATGAGTTAGGTTTTGGATTAAATTATAGAATATGAATTAAGCCATGACATTTTACCAAACTATGTGAAAACTGAAGAAAACAATAAATACTATATTGTGGCTCTCTTGTAGAGAGTGCACAGGGACTATTTAAAAGAGATTGGAGGGATATGTGTTAATTTCATTAATAAAGTCAGTGGCTTAATAAATCATTAATAAGTCAGTGGCTTGAATCATGAGCTTATACACACACATGCACAAAAACAGAATTACTTATTAACATGTAGTGCATTCTATGGGTCAGATATTGTTTTAAGTGCTTTACGTATAAAACTCACAACAACTTTATGACATAAGTCCTATTATCCTCAATTCAGAGAGATTGAAACTGGACCACAGAGCACTACTTCCTTTGGCTGGCTGACTCATGGCAGAACTAGGATTTAAACCCAGGTAGTCTCTCAGAGTCAGTGTAGTAGATTACTCTTCTATGAGGTCTCTCAGTAATTTATTCTGTGGGTCTGTCCGGTGGTTTTGATACTTCTTCCTTTTAACACAATGTGTTTCTTTGAAATGAGTACTTAAAGATGGTACCTAGTTATTTTCAATAAGAAAAGAACTGATTGTAGCTCACATGACTGTGTGTGTCTTCTGGATGTAAACAGCTTAGCCCTTGGAGAAGAGTTTTACTAAAATCATGACAGGAGGCGGAATTTATGACTTTGTAGAATGGGTGAGAAGGTTCTAGTTAGAGATCCTTGTTACAGATCATTCTTTTTGCAATGGAAACAAAGCATTAAATGTTTCCAACAGAGAAGCGAACCTAAGTTCGTAGTACTTTTATTTAAAGTAGTAAAATTCATCTATCATTTTAGGACTGATTATAAATCACAGCAAAAGACAAAATTAATTTTAAATACAAAAATACTGAAGGAGAAATATATTGTTTAGTGGGAAATATTGATGTATATCTGTATATGTATTTATATATTCATTTTTTTCTTGTGAGAAACACATCAATCCATTTTAAAATTAAATAGTGACCAGAGGAATTCTAGAGGATCCATTGTGGTAAGACAGAAACCCACCTTTACTCTTGTGTCTTCAAACTATCAAACAAAGTAAACCATGAAGGATGATGGAAATCATCATAATATCTTTAATTTCTATAGCACCCTTCTTCAAAAGAACTCAATGATTTCCATGTTATTATCTAAGACTCTGGAATATCAGGTGTTGATTGGAAATTTTAGGGGTGGGCATTCTTCCTTCTTATATTAAGTGACTGGCTGGTAGCAACAGCCTTACCTATCTCCCACCTATCACCCTCTTCTCCAGATGCTTATATTAAACTTGAGTGCAACAACTGTTTCAGAAGCAGGTGGCTAGAGGAGCCTGTGGGATGGTTGCTGGGGAAACCTAACTCTGAGATATGATGAAAAGAAAATCCCCTTCTCTTCCACAGTGTTAGTTCATGAGTGCTCGGTAATTTATGGCAGGAGATGCTGTGTATCTGATATGTTTCCAATTGTTAAGACTCTACAGGATTGGGGCTCTGAATTTTGGCTTCAGATGGTCTGTATACCTATGGATATGGAATTTACATGAAAATTGTGTGTGTGTTTGTCTAAATGTTCATTTTAATGGAATTATGATGTATTGCATTTCATTGTTGCTTAAATGAGTCTGGAAATCCCCAAATTAAGAACCACTGCTTTAGAGGGATTTATGCATTGCAAAGTCATTTTATGGACAGAACTTGAGGCATAAGAAAATAGATATTTCTGGTAAAGAAGTTTCTTTACCTTTTGCTCTAGTTGTGAATCTAAATATTGTCACAAAGTGGGGAAAACTAATATCTTTCTTTCAAAAACATTTGCATGAATACTTATAACCCTTAAGATAATTATGTAGTTGATTGTTCTAGTCTGAACAGAGCCAAAGATCTTATGAAAAAAAGAAACTCTCTTGTCACTTAAACCTTTACATTGTTTGTTCCTATCATTTTTGTTTGTTTGTTTGTAATTCTGTTAAAGTTCCATTTTATTTCATCTGAGCCAAATAGAGAATTTATTTTGTAGGGGAAAAAATACCACTTTAATGCTGAGTCTAAAATCTGTTTGTCCATAATTGTTACTGTATTTTAAATGAAGTCATCGCTGCATTTAATATTTAGACCACTGTGGGCACCCAACAGGTTTTAATATTACACAGTGAGGCTTTTCTCTGAGATAGTCTCTTTTTCAGGATCTTACCAACAAGTTGCAAGTGGGCACAACTGTGGGAAGAAAGTGAAGTGGAAATTTTTCTATTATGGTTAATTCTAGCTGTGCTTTCTGTTCTCTTCTTTTTATCAAGCATGAATACAAGGGTCAAAGAAGGACATATCAAAAGATCTTGACAAAGCCAAACGTGCCATCCATAAATGAACAATAAATTAGAAATTGTAAAAATAAACCTTTTAAATGCAAGTTTTAACTATGCCAGCCATCATTCATACTTTGATAACATGATATCCATGTCATAACAATTTAAAAAATTTAAAATTTTCTCTGAATGATGAAAATGAATTTAAATGATTTAAAGTATACTATTTTCAGAGAAAGTTTAGAATACATTATTTAGAAAATGATAAATATACTTAGCTTTCAAAACCCTGATTGGAAATCATTTAGAACATTTGGTAGTGTTAAATCACTTCAGTTCCGTATATCACTAAACTTTAAATTTCTTAATTCTGAGCAATGTCTTTCATAACAAAATTTTTAAAAAACAGTGATTGTAATTCAATAAGGATTTGATAGTGGCACCAAGGGACATTACTAGTCATGATGCCTCTTGCAACTCAGCCTCAAAGACCAGGAAGCAGCCCCCAAATATGCTCAACCATCTGACTCACATTCTGTTGGCAATGCATTAATTATATGTGTCTAATGTAATATTTTAAAACCAACTAAACCAGTCCGTGGTTTTACTGCCAGATTGTAATGCATTTCCTTTTATTTTTATTGGATTTTCCTCTATTAAATTTCAAAGACTTGTGCCTAATTTTTATATGAAATATCAAGCCCAGTTAATGAACAAGACATGAACCCAGTTAATAAACAGAGATATCTTAGAATTCTGAATCTCTTGAGGTAGATAAATCCGTATTTAAATAATGTTTTACATTGTTGTACAAAAGACAGCTATGAATACCTAAAAAGACCCCAGTCACATAATTACTCGAGATTTAAAAAATCAGATATTGGCCTTGTTATTGCCTTTAAGAAAAGATATTCATCCTTCAATATTAAATGTTTTCTTTAAATTTATGGTGGTTATTTCAGAAAAATTTGTCTAACATTCCAAGGCGAAAGAGTTATTCATTTCAGAAGTGTACAGGGGTGTGATTAGACATTTTCAACATGCATAATGTTTATTCATTCGGGCAAAAGTTTTTAAAGAAGTTTGTTTTCAAGATGATAGAAAAAATAGATTGATTCATTCTTATTTTATTTTTATTTAAATCCACTGGTTATTTCAGGAAATGCATACACTTTTTGAAGAACAGTTAAGAAAAATTTGGTTCATGTTATCTGCATATACATGACAGCCATTCCTAGATAAGAGTGAAAGATGACTAACTTTATGACAATTACTATGTTACAGAATTAACTGGTTCTCTGTGACTGCTAGGCTATGTGATCTTAAACAAGTTATCCAAACTCTAGGCACCATTCTAACTCTAGAAGTGAGGAAAAATAACAGCACCTCCCTCACAGGGCTGTGGTAAGGATGAACAAAGTTAATATGTCAAATGCTTGAGACAGTATGTGCTCAATCTATCTAGTATTAGTAAAATATTATTATTTTTCTGTTAGTGTTGTAATTAATGTAATGCAACTGGAAGGATGTGACTCATTTTCTAGATGCTGTAATGGAGACCAAGACAAATTAAGCATAATAACACTATTTAGGGTCTGGTTCTAATTCCACCCCTCCACTTGCTGTTCCTATCATTCACACCAATTCTTTTCATAATTTGATATAAATATCTTGACAGTTGACAAAACACACTTAGTAATCTCATTTTACTTCCACAAAAAGTTGTATGGTGTTATTCATAACCCAGAGATGAGGAGTCTAAAGTTCTAAGTTCTTAAGTGACTACCCCTGTTTCAAACAGTGATAAATTATAAAATGGTAAGCAAAGCCAGATTCCCTCTATGAGTTCAATTCACCCTGACACCAAAGCCAGACAAAGACATCACAAGAAAACAACAGCCCAACATCCATTATTAATAGAGACTTAAAAATAGCAATGAAATATTAACATAACAAAACCAGCAATATATTAAAAGAATTATATACCATGACAAAGTAGGATTCACCCTGGGAATGCAACATTGGCTCAACATATAAAAATCAATCAATGTAATGCACTATATTAATATAATAAAAGGAAAAATCCAAAAGATCATTTCAGTAGATGCAGAAAAAGTATTTGGCAAAACCTTTCATGTTAAAAACACTGAAAAAGAACTAGGAATAGAAGGGAATTTCCTTCCTCAACCTGATAAAGGGTATCCACAAGAAAACCCACAACTAATATGATGCTAATGGTAAAAGCCTGACTGTTTCCCCCAAATACCAGGGAAACTACAATGAGGTCTGTTTTCACATTTCTATTCCAGCATTGCACAGGAAGTTCTAGCTAGGACTATCAGGCAAGGAAAAACAAAAGGCTTCCAGATTGGAAAGGAAGAAGCAAAATGGTATGTATTTGCAGATAATAAGATACATATATAACCTAAAGAACCCACAAAAACAAGAATGAATAGAACTAATTAAAGCAAAGTTTCAGGGCATAAGATCAACAGAAAAATCAATTGTATTTATATACACAAGCAATGGACAATCTGAATGCAAAATTTAAAAAATTTCATTTACAATAGCATCAAAAAGATTAAAATATGTGAAAATATATTTAACCAAGGAAGTGCATGGAGGACTGGTAAAGTGAAAACTACAAAAAAAAAAAAAAAAAAGAATAAATGGAAAGTTATTCCATATTCATGGATTGGAAGACTTACTATTGTTAAGACGGCAATACTCCCCAATTGATCTACAGAGTCAATGCAATTCCTACCAAATTCCTACTGCCTTTTTAACCTAAATGGACAAGCTAATCCTAAAATTCATCTGGAAGTGTAAGGGACTTCAAATAGCCAAAACAACCTTGAAAAAGAACAAAGTTGGAGTATTCATACTTCCTTATCTCAAAACTTATTACAAAGCTATAGTAATCAAAAGAATGTAGCACTAGCATAAATACAGATATATAGATCACTGGAATAGAATGAGCATTCATAAATCCATCATCAGTTGATTTTCAATAAGGGTGCCAAGACCATTCAATGGAGAAAGAATAGTCTTTTCAACAAATAGTTCTGGGACAACTGAAGAGCCACATTTTGGCTAGGAGTGAAGGAATGAAATTGGGCCCTACTTCACATGACACAAAAATTAGCTCAAAATGAACCAGTGTCCTAAATATAAGAACTACCACCATGAAACTCTTAGAAGAAAACATAGGGGTAAATCTTTATGACCTTGGATTTGATGATAGAATCTTAGATATAACAGCAAAAGCATGAACAGAAAAGAAAAAAAAAATTAATAAACTGGACTTCATCAAAATTGAAAACTTTTTGTGCAAAGGACAAAATCAAGAAAAATAAAAGACATTCTCCCTACAGAATGGGAGAATATATTTGCAAGTCATGTATCTGATAAGAGTCTAATATTCAGAATATATAACGAACTCTTAGAACTCAACATCAAAAAGGCAATACCCCAATTAAAAAAAAAAAATGGTCAAAGGAATTGAATAGACATTTCTCCAAAGAAGATATACAAATGGCCAATAAACACATGAAAAGATGCTTAACATCTTTAGTCGTTAGGTAAATACAGATTAAAACCACAATGAGATACCACATTTTACCCACTAGAATAACTGCAATGAACAAAAAAAGGAAAATAGAAAGTGTAGCAAGGATGTGGGGAAATGGAAACACTTGTACATTGCTGCTGAGACTATAAAATGATGCGCCCACTGTGGAAAATAGCTTGGCAGTGCCTCAAAAAGTTAAATATAAACTTACCATATGACTAGCAATTCCACTCCTAGGAATATTCCCAATAGAATTCAAAACATACCTTCACACAAAAACTTGTACATGAATGTTCATAGCAACATTAAAATTTATAATAGAAGAAAAGTGGAATCAACCCAAATATCCATCAACTGATACATGGATAAACAAAATGTGGTGTATCCACATAATGGAATAAATTTCTTATAATTCCATATAATGGAATAAGTTCATCCATAAAAAGGAATGAAGTACTGATACAGTGAGGATGAAACTTGAAAACTTTATGCTAGGTGAAAGAAGCCAGATAGAAAAAACCACATGTCCTATGGTTCCATTTATAAGAAATGTCCAGAATAGGCAAATCCACAGACTCAGAATTAGATTAGTGGTTGCCAGGATAGGCAGGGAAGGGGACTTGGGAGATACAAGATTTCTCTTTAAGGTGATGGAAAAATTCTGGTATTAAGTAGTGGTGATGGCTACATAACATGGTGAAAATACTAAAACCACTAAATTGTACTCTTTAAAATGGCTAAAAAGGGTAACTTTCATGTTATATGAATTTTATGTGAATCAAAAAAGAAAAACAAAAACAAAAGATTCTTACCAAGCAGATTCTACAATGCCACTCATTCATTAATTTCATTTCTAACACCCTGCTTTTAACACTGGAATTCAATATATGAAACACTTTCACCTTAATTACATGTGATGAATACCATGTATTTCTATTAGAATCAAATGAAGGTGAATTTCAGTGACACAATAAAATGGATCATTTATCTAACATGGAGAATTGCCTTTTGGGTTACATGTCAGAACTAATCCTTACCTAAGGATAGATTTCCCCTGTATCTGCTAACTATTACACTTTCAAGGATGAGAAACCCAGTCAAATTAGTTCAAGAGAAAAGAACATTTTTTTTTTAATAAAGGATAGTTCAAGAAATACAAAAGCAAAGGTGTAACAGGAAATCATGTGGCCAGGACTGGTGTTTGGAAAGATGGTTGAGTTCATCCCTCTCCTTCAAAGTGGCTGAGGGTAATGGGCAGTTCTCAGAGAAGAGTGCCTGGAATGGGCACACAGATCAAAAGCTGCACTCGGTACTCCAGGATTGTACTGAAATCCATTATCTCTTTCTACCCTCTATTATTTCTTTTTCACTTTCACCATTAGTCACAGAAAAAGGAAAAACAACTTTTAGATTATGGGAAAAGGAAGTGAATTAATAGAATAGCACATTGGACAAAAAACAACACTAAATCCTTTCTAGGTTAAAGATTTAGTAATAGGCAACAATTTACTTACATCTCCAGAAATGTTCATTTTTACATAAACCAAGGTGACACATACATGTAATTTTTAACTAAGTATTCACTTTGGAAAATGAATTCCTCTCTTCAGTTCAGGCCTGGTCAATAAGTAGTGATTAAGTAATAACTATATGCAAAGTGCTGTGTTAAGTTCTGGGGCTACAAAGATGAATTAAATGCTATTTATGCCCCTAGGTGTACATATGAAGAAAAATAAACATATAGAGGCAATGTAAGGGGGAGAGTGATTGGCTCTGGGGGAGATATAATTTTGCAGGATTTAACAATTTCCTCCACACTTTTATTCTCCAACACTATTTAAAACATAGTTAGAATTTTTTAAATATATGAAATTTATATAATTTTACAGATGTGTAAAGTTTAAGATCAAAACTTTACATTTTTACACTAATAAAGTAAATATAGCTAGTCATACTGATATCTTTTTGGTTCTTTGCTGTGGAAACAATAGTAGCAAGGAGGATACTTCTGGAATTGGACTACGACAACTAGGCTCAAGGATTCTGTCGCCTTCTAGCTCTGTGACCATGGGAAAGCAAGATAACCTATCTGTGTCTCAATTTATTTATCTGTAAAATTGGAAAAATAATGCATAATACTTCCTCCTGGAGTTGTTGTGAAGGTCAATTGAGTTAATGCATATAAAGTGCTCAGCTTGGAGCCTGGCCCAAGGAAGCAATGGATGAGTGCTGAATGTTCCCAGTGTCATCTCCCTCGCAAAGTCGCTTTCTTCCATCTGGAGCTAACTGTTTCTTCCACTTCTCCCACTATCTGGCTATCACTCTTCCTTCTGCATTCTCAGCTTAGGCACTGTCTCCTCCAGATAGCTCTCTGGATCCCACTTTGGTGGAGTAAATATTTCTTCTACTTGCTCTTTCAGATATTATGTGTAATCTAAGGGTACTTGCTTTGTTGAATTATAATTACTTGCTTATTCCTTTATACTTTCCATAGAAGAAAAACTGAACAATGCAAGAAGGGTGTCTGTCTCTGCTTCATATAGATTTGTTGAACAAGAGAACCATGAGGAAAAAAAAATGTCAGAACTGATAATGTAGGACAGAAGGCAAGAAGGAAGAGAAAGATTCTTGTCTAAGAGGAGATGTATTTCAAACAAGGAGAGGAGTAGAAAGAAGGATGGCAGGAAAGAAAGAGATGGAAACGCTTTGCTGTAATTTGTGACAGTGTTAGTTAAGGTCTGAGACATTTAGGCACAGGGTTATATCATTCTCAGTAGCCCACTCAAGAGTTACTCCCCGTAGTAACTCATGTTATCAGGATTTCCCTTCTCCCTTTTTCTCTGAAAAATAGATTTCTAGGCTCTCTGTGATTCAGGGCCTCCTCCAGAAGGATTTAGCTGAAAGCCATATTGTAAGGAAATGTGGTGTTTGGAACATAGTGAAGTCAGACAACTTCCTGCAAAACGAATGAATTTATTTTGGGAATAGTTTAACTCGGTATAGTCATTACTGAGAGTACTCAGATTTTATTTTATTTTCATTCCCACAAAAGAAAGGAAGCAATACAATTTTTCTTCAAATACCAGGAAGTTAGCAGTGGGACACCTCTCTGTTCCCTTTCTTCAATTTATTCTTCAAGATATATAGAAAAACACAGAAATAAGACTTCAAACATACTATTACCATGCAGTTAATCTTCTTCAAGTAAGTATTTAAACAAGATGTCTGCATTCTGGATGCTGTCTATACTATTTCCTAAGTCTTTGAGGAACATCCAACCCAACCCAGTATCCAAAGCCACTACCTTCCTTCTGATAACAGGATCATTAAACTAGCCTCTTTCTTAGTCCCCTTGTCAGTACCTAATCTTCCTCCTATCCATTCTCTGCATTACTGCCAGAGATTGTTTTCAAAGCTGGACCTGCTATGTTTCAGCTTGCTTTTGCCCGTACACTCCATGTTTTCTCCTGCGTTTAAGTTTTCACAGTGTACTGTTTCCTCTAGAATGCCACCTCCTTCTTAACCACTTGGCAATTTTCTCCATCAAGGAGTCAGCTCAAGTGACTTTCTCTGTGGAGAAGACATCCATTCCAGGTTTCTCCAGGCTGAATTAGGTGTTCTTTAATCATCTGATAACACATCCCTCTACTCTAGGAACTCACACTTCTAATTCACCAGCAGACTGTGAGATCATTGCAGCTAGACTATGACTTACTGAACTTTATGCTCCCAGAGCCTAGCTAAACCCCTGGGCACATAGATGCTCAGTAAAGGTTGATTGTAACAGACCCAGGAAATTATTACAGGTCTCAGAAAAGGACATTCTCTTACCAGGAACAAGAAAATAAAATCAGGGACAGCCCATACCACTCTGAGATCTCTGATCAAACTACTTTCATTGAGAGGGAAAAAAAATGTTTTTGAGATTCATTTTCATTTTTTGTCCTTTCTTAAAACATATTCAGGTCAGAGGGAGGGTTGAAATAAAAGTGACAGGGAAATTTAAGCTGTAGAGTTAAACATAATTATATACAATATTGTGAACAAAATTCCTTTAAAAAACATACATGTAAGCATTTAGAAAGAATCATTGATATACACAGAAAAAATATATGCAAAAAGGAGATCATATATTTTTAAATGTGGTTTAGCTATTTACCAAATGTTTTCAGATGACTTTCTATGTAACTGGCACTTATCTATGAACTTTATAAATATCGCTTCATTTAATTCTCATACCAATCTTAAGAGGTAGTCACTGGACAAATTTGGAATTTTCTTTATTTTGATTTTGGGCTGACTCATTTTCCCCATATCTAGCATAAAAAACTTTGAAGTAAAGATAGTAATACCTAAATACTAAAAGAAATATTTTTCAAAACTCCTAAAAGCTACCAAAGATCCAAGGAAGGAGCTCACACACACACACAAAATGAGTTACTTCAATATTTACCATCTCTATTGTACCTGCAAAAGAGGAAACAAATAACCATTTAAAGATTTGCTTGGAACTTTTGTATGCCAAGGAGTATCAGATGTTTAAATAAATCACCTGATAAATCATGGAGAGAAGAAATGGAATACTTGTGGGGTCAATATAAATCCAGGCTTGCCACAACATAAAGCAGATGCCAGAACAAAATCTTGATAATCATCTCATTTTCTACTTATTTATAACTTCATTTAAAAAGTGATGATTAATTGACAATAGAAGACAAAAAAGAGCAGACTGAAGTACAGACAAATTAAAGTGCCACAAAGTGAAAGCTGATGACACTGCCTACTTGGGAAAAAGCAGACCGGATCCATGTTTACGGATTTTCAATGACAAGGAATCTACAGAAGTTAACGAATATACATCTGAACTAAAGTTGCAACAACCTCTCCCATTTTGAAAAGAATAATCCACAGAAGAGGAAAACACAGTTATTAAGTTGTAGGAAGACATTAAACCACAGGAAAGATGAGCAGATTTGTGTCAGTGAACTTAAGTGAAGCCATATAAGGCCTGTCTGTTATATTTACTGATGATAAGAGGACTGGGGAAATGTCTAATGCTTTGGGTTATGGTGCTAGCATTTAGAAAGATCTGTTTAAGCCTCAAATTAACAAAATTTATTAACAAAATTTATTAACAAATTTGTTAACAAAATTTATTACTAATTAATAAAATATATTACTCAGGTCTCCTGCTGACATGCCACCTCTTCACTGAGACCTTCTTTGACCATCCAGTTCTAACGTGGCTTTTGGGACACTCCACTCAACATCATTTCCCTCTTTTTGGTTTTCATCATAGCACCTATCCCTTCCCAATAGTTAATTATGCATTCATTTGTTCATATGTTTCCTCTCTGACTTCATGAGATTGAAAAATCCATGAAACAGAAGAAACTTGTTTAACTTGTATCACTAAGAGTGGAATAACACTACTCAGTAAGTTGCTGAAAAATCAAAAATCCTTTCATGTCCTTTCCTTAAAAAGGAATTTAACTAGTGCAGATTGGGAAAATACAACAATAGTATTTCTTGTGATGCATGATATCTTAGAATAGAAACACTGGATTGGGATTAGAACTGGATGATTTTTTCACTGATTAATAACTTGCCCTTTGGTAAATCATTTAATTTTCTCAGGCACGGTTCCCTCTTCTATGAAAAGAGTTAATCACAGCCAATCCCTCAGACATTTAAAAATAATGCATATGAAAGTATTTTGTAAATTGTAAAGCATAAAACAAATGTGAAGAATTATGATTGGAGGTGGAGACAGGGTTCAGTTGACTAAAATGCTCAATATGAGCCAGCATCTTAGATACAAATACTAGTTGCAGTCAAAGAATAGTGTTGCATTTTGTACTGGCAAGACCCAAACCAGATTATTACGTTTCCTCCTAATTGCAAATAATGCCAGATGTTGACAACATTCTAAAGGAAGATGAAGTAAATAGAGGTTGTGGAGTTAGTGTTATGTGAAAAGCAATGGAAATAATTTGGGAAAAGTGAATATAAGGGATATGGGGGGGTGCTATGATGTTTATTTTGAATATGTGAAGGATTGTCATGTAGAAAATTTATTCTGTGAAGCACTGAGATGCCAACTAGAAATTGAGGGTAGAAGATGCAGAAAGGCAGATCTTGATTTAAGAACTCAGTTAAACTTAAGCAATGGTTTTCTAACCATTAGAGGAGTCCCACGATGGTTGAGGTAGTGAATTGTAGTGGTCTCATTCATGTGCCATGGGTCCGTGTCAGCAAGGGTATCAGGAGGCTTCTATTATTAAGCTAGACTTCAGTCTTGATTATTCCCAAGTCCAGGATTGTAATTACAAGCAATATCCCTACCATGGCTACTGAGAATGAAAGGATCATGAATTTACACTCTGACACATCCCCGAATGTTCTTTGAAACAGATCCAGTTCATGAAAGAATGGCAGGGACATCAGTCCTGACATACCTAAGTCAGTGGGAAGAAATACCAGTGGGGTGTGGTATTTACTAAAGAGCGTGCTTCTGTTTATACCACTACATCCAACAGAGAATCTGTTTAATGTTGCTTGGAATATGGGTGGTCCCCCTTGTGTGGCATCATGACTGTGATCACATTCATGACCCTGAGCGTTCTTCAAGGATTAGCTCTTGTATTTCACATGTCATTTGTTGTTACAAGTACAAATTCTTGTTAAATATATCCTTCAATTAAAAAATGCTCTCATTCCTTAGTTTGGTGGAGGTGGTGGGGTGCCTTAAAGATTCAGCAAGTGCTAAATTGGCAAAGCCAACAAATGCTAAAGAATTTGCCTGAAATGACTTATGCACTGTCCTACTTGAGAAACACAGTGGTTCTTCCTCATTACCTTTACATTTGCATTACAAAGACAAATGCAGCAACCAATCTTGCATTAACCATGCCTTCGCACACGGGTCATGTCCACAGAACTACACTTGTCTGTGCATGTTTTACAGAAACCATTAAGAAATGTTGGAAAGAGAAATGGGAGAAAAGAAAAAAGAGGGAGATTTAACCCACAGAGTGACACAGGTTTAAATGATTTTTCTTTACTTTTTTTTTTTTCCTTCGTCAGCTTCGGCTCTCCCTCAGCACGGGAGGAGGCTGTGGGCTGCGGACTCAAGTGCTGGAATGAAGAGTAATTGAGCTTGAGCTCAGCCCGAGACAGATCTCTCCTCCCGGTGTCATTGCTGCAGCCTCCAGTGCCGGGTCTCTGGTTCCTCAGCCGCCTCTCTTACCGGTGCAAAATCGCCTGCAAAGACAGCAAAGCCGCCGCAGAAGTTGCCCAGCCTAAGGCCCCGGAGGCATTGGCTCAGTAACTTTTCACGTCATTTTCTGCTCCGGAGCCCCTTCTCGCCTCTCCGCGCAGCCTTTCCCACCGCAAATCACCAGTGCTCATGGGGCAGGGGAAGAGGAGCTTGCAACATTGAACAAAACCGGACCCGAGCCCGTGATGTCCGGCACCAAATTGGAGGACTCCCCCCCTTGTCGCAACTGGTCATCCGCTTCGGAGCTGAATGAAACTCAAGAGCCTTTTTTAAACCCCACCGACTATGACGATGAGGAATTCCTGCGGTACCTGTGGAGGGAATACCTACACCCGAAAGAATATGAGTGGGTCTTGATCGCCGGGTACATCATCGTGTTCGTCGTGGCTCTCATTGGGAACGTCCTGGGTGAGTCTCGTCCAGGTCAGCCCTCCAAACGGCTGTCACCTCCCCTCCGCCCCAGTCTGCAAAGGCTCTGAAGACCCATCCCTCCCCCTGGGATGCGAACAAAGAGGTCGCTGCTCTCGGGGTGGGGTTTTCTCATAAGGAAAAAAAAAAAAAGTTTTTCGATTATACGTACCAGGACCCAGCCCTAGGATTTTTTTTTTTTTTTTTTTTTTTTTTTTTTCTGTAGGGAGAAGAGGGAAACCGCGTTTCTTTGGCCAGCCCCCAGGTTAAACTAAGCGCCCGGAAAGGGGCAGCAACAGAGATCTCCAGGTGGATTTTGTTAGGTGTGGGGGAATTAGTCCCTTTGTGTGTGTAACGTGCCTGGGTTTCAGGAGACTTGGGGGAAAGGTAAAGCTTGCAGAATGCAAAGCGGCGCCCATACAGAGCAAGCTGTCTTTGGCTGTTGAAGTCACAAAAGATTTGTGATCTAGGTAGAGTGCCCTTTGGTGCGGTGATTTGGGTCCTCGTCAATAGGTGGTAACGAAGGCGCAGAGAGCGGAGGGAGAGGCAAAGCACGGAGGTGCACCCGCGCACTGAAGCTGAATTAAACAGGAGCCATTCCGGGAGCAGGAAGGAGGGGCATCCGAGAAAAGTCCCGAGGAAATCGCAATCATTCATCCATCTATCCAACCATTCATGCTTGCTTTCATTCAGCCATTCAGCCAGTTTGTTTTTCAGAGCATGCTAGGTGCTAGGCTCAAAAATTAGCATTAACTAATTTTTTTTTTCTTTCGAAAATGGAACTAAACCTTACGTTGGGCTCTTCTATATTTGTTCCTGATTGGGTTTGTCTGTAAACCTAGATTCCCTCGCCCCTTTCCCTCCCACCTCCCGGAATTTCTGAGAGTTGGGGAAGGGGTGCCTAGGCGTCATAGTGGCTTGGTGATGTAATTTATTAGGGCGGGAGGGGAATCCACTTAAAGAAGCTTTGGAAGGGGGCAGGGAGGGGGGCAGACTTAAAATGAATTGTGAATGGAAGGAGTGTGTGTACCTTGATGAATGGAGAGCCGTCGACATTTCAAATGCACAGGGCAGTGTGGAGGAAGTCTCTGATGGAAATGACAGGATTTGATGAGGGAGGCTAGGAGAAGATGCTCTTGACTTTCAGTTATAAAAGGGAACAAAGGTGAATGAGGTGACATAGGCTGGGAGGCTTTGAAGTCAAAAGAAAAGAATTTGTCGCTGCAGCGGAGGCTGACAAGGAACTTAATGGGCTTTCATCACTAACCTGATTTTACCTTCTCTCTCCCCAAGTGGATAGGAAGCATCCAAAATAGCCTCTCCCCAATTCAGCAAGTAGAGAGACTGATAGTATGTGACCGAGAGGATTCTGGAGAGAGTTGGTAGAATATTATTGGATGAGAGAGATAAGAAACCTGTGGTTAGGGCTCTGAGTTATAAGGTTTAGTTTGTAAATAACAATGCCTTTGTCGCTTCCCTTCTTGTCATCCATCCTTAGAATTCCAACTATTAACACACATGGCCACTAACATAGTAACATTTTACTACATTATGCCGTTAGTTAATGATAAATGAATAATGAAAGTGAACTTCTATTGAGTATCTATTGTGTTGCAGACCCCTTCACACACACTCTCACTTAAGCATCACAGTAATCAAAATGTAACCAAAGAAGAAACAAGACTTGGAGAAATGAAACGTTTTGTTAAGGGACAAGGTTCAGATTCAAATCCTTTTCTCCTGACCTAAGGTCCAGAATTCTCCATTGTCATTCCACTCTGGAGCTAGAAAGTGCATAGAGAATGGATTCTCTGCTCCTGGTTGCCTGCAAACCTATTTAATGTGCTTCCTGTCCTCCCCTGCATCTGTGTCCAGTGCCAATAAATTATTGTGAGGGGTTAATGGCAAAGCCATTCTGTCCACCAACAAACCCATCCAGAGAGGAACATGATTGCATTGCAGTAGAAATTTGACATTTGCTTTGCAGGAATAGCTACAAACCTTAACTATTTCCCTTCCCTAATTTGATTTCAGGCCTAATCTCTTTGATAAAATTTGCTCCTCTTTGCTGTTATTTCCTGTTGCCTTTGCACAGACCTGGACTGCAGTCTTGTACACTAAATGCATGGTTTAAGGGTCTGTGTTTGCTAGCCTGGGGAGTTTGGTCTCAAGAAGGACACACCTCTACAGGAAGATTACTTGTGTCATAACGTGAAGGAAGAGAACACTGGTCAAAGCTTCAAGAGCTGAAATGGCCAATTCCATTCAGTTTAAACAGAAAGATTTACACAAAGCACTCTGCTCTCAAGATACTGACAGCTATTTTCCTCAGGACTGAATAACACTGGCACCCTTCCTGGCTGAACTGAAACCCACTCTTTACTGACATATTTCCTGAAAGTTGAAGAGGTTCAGGTTTGACATTTAAACAAATGAGCAGTGTCATTACTCACAGACAGCTTCCTGCTCTTTTATGTCATCGTCAAATTTGCAAAACGGATTAGGTGGAGAATTGCTTTTTTGACCCTCTGGTATAAGTAATTTTATGTAGAGAGTGGCAGGATAAGAAATCACATTATTCGTGCAAGATAAATAGGCAACATTAGATATGAAAGTCAAGCACCCGGTGTGGGCAGCAGATGTAATCACTGTCCCTTCAAGGTCCATTCACCATTTGCACTTTCATGTAACTGATTACTTGGGAAATCTCAACCTTGTTGAACTTCTAAATATAATGCCATCGGTTAGAAGTCATTTCCCCTACAATGTTCTGATTGTGAAGTGATAGAACAGGATATGCCCTGAGCAGAATGACAAAGTCTTGATCATCCCTACATCTTTATTTTCCCCACAGTGCCCCTATCTCATTACGCCCCCTCTCCACTATTGGATATTCCTTCCCAGAGATAGAGGGTGGTTTCAGGAAAAAAAAACAAAAAACACCAAAGTCATCCATAATAAGGTAGAAATTACTGAAGGTGCCGTTTCATGGATATTTACATTCTAATAAAAGACACAGAAATTTTCATTGTGGGATTAAATTAAATTTAAAATCGACTAATTCTGGAATTTTAAATTCTAGGAAGAAGGATGGGGAGGGGTTCTTTTTGAAAAGGTGTTTTCCTGTAGTTCCAAAATTATGCCACATATGTCCTATTCTTAAGTAGGTCATATACTACAGGCAAGTAGATGACTGTATTATTCAACAAGTAGGTTTTGATAAATATTATGTTTTAAAACTAATGTATGTGTATGAGTGGTGGTGGTGGTGGGGAGCTCTTGGGAATAGTCAAAAGGATATATTTGATGTTATTCTTAACTCCTAATTCCTTAAGTAGACCCTGTAGGGAGAGATGGATTCTAGTTGGTTCA
This sequence comes from Choloepus didactylus, assembly GCF_015220235.1. NCBI lineage: Eukaryota > Metazoa > Chordata > Mammalia > Pilosa > Megalonychidae > Choloepus > Choloepus didactylus. The sequence goes on along the minus strand of NC_051313.1, from coordinate 96,021,756 downwards.
GACAATAAAAACCTTGGAAAAATGAGAAATTATGTGCCTTTCTTACTTCAGCATAAAAAGATATCCTAATTTCCATCTAGCAAACTTCTATCTTCCCTGTTATGTCCATATGCAAAATAAGGAAAACATTCAACAAATGCAGACATCATTCCAGCTGAACTTCTTCCTGTGTGACCTTTAGCAAGTTATTGAGCTCTCCAACTCTCTTTTTAAGGTGCATATTAAGGTTGATAATGCCTAACTTTTAGACATCTTATGAGGACATAGTATATAGATATCTCTCTATATAGTTATGGAGGGATAACATATAGATATATTTGTGTGTGTGCATATGTATATAGATATATACATGTATATAATGTATAAGTATTTTTCTTGACACACAGTAGACACTAATTAATGCCAATTTTTCTCCCTTCATTCCCACCATTGAAATCTCTCCCTGGAGCTCTGGAGCTCTACTCTAACCTAGCCTTTATCTCAATCAAGTGTTTTCCTAAAAGAATTGAGTGTAATGGAGTCGGCGCATGTTACTTTTCCATACCAATGCCACCCACCCATCCCCTCCCAGTGTCCATTGCCTTCATACTGACTACTTAATATTGCCTTCCCACTTCTCCGTGAATTTCATTCCTGATTTTCTTTATCATTTTTCCCTCTCTTTCACACTACTTAAATTTGCCTGCACTGGGTCCCTTTCATTCAGTTTTCAAATTAGCTAGTGGTTAGTTGGTTGGTTGGTAGATCACTAATAATGTTTTAAATAATGCACACACACACTGGTAATATGTTGATTTAACTTTGTTAAAGCACATTGTCCATCAAAGAATTTACCCAATAATAATTAAGGTAAATTGGATTGGTGACATAGGGGAACATATTTATGAATAAGGCTGCTTCCTACAGAGCTAGCCCTATGTCCCAGATGTTGAAATGGCAGAGTTTCAAGTTCCTTTTACTCCTAAGCCTAAGCGACATTGGCTTTCTGACTTTCCTACTATCCAATTCAGCTCCATGTGTGTTTGTGTAAGCCCACCTTTTCCTACACAGGAAGCAGAAAAAGGTCAGAGATAATATATCACTTATCTCTACCAAGACCCATTAGAAGTCATGAGTAGTGAATTTAAAAAGTAATATTAGCCATTAAGCTTTAAGCCTACTTAGTTATAGAATGTAAAACATGCTTATATGAACTTGAATTAAACTGATGTCTCCTCATTTTTGCTAAAATCATAACCACTTAGTTTTAGTTGGTAAATAAATCATATCTTTGACTCTAACAGACTCCCAATGATAATTTTTTAAAGCTCTCTTAGTTAACTGCAGCTTTTATCATGGACAGACAATAATGAGAGTAATATATGCTACTGATAATTTATAATCGAATGAATTCTTCCTATAATTGAAAAACCATATAAGCAGAGTGAAATTATGAAAAGCTCCCAATTTTCAAAAGAGGCCAAACCTA